>NC_088178.1:17780641-18086356 GCF_028769735.1 Zonotrichia leucophrys gambelii | reverse complement strand
GGATGATTGGAAGAATATTGATATTTGACCATATATATCTTTTTATACCATGCATATATTTGCTGAATATCTAATATGCCTAATATAGATTGAAATAGTATATCTGTATGGCTCTAAAATCATAGCATTTTAGAAACTAATTTATATATTTGTTTATTTTTCATTATTCTTTTGTGTTATCCAGTTTTGCCTATGTCAATTTATACAAATCAGATTTCTCTTATTCTTCAGCAACAAAATCATTAGCAAGGCTTAAAATATAAAGTTGTTTTCTGTTGCTGTCATTATTGGTGATGAGGTATGAAATATTTCCAATGAACCTAAAATGCCAAGAGCAGCAAACAGCTTAGTTAGATTTTTTTTTTCAAGATAGACTACTGTAATTCTCTCCCAACTGCTGATCTCCCCATGGGCAAAAAAACCACCTTCTATCTGTGCAAAATTCTGCTTTTTCTTTTTTTTTTTTTTCTCATAGAGTATTTCACTAGAAATTATCACCTATATATTTAATCTGCTCCATTTTATTCAAAGTCCATAATTTACAAACACATTTTTACTAGCATTTGCCTGAGGTATACTCCTAAAACTAGATAGCTGACCCTGCAATGTGAATATTGCATTTTATACTCTCACATATTGCATTTTGTTCTCACACAATCGTTTTATTTTCTTCCCTTTGACTGGTCTGGGTTATCTCTGTTCAGCTGATGAAAGACGTAAAATAGATTGAAAACCAATGCCCAACCTTTCAATGAGGAATTTGTTCTCCAGTCTCAGAAACATGCAAGAGTAAGCTGTAGTCACTGTAACTGCAGCTAGGAATGCTTCCCAGTTGTTTCTAATTACTGCCCTAGGTCCTTCCTCCAACAGCATATTGGGCTAGGGATACACAGTAAGAATTAATTGCCTGTACTACATGCCTGTTTAATTTTCAGCACAAGGTAGATCAATTTGTATTGAATATTTGCATATAGTTTCTGAAGAAGTTTAAATGCTCATCCTGAGAGCTGCCAGAGAGGTTCTTCTGCTGAGCTTCCTTCTGGATGATGATGTGAAGGTGTTTTCAGCTCCTGGAGGCCTGGGGAGGCCCAGGTTGTGGCACACTCTGAGCTCTGGACTGATCATAGCTGATCTGCAAGCTGGCTTGGAGCCATCTCTGGCACATCCACAGGAATTCTGCCTTGGAAAAGTATGGTGGACACCCACCCATGCTTTAGTATTAGCCAGGTTGAGTAAAGGATTTGAGCATGAGGTGGTACATGAACTCAGGAAAGAAAACAGGTTTGGTTGTCTTGCTCAGTCACACGGAAGGAAATATTATTAAGGACATCATCCAAGTAGAAAACTGGACTGGTGAATTATTTAAAAAAACATATTTTCTGTATAGATAGATTAAAAGTGTCAAGTCTTGATCAGTTGCTTGTATATCTATGACTGTATCCATGGGTCCAAGACATCATCTGTCAGGCTCAGATAAGGACACAAATTTTTTTTTTATCGCCTGGCATAGTTTAAATTTGCAACCTTTTTCTCCCTTTAATTCAAAGGGTAAAATACTTACATTACTCCCAGAGGGTAAAAATCTCTCTAAAATTTGGAAACCTAAAGTAAATTTCAAACATATGTTTTCTGAACTCATTACACTCTTCTCTGGTAACCAGGCTCATAACACGTTTCTTTTTCAAACCAGACAAATGGGACTCCATTTATAAATATTTTGTTTGAGAGTGTAAATCTTGAAGATTAAAAAAAGAAAAAAAGGCCTGCCAAAGGAAGTGTACAGACCAGTATTGTCCCAGCTGAGCTATAAAAAACAGTCCTTCAAATGTCTGACTCTGGAAATATTCAAGTTTCTGCTAACCTCCCTTCCCTCACCCCTGTTCTTTCCTGACTCCCTCCTCCACTCCATCAGGTTTTATAAATCTAAAATCCAAATATTCCATTTATGTAATGAGCTTCATATGCAAAAGGTAAGAAATTGCTCTTTCAGATATTTAATTGAAAAAAATGCACTTGAAAAAATCTATTGGGGAAAAAATTATATGCTACCTGCTTTCTGTTTACAATTGGAATTTTGTGCCCTTTTCGTTCTCACTGTATGTCCATTTCATCATTTATGACACAAAGAGATTGGTTTTTTTACCCTGAAGAAAACCTCAACCAATGGGAGGGAGCTCATTCTGAAGTAATTGGTTAAAATCTAGTAATGAAAACAGGGAAATGGTTTTGATTTTCATTATACTGAAGGTCATTCCCAGGTCATGTTTGACACAGATTCAATGTTCATATAAATTTAATAAATTCTGTAAAGGAAATTCAAGTAACAGCTGTGAAAAAAATGTGATTAATAGGAGCCAAAATAAGTGTCACTTTGAAATTTGCCAACTGCTGATGGATAGTTAAATGAATAAAACTATAATGTCTCTACCAACTTTCAAGAGCAGAAAGCCCTGGGAAATCAGTCACTTAAGTAATAGAAACTTTGCATGCTAGCAAAGTTACACTGTTCATTTTATATCAGATTTCCTACTCAGGGTTTAAATCATACTGTGAGTTATTTCATCACACTCCTGGTCTTTTGATAGAAGTATAGTGATATAGTTATGTTAAATAGCTCTTTTGCCACAGTAACTGATTCTCCAAAAATACTTCAAATACACTCCTTAACCTATGGATTCAAAGGAGATATTAATCTTCTTGTAACACTATTCAGCCTTCAGCTCAAAGAAAAGATCCTTTAAGGATGTTTCCTACATTTCCAGATGTCTCAGTGCTGTGGTGTGCTGGTATCCAGGAACCAGGGGCAAGGACTCTGCCATAGCTGAATCACCAGCCTGGCTGACAGAGGCACAAGGTCCACCACTGTTACAGGCACAATCAGCATAAAGGTACCTAATACCTCACTTGTATAAGAGAGAAATAACTACATTCATGTAATCTTTCAAGTGCAACTGTATATGCTTTTATTGGTGTAAGTCTACCCTTTACAAACTTTATATCAGTATATTTAAAATGGCAAGATTCTCCTCACCAGTTTTAGAGTGTTTCAGCTATAGTTTAGATTTAGTAAAATATTCTGAGCCATTCGGAGTCAAGAGAAATTTAAAAAAGAAAATAGAAGAAATTTCAATACTTCAGACGATTTCGACTAAAAATTAAAGCTCTAGTACTGTAGCCTCTACATAAATCCTCTCCAGATACTTTGCTTAAATTGATTCTAGGTGAATAGAAAAGCATAAGCAAAAAGCAATGGGGAGTGGTTGGGGACCTTGTTGCTGTAATAAAAATAGCATCTATGGTAGTAAAATCTGTTTGAATTTAATTTTCTTGTGTTTTATTACTTTTGTGGTTATCAACTGTTATAAGTAGCTAGATACTACTTAGAAGTAGATCATGTGATTGACACTTGTCAAGCCATGAAAAGTCATTCAGCTGCAGATGAACTATCCTTAATTCCATTAATGTAAATATATGTGTGTGCAAACTGTAGTGACCCCAGTATGCTTTTCTCAAGGAATCAATAATGTTACCAGAAGTGCCCTCAGGGCCCCAGCATGTGTTTATAATACGCATACTTCCAGCTGAAATCAGCATTTGAATTACTGAAATATGCTGCATTATATCCTCAGATAATGTAAATCAGCATAACTCCACTAAAGTCAACCTAGGAAAGCTGATTTGCAGCAGCAGAAGACCCAACTTGCTGTAGTCTGTCGGATCTCAGGATCTCAGTCCTGAGGTGCCGGGCCACCGAGACCACCCTTGGGGGGCTCGGGAGTCCTGGAATGTTGCCAGAAGTGTCTGGTGGCTGCACTTTGACCCTACACAGGATGAGGATAGGAGGGCTTCACCGGGGTGAATGGTGAAGGGATTAGTTAATTAGAGGGTGAGACACAGGGTTTAGGATTTATGTACAGGGGGGTTTAGAGAAGTAAGATGGAGGAATTGGGGTGTGTCCTGTCCTTCTTCTTCTTCTTCTTCTCCTCCATCTTCTTTGGTGATGGTGGCACTTTCAGATTGGTTATTACTGAAAGTGCACCGAGTAATAAGAATAAATGGTATTGGGGAAAAATGATAAATATTGTACACGTAACAATGGGTATAAAGATAGGTGGCTTTACGGAGAGCGGCAGAGTGTGCCCATGGCTGACTGCTGAGCAGACCTCTGTCGGGCTGAAAGAACATCTTTTAGATAAACAATTAATAAACATAAAAACCGAAAGAAGAACAGAAGCCTCTTCTCGTCCTTCGATACGCGGGCTGTCCCAAGGCCACTCCGGGCCTTTCCAGGCCCTTCAAACAGATAAAAACCCGACAGTAGTCATCCTGTTGCATTCTGCCTGTTAACCCATTGGTATGTCATATTTTGTCTTTAGCTTCAGAAACAGATTTTTCAGGGGCTGAATGGACTTGTAGCCATGAAAAGGAACATCAGAAAGCTTAAAGAGTAATTGACTGAGTTCACAAGATGAGTGAGAGAGGTCAGTAAGGCTCCAGGACTGTAGCAGGCAGTACAGCCCAGCAGGAGAGGACTGGAGAACAAAACAACAAAACTCCTGAATTCGTTTCAGCAAGTTGTTTTGGAGCAGGTCTAATCTGATATTGTGAACTGAATGAGCATGTGAATCACATTTGTGCTATCTTGGATTATCTCTTCCAGTTGATTTGGCCTTGAAAGAAACTCAGTTTGTGCATCCTGAGGCCGCTCAGAGAAGTGAGCCAAAGCACAGTGGCTGGGGCTGAGGGAGGTGTGTGCTTCCCAAGCTCTTGAACAAGTCTAACTAAAATGCCAGTGTAGACTCACTCTAAACCAGCAGTCACTGTTTTTTTTTTTTTCTTTCCTCTTTATTCTCCCCTTCTCTCTGTTTTATTATCATGATTTAATAAAACACAATTGTACTACATTTAGAATGACAGCTGACTCCATTGGGGACTTGACCCTGTCCTCTTAGAATTGCAATATTCACCATTAAATAAGTGGCAGCTGATATGACTCTGAAAGGAACCTAGGGCTACACAGAGGGACAGTTTGCTGCAGGAGCTCATATCAGTATGTTTGTGGTTTGACAAAATCTGTTACTTTTACCTTATAGAAACACTATCTGTATTTGCCATACCATTAAAAAATGTGTTAACTGTGATGTCTCTCAGATATGATGAATTTATGGATGGAGAGACTGGAATGTATGAAATATTTCAGTGAAAGTGCATTCAACATGATAGAAAAAGCATTTGATAATTGGACATAATACACAGTCATGTTCTTATAGTTCTCTCTAATCTGGCTTTCAGATCCTTGTAAAAAAATATTATATGCTTAGCTGAAAAAGCTTTATTTTCCTGCAAAGTGGGTGCTGCACACAGTGTGTTCTTCAAGAGCTGCTTACACCCCTTAGGAGAGGATCTTAGCAGGGGAATACTTTGGCATGATTAAACTGTACTAACAGTGGTGGCTGGGGACTGTGCATATGTATTTGGAGTACCATTGGAGATGCTAGTCTGAAAAGAACTGTGACACATGTATTCTTCTGGGCAAACCATCTGGGCATTTACCCAGCTGCTTCAGTGAGTTCGAGAGCTCATAGGAGGCTTGACACTGCTGTGGCCAGTATTGCAAGCAGCACTAGAAACATTATTTGCAATATCTTAATTAGTGTGGTTACACTGATTCAGGCTTCCCAAGGTGACCTGTCCCACTTGGCCTGTGTCTGTGTTGTTCGGAGTGGCCACAACGTGACACAATTTATGCCCTGTCCAAGTCTTACCTCAGCATCTCATCTCAATATTTGCACTGCTGACAGCACGAGACAGCCTTGTCTGTGGGCTCACATGACCTATCTCCATGTCTGAGGCTGGGACTGAAGCCATCATACTCCTGAATACTGACAGCAGCTTATCCATCACCTGTTCCTCTGACTGTAGAAAAGAGAAAAAAATCATGCACTTTTTGTGCCATTTAGTAAGTCCAACTCATTGTTATGAAATTATGTCTCATAACTAGATTTGTTTTTTAAAACTCAACCTGCTTGACAACTACTCATTTAATTTCCTGTGGAAATCAAGGTAATAACACTTGGTTCCTGTTATGCTGCACTCTTCTGAAGTTATGCTATTGTAGAACTTCTTAAAAGTCTCAAAATATGCAATCATTAACTAAGTGACTGCACAATAGTTGATTCTAAGATAAAATATACTCTGCTTTTATCTGGCTGTGGAAAGTGCACTCAAATTTATTAGGAGGAACATCAAAGCAGAGATGGACTGAATTAGATTTTACATATCAATAGATATCAGCTAATGGCATTTTTCTTCAACCTATTTTCCTATTCAATTCAATGTCAATGGGATCAGGATTTGGTCGAACTTCCCTCTTTAATCTATTCATTGCAAATCACACATATGACAAAGGAATTTGCATGTCCATGCACAGTAGCCCATATTATAGTAGAAGACTGAATGATTGTTGCATATTGGCTAAATGCATTATCTGTGCAAGATCATGCCAAGTGCAAAGTGAAAGTATAACTGAGAACATTGTGAACAGCATTTTCAAATGGCCAGTCACAAAGTGGCTTCATCTTCCAAGTTCAAATATATGGTGTTTTGAAATGTCATAAACATATATTAAATGTAGTTAGGTTTAAAAGGTGTAGCTCTTTACACAGACATAAATATGCATTTATAACAGCCATCATCTTTTGTCCTCTTTGGTCTCCTGACAATTATCTTGGAGATTCTAAGAGTTTCCCATGAGGCAGCGCTTCTCCTAGGCTCTGACTTTGCAAAGCATTCAAATGTCCTGCTGAACTGAAGCTTTCAGAGGAAACTTCAGGCTATTGGAATTGTGGTGGTCAGAGAGTGGCGAAAATAAGAAAGGTTTTTCATTTCATAACCTTGATACAAAAGCTGCAGTGCAAGAACCTACATCTCTATCTAGGAATTTTTTGCAAATAAAAGGCATTAAAGAGAAATCCATGAAATAAGTGAACCCATGTTCACGTGGTCTTGCCCAAGAGATGACAGACTGCATGGGGTTTGTGAATCTAATTATTGTGTAAGTAACTACTTGGGGTTGATATTGCCATCAGCATGTTTTATAATATAAGCATTTGTAAGTACCAAATGTTTTAGGTCCTATCAGGTTTAGATTTATCTCTAGTCCCAGTGTTTGCGATGTAGGCTGTTGAGGGAATTGGTAAAGCTGTATTAACAGTGGTGCTTCGTATTGAGTGCTCTTCCAAAGTCTCCTTTTATCATACTTTAAAAATCATTCCCTTGTTTAACAAAGATACAACCAGTGCTCTTTTATTCTCTTCAATTATGTGGAGCACTTTTTTTTCCCCTCCTTTTTTGCAAGGGGGTTAATCTTCAGGGATGAAACAGATTACCAGCTTTTGAACCAATTTAAGTAGAATCTCCAGAAACAAAGCCAGGACAAATAATTATTGGCAGTTCTCAGAAGGTATTCCGTGCCCACAGCTCTGCAGGATGCCATTAAAGTCAGTTCACTTGTCTTGATGGGAAACACCTGTAATCTGGAACACACGAGCAAAAATCAAACTAACTGTGCTGGAGACATTGAAAATAAACTGAAAATAAAATCTTCCCTCATGTCCCTCCTCCTCCTTCTTTCATCTGCACTCTTGAGTCCCCAGAGTATCGCTGGTATCCCTCCTTCTTTTAAAAGAGATATGAAAGCCTGTCTTGAAAATTGTGTTTCTTCATAGACACTGAAGGAATCAAGCAATTTCTGTTGCAATATTAAATCAGAAGAGAACTTACTACAAACAAAAACATGTTTCATAAAGGCTCAGTTGGTACTAGCTATTAAAATGAATGCAAACCATCTGAAAATATTTCTCATAAATAATGGCTTAAAACATTAAAAATGTATTGGTCTGTAAAATTCCAAGATTTTTTGCTTTTATGTTGCTCTCTGTATATATGTTTTGGACAATGCATTTCTCTTCCTATTTTAACATGTTACTGATAAATAATATGTGAGAAATATGACCTTGATATTCACACACAACACAAATTTATGTCATTTTCATAATTTCATTTGGAAAATCCAACTGCATAGCAATCATATTTAAGTGTAAATGTAGAGTTATGTCACTGGATTGGAAAGTAATTCACACAATGTCACAGTTTGAATTAGAAAGGCTAGCAGAAATTCAGGAAGAAATTTTAATTGAGGCAGTCCCTGGTGAAAAATGAACATGCAGGTTTTTTGGTTGTTTTTATCAATGCATCCATGAACAATTTTGACCTTTCCCCCCTCTCTATTACTTTGAATTTTATCTTTTCAACAGAAATATCAGGAGAAAGAAATCAGAGAGAATAAAATTTGGTTTTAAACATTTTCAGTTGCAGAGAAGAGGCCATGACATGGGAACATGTTGAAAGAAGGCACTCAGCCCCAAATTTTTCAATGTCTAAAAATACACCAGACTGTGAGAACTACCAGCTACATTTGCAATGTGGTACAAGTTTAAAAATTTCACAGCACATCAAGATACATCTTTTTTACCTTAAAGGCTGGCGGATGTTGTATTAGCTTCAGAGTAAAGCTGCTGTGGTAACCTGAATACTTTGAATATGCATTCACAGCATAGAAATAATATGAAAACTGGCTTTCATCTAACTTTTCATGTGTCCAGGAAGCAGATTTATTCCCCTTTTTTAAATACTAACAGGAACGGTTTCTGAATTCAGAAATTATTTTAATCAATCTTCCCCTATCCAAGGTGACTGTTTTATTGTATTGATAACTTAAAATCCCCCAAACAATAAATCTGAAAGATAACCAGAACAAGAGTGGCATGAACAGAGAAGCTAATTCTTAAATACATAAAGATACCCAAATTCCAAAGAATATAGGGATCCCTGAAGGTATCCTGTGCAGCTGGAATGCCTTGCAGTCAAAGGGATTTCCTTTTCAGTATTATTCACTGTACCTCATTGTTGAAAGAATTTTCCTTTTATTATAGGAGCACAAACAAAGGGATCAGTGTTCCACATTGCTCTTTTATAGAGCTTTGAGCTTTTTTTAGGCCAGAAGGCAGGCTGCAGAGTAGCTCGTTCAGTGTACAATACTGAACAATGCACCCCATCCTGTCCAGGGAGCTGATGCCAGGATGTTCTAGGTTACCCAACACCTCTACGTTCCCAGCTCCATGGTGTCTTGTACATGGTGCCCTGAGGCTGTTTTGTCTTGCCCTTTTGTCCCTGTCCCCCAGCCAGAGTGAGCTGTATATTCATTTTCCATTAGGTCATCTCAGTGCTACCTGCCCTTTATTTTCTCTGACCTCTCTCTTTTCCCCCAGGAAGTTCAAAGGTGTAGTGCCAAAGCCTGCACAGTGCTGGGAGGGCAGGAATGCTGCAGGGGGCGTTTCACAGACCACATGATACCACTCGTATAGGACAGGCTGTTTCCATGATGTAAGACCCTTCAACTCTTATTGATGCTTATGATTTACTTCTGTAAATGGTCAGCACCTTGTAAAGCTGCTCTCAGATCTGTAACACCTATTATGCCAGGGTCACCTTAACCTGCAGCTCTATTTTTATTTTTTTTCTGTAAGGAGGAGGGGAAGGGTGAAGAGAAGGAAAGGAGCAGTATTATAAGCAAGAAGAGGCTGGACACAATCTGTCAGATCCAACTACTTCTGAGCAATTAGAATTGAAAGTGTGAGGAGACTTAGTTATAACGCAAGTTAGGTTTATCACATTAATTTCAGCAGAGTTGCACAGACAAAAATGCAGTGTGGAGGAGAGAACCATTGCATAAATATTACCTGAATGAAAAGAGTTTTTATAAAGTTTTTGCAAAAACTCTGGAGAAAATATTTAAGAAATTCTAATCCATGTAATGGACTAACATAACATTTTGAATTAATTATCATTGCATAATATAGGATAGGTGGCATAACTACAATTAATTTCAAGATAGCTGAAATTTATCCTGCTCCAGAAAGTCTCACTGAACCATGGTCCACCTTTAAATCAATAACAAAGAGACGTGGCCTTAACCCTGATTCCCCTCCCCATATGGTGCATGTTCACAACTTCTACAGAGGGCAACACAGAGCAGTAATTTGTGTAAATGAGCAGCCACACTTAGCACCTCTGTGCATTTTAATCAGCTGAAACTGCCACCTAGCTTGTACATTTGGACAGAAAAGAGTTCTTAGCCAGAAAAGGGTAGCAGATCATGCCAGAAGTAGCTATTGTGTGTAAAAACATTTTAACTTCTATAGGAACTAAGAATAAAGAGTGAATTTTCTAATTTGCAGCAAGATCATTTCAAAATATAACAAAAAGGAAAATTAAAAAAAAAAAATTCTTGAAAAATGTTTTTATCTGATTCAAAACCTTCCTTTCAGGCTTCCACAATTTGTATTTCCTAGTATGATGTAGTGAAAATGAAGAATAGAAATATTTCTCTCAAGAAAATCCCGATCAGAAAATCCTGATCAGAAAATCTCAGGAATATTAAAGCATATGGCACCACTTTTTTTGCTTGAAAATTATCCCATGTAAAATTCAACATATTTATAAGTGTTTTATTTGAGAAAGTCTAATCTACTGGCAGATAAATGTAATTGAGACACGATGCAAATTAATATTCAAAGCTAAAGAAAGCAAAAAAAAGCAAATATTTAAAGCAGCAAAATCACAGCAACTTGAGTTTGACTTACAAATGGGTAAAATAAAATGTTTTTTGCTTTGATTTTCCCTTTGATATTCTGACCAGGATAGTGTACTGTGGTATTAGACATCTGTGTCAAACTCTAGAGCTTACTGGATTTGATTAAGGCTTTTTCTGTCATTTTAATCTTTTAAAAACACCACCAAACAGATATAGTAAAAGATTATGGAACCTAGTTTATCTGTTAGAGTCTATCCTCTTTTGTTAAGATATCCTTATGCTTCAAAAGTTGAGCAGACGCATCTCAGAACTTAAAAAAGATTATTCTTACGGTATTTCTAATTGTGATTTTTGATGTCCTACTAAAGAAATTAAAAACCATAGAATTCTACTTAACCAATCTGATCCAATCACAGGGCACACTTTAATTTTCAATAGAGATGTTAAACTCTTGCTCTTCTTAGAAGCAGCATGTGCCAGCTTCAGGCAGAGATTTGAACACTGGCACTGATCCAGGAACAAAGAGGAACTTGAAATGAAGCTGCCACTGAAATACAGGCACAGCTTCTTCAGACAAGATGTCAGCAGCACTTGTTCTTATGTCTGATAATGATGTTTTATTTTTCTCAAATGATGAATTACAGGACACATACACATAAGAGGCAGGCTCCTGAAACTGCCAGTGGAAAGAAAGCATTTAACTCAAGGCATAGCTGTACTATTGGTAAACCACAACTTCTTGCATTGCCACTATAATATAAATTAAGTAGAAGCCTAGCTTATAAACTCACACTATGACCCATACTTTATGTTCCTTTTATGTCTCTTGGGTCTTGATCACAATGAAACTTTCTGAGTCTAAAGCAATTTAATGCAAACATTCCTGGGGAAGGCTATAAAATGTAAGTTTTGCAGTCAGTCTTTTATGGGTATTTTGGATGAATATTGTATACCCAGTAGGAAAAAAAGAAAGGATGACGAATGTAGACATTACGACATATGTGTGGGGTTTAGCTGAGTCTGTATTTGCACATGAATATTAACCCTGGTAATTGAGAAAACCTGTCTCTCCACACATCTTGTTCATTTCCACAAAAAGCATGTGCATGGATTTAAGAGAGAATTAATGTCTTGCCTTACTTAATTACAAATTTTCTGGCTATGAGGCTTCCCATGCTTCCTTCTCTGTGAGGGCAATGGACTCAACAGATGCCATGTTACACCTACTGGATGGGGATAAATCCACTTGCTACTATGCACTAACAATAACACATGGAGATGTAAGTTGTGAATCGAGTTCAGCAGACAGCACGGTTTCCAATTCTTAAGCATTTTGCAGCAAAACTAAAAAGCACCATCAAAGATGTTCACAAGTGGTATCATTGCAAATGTTTACAAAACATGTAAAGAATGGTAAAATATGTGCTTAAAAAATGTACTTGTTGAGATCTTGAGAGAAAGGCATGAAAACACATGGTGCTGAGACATAGGCTTGGTTTCCTGCACAGTGCCCCAAGATATTGCCTTTTTAATCAGTAATGGTGAATTCAACATTGTTAATAATATTTTTACATGTCACAGGTCACATGATGTCCTGCTTTTTCTCTGATCAACTTGTCTTTGTGATCCTGTCTGTATGATTTGAGAGTATAAATGAAAATATAAAAAAAATGAGAGTGTGATGTCCTTAATATTCTTTTCTTGGACAGATCACAGTCTGATTTTCTTGCCTTCAGACATTATATAAAAAACTATCAATTGAAATGCGATAGACAAACACCTACTGAAAAGGTCCTTTTAAAGTTTTAAAACAACAGTATATGAAATGACAGCAGTAATAATAACAGAGCACAAATGCTACCATCCTCTACTGTCTCTGGCAAAGTGAAGGGCCGCTGCCCTCTGTGACACCTTTCAGTGCTGCAGCAACACACTACAAAAATTTCAGCTTCAAAATCTTGGTAAGAACCAATTCAAGGAACAGCAGAAATAAATGAAGCTTAAGAGGAAACATAATATTAGTCAATGGCCAGACACAAGGGTCTCTCCAGCTTCTGGTCACAGACAAATTCTTATTTCAATTTTCTGTTCTGCTTCCTCAATACAGTAATAATCTTATCACTCCATTTACTCTTCACAGCTGGCCTGCAATTCTTGGTTGGTTTTCTGCTGCAATTTAACCTGCTCATATGTGGCTGAGATATTTACTAGAAATCAGACTGTGCCATTTACAGAATGCAGTGCTGTAACTTCAGGGCTTGTACTGTGTTTAGTCAGGCATACTTACATTTGAGGACTAATTTTTTTTCATTCATAAGGCACATTAAAGGAGGCAATATTTAGGAAAAAGGGCTCTGGTAGGATCAATGTCTGAGTGTGCTTGTCTTAGTCTTCTCAGCAGAACCTCCTCTTACCCCAGCAATGAATTCTTTATGATCTGATGTTGGTATTTTTCTAACCATCATCAAGTGGGATTGGAAATGCTCTCTTCCCATACAACTGCAGGCCAGCTAGGGATGATTATTTTGTCTTTCCTGTACAAGAGCCAAAATAGTATAAATTAGGTTCAGGTTGCTAGTTGATGCCTGTCTGGTGCATCAGATGTAGATGTGAGTGCTCATTGACACCTTTTTTTCCTGAATAGTCTGGAGAAAGGATTTAGAATTACTTAAATTTAACAAAGATGAGAGGCACGAGTAATTTTTTTCCTCCTTTTGTCCTTTGAAAGAGAAGTTCCAAAAGAGCCAGAACTGGATTTGGAAGAGGAATTACTGGCAACCCCAGGCATCAGATAGAGGGAGCAGGGAAGGCACCTGCCCACTATGATGCTCACCTCCAGATGAGTCCCAAGTCTGACATGTTTATGACTCAATTATTCCACATTTATGCAGCTCTTGCTCCTTGCCTGTGTAACACAAAGGCAGTGCAGTGCCTGTATTAGGAAAGCACAGTCCATTAGGGCCAGATTCAAACACTTTGAAGAGTGATATTACACAACCAAGAGTGCAGATCCATGAGCTGGAGCCGTCATGTTGCAGCAGGCAATATTTCCAAACTAATCTCCCTCTGAACACAACATATCTCTTTATAGTGTGCTGGAACATAGGCATTTTATGCTGAATCATTCATTTTGGTATAAAAGCTTAATTGTGCACATTGATTACAAAAATTCACGTAGTTTAACTGGGTGAGAACTGTAAGGTATAGGTGTGGTCAAGTTTCAGGTCATAATGCACTCATTGACAGACAAGTTAATGAAAAAGTCCATTATAGCTGGATAATCCCATATTTTTTCACTACAGCTTTACCTTTATAAAATCAGAGTGCAGTGGTCATCATAAAATTATGTAATGATGCAAATGGCTAGATGATATAGCTATGGTAGTCATTGCATTCCTACTTGTTTAACTAAGTGCTGCCTATGTGAGCAAGCGTTTAAAATACACACAATCTGAGCAGTAGATTTGAAAACCTGTTGATAAAATTCCTGATCCACCTACAGTGAAGAAAAAAAGACCAGTTGAACAGTAGACTTGAAAATCTGAACAGTAGACTTGAAAATCTGTTGATAAAATTCCTGATCCACCTACAGTCAACAAAAAAAGACCAGTTGACTTCCATGGGAAAAAAGAATAATTTCTTTCCTCTAACAGAGGTTCAGACTCTTCACAGAGCTGAATGTCTTTTGTTTAGTGCCTGGTGTCACTTGAGGCTGTAAGAGCTCAGCAGAACAGGACCTTAACAGTGACCGCAACATGGTTTCTTCCAGTGCTGTCATAAGATTGTTTATTTTAATCTGTAAAAATCTTTTTAAAATTTTTGATGTAATATATTAGGAATAAAATAAAATTAAAATCCATGTCTAGGCAGTCTTACAACTTAATAGCTCGGTAAAAATCTGTGCATCACAGTTTGCTTGGGCGAATCAACCTACTTCCTGAATGATGCTGCTATAGCACTGAATGTTGGGATTTTTGGCATGTCTGAAGAGACCTAGCTCCAAACTGTTTAGATTTAAATATAATATTTGAAGTCTAAGAGAAATGGGCCTCTGTAAACATGCGTCTTCTCTTAAAGATGCAAAATACACATCAAGTTACTCAGTATCATGGGGGTGAAAGACTTTCAAAAAAGTTGTAAGAACTTTACATAAAATTTTAATAGAGACTAATTTTAGGTATAAACATTATGATTTGATTTGTTAATTTTCCGGTTTACAGATCAGGTAAAATACAGGGTTGAGCAAAATTGTAAAGACTTTTGCAAAACATTTGCAATTTCATTTGACAAATTCATTCCTGCAAAGTCAGCTTTCAACGAAATTCATGCAGTGAGGCCTCTGCACCAGAATTAGGTGGACATTTTTCTCCATTTGTTTGCAAATCAGTTGTTATTCAAGGAGAGACCTAATTTCAATTGCAACATTTTTTCTTTTATATGTTAACATGGCTTACATTAATTTCAGGTATTTCACTGCCATGTCCATTCAGCATTTGCTATTCAGCCAGAGGCTTAAAAGGACACCCAAGGTCTCAAGAACATCTCTGAGGTGCAGACTCCACTCTCACAGTAGATAGTTTTACAGAGACAAGGTTTTGCTATACCTGGGGGCCTGTGGTTCAAACACTCTCCTGTTTGCTCAGCTAATGAGGTCAAAACACTTCTATCAATAATGAAATTATTCTCTCTTGTGTAACTTGCCTCTAAAACAATGCACCACAAATGATGCAATCAAAAATAATATAACTATACATTTTATTAACACCAAAGTCTTCAGCACTGGATTCATGAGATAAAGGGGAATATACAGAAACATTATTAGCACAAGATGTAGGTCACACTACAGGGTTGTTCTAGGGAAAGATTAATGAGCACTTCGATTCTTGTACCTAGGTATATAAAGATCACTAGAGAGCTTTTGTCTGCCTCAACCCCAGAGTCTGCCTAGTCTTTAAATGATTAGTTGGCAACCATTCTTTGTTCTGATACAAATTCAATGGACTAAACCCACAGTGTACCATAGCTGAGCTGGGTACATTCAAGAAGAATGTGAGGAGACAAAAGCTTCTTTAATCCACTCTTGCTTCCTGGTTGTGTAGTCTGAACAAGACCAGCATCTTTTCTGTGTTGTGGGGGCTTGCAATGACTCCCCAGCCTGTTGCCTTGATGGAAATGGTCCAGTGGAAATGGAAAAGTTCCAGTTTCCCTCTGGCCTCACCCCATTAGGTCACTCAGGCAGTCATAAGGAGCAGCCCTGCTCTGTCTGAGCAATCTGGACAGGGCCTGCATGCCTCACCCCTGCTGAGCACTGAGGCACTGATTCGGTCAGGGAAATAGAAATCCTGGGTCCTAGAAATCCCTGGTCCTAGAAATGTCCTAGAAATCCCTGGCCCTGGGCTCCCATATTTTGCAATGCAATATAAATATTCAACTACAACAGAAGATGTGGCTTTCTTAACTTCTTGCCTTTCAGGGCAAAAACGGGCAATAGGAAGGACCACAATGCTAGGGATGAAGTCTGGAAGCCTGGAAAGGCAGAGGTGAGCACTTGCAGTGATACTGGGCAAGGACTATGAAGGCCAATAATAGTAAACAGTGCTATATTGAATTTTGTTAAAAATGCTAAGAGTTTATAGTTTATAAACTACCATTTATGATAGTTATCTTAATAAAGTCACGTCCCCTCTTTCTATGTATGCCACTTATGTGTAAACTAGCAGATGTTTTCTGTTGAATGCAGTTTCCTTAGACCCACATAAAGAGATTAGAATGAAGATATTATCAGATACTCTACAATAAAGGTACGTATTGTATGTGTTTCAGAAAATTGACATCATGCACAACACTTTAATACACAATTCCATGACATGAAGTGGGGGCAGGTAGGCAGCAGTGGCATTGAAGAATGATGCACAACTCACAAAGCAGGGACCTCTTTGGAAGTGATTTGCTTTCAACATCCTCGTCAGAAGCTGGCATTAGTGTCTGCTGAGCTTTCTAAGTGCAGCTATCAAGTGTGCTTCTCATCATTTTCATCCAAGCTGCAACGTGACTGCGGGGCACGTCCCTTTCATTGCGCCTGGATCTTTGCTGGGTTCCATGGCTTCAGCCTCCCCTCGAGTGTGAGTGATTTGCCTCCTGTTCTCCAGTGAGCAAACCAGAGTAGACTTAGAGGCTTGCTCACTTTACCAGTCATTATGCAATTTCCACTCTACTGTAAGGAAGGATTTTGTGAAAAGATACGGAGCAAGAACGGCTCTGAACACGCTTCTTTCAGCAGTTCATATGATAAAATCATTGTCATTGAACAGTCCCAGATAATAACAGAGTTTATTAATCATTATAATATATTAATCATATATTTAAATTTCATGGGACATTAAACAAAAAGCCACTCTGCATGAAACAGGCTTTTACAAAATACTTCAGGGCATATGCAAGCCTCTGTGGAAAAAAATTCTTTCCTGTTCAGATTCTACAGTTCAATGTACTATTTAATTGAATCAGTCAGTCAGAAATACCTTTCTTTAGACTCTTTGATCTACTAGGACAATCCATATTATTTCACCTGTTAACCAAAATGCAACATATCTTAAACTCCAAAGTAAGTACTTTAAAAATCACTTTGATCCTTATACTCTCTATGGGGCTTTTTTGTTTGTTTGTTCATTTGTTTGTTTGTTTTGTTGGTTTGGTTTTTTGGGGGTTTTTAGGGTTTGGATTTGGGTTTTTTTGGGGGTTGGTTTTTTGTCATGTTGGTTGGTTTTTTTCTTTTTTTTTTTTTGAGAGGGGGAAGAAGAGAGGGATAGAGGCGTGCATGGAGTCATGGAATAAACTAGGCTGGAAGGGATCTTCAAAGGTCTTGTTCAAAATTCTGGAATAGGTTGCTTAGACACTGTTCAGACCAGTTTTGAATATCTGTCATGATGGAGATTCCACAGCCCCTCTGGATTCCTGCTTTAGCTGTCCTTATGGTAAAATAATTTCTTCTTTATATCAGAACGGAATTTTCTGTGTTTTAACAGATCATGTTATGCATTTCCAACAAGCTTCTGTCCTGTCTTCTGTATCCCTTGCCATCAGATAGCCAAAGAAAGTGTCAGACCCCTCTTTAATCCTCCTTTTCTAACACTGAACCAGCACTGCACCCCTTGTTGGAATCACTCCAGTCCATCAATACCCAAAGTGGACAGCAAAAACCAAAACCAGGCAGAGAAGTCTTAGGAATATCACAAATGCTGAAAGGATAACCAAGGCTAATGCAGATCTATTGCTATGTTATTTGGGAATGGCTCACATATTTCTCCCTGTCTCTGCATCTTGCCACAGAGCTATACATTGAGTGCTAGTGCAGAAATAAGATTGCATTTTTCTCCTTAAGGAGAATTTCATGTTTCACTGATGTTTCCTCATAGAGCGAGGTAAAGAAAACACAGAAATCTATTTATAGATAGAAGCTTGTCCTTTGTTTCTTGTTTTTAATCTGTCCACTGGGCATTTTACAAGCTTTTCATACTTTGAAATTAGCTTAATATGTTATGAAAAATCTTCAGCCTCTGAAAGGCTCTAGGGATTGAAACATTTACTTAAACAGCAGTGACACTCTGAGGATATAGAATACCAGTATAAGGTAAAACCCATCCAATATAGGCCAACAGAACAAACACTGCGCATTAGAGAAAAAAATGTTCCAAGTCATGCAAAGCCTTCCAGACCTGTAAGATGCAGACTTGCAGTCCTGAAGGTGTTTGGACTATGCCATGGGCATGATGCTCAGATAGCTAAATCTTCTTGGCAGAGGAACCAGACTTCACATCCATGCAGTCTGCAGATGAGAGCTGCAATCACAAACCTTGGTCATATGCTTAGGAAGTCAATGGATTTATATAGTTTTAGGTAGATATCACCTTAACCCTTTCTTGCATGCCTCTGGCACAGAAATTGGTGTCACCTACACTTTCTTAGCAGGCCAGGCAAAATCAATCTGACTTTTTTCATTTGTTCAGTTCTGACTCCCAAACCTTTTCAACAGCCTCCCATTTGGACACTTTTTCTCTTTGTTTGTGACCATTTACTTGTCTTCTGCCATTCTAGAGAATAGATAACAAAAGACCTCAATCACAACGACAATGCAACATGATGCTTTACTGGGCAAATTTCTGGTTCCATGTCTGTAGTACTCTAACTACCCATCAACCTCATAGTTTATCCATCTGGGAGGCAAATTTTTATCTCATAAAACAGCTTAGTGCTCTGCTGTGGCTTAAGTACAACTGTATTGAAAGACCTTGAGATTTCAGTTAGCAAAATTAACTTTTATTTCATTTCATGATGCATTTTAAAAACCTAAGTGACTTTTTGTAGATAATTTTGATAATCAGAATTCCCTTCAAAGGATTCCAAACTATAGCAAAAAAAAACCAAACAAATTCCTATTCATTAAAAGCTAATTTTTCACCTTCCTATCTGATTTCTCTAATGTGAAAATACAATAAAAGTGAACCATTTGCCTATACAAATTAGTTTTAGCTGACTTTAAGTCAGGTAAGACATAATATCTGTAACTTGCTATGTGGAGGCAATTTTACTCAATTCCTTCAAATTCCAAGGATTTATCAATTTATCTGGATAAACATCATTGAAATTTAATTAAATTTCAATTTTCAGATAAATGCTGACTTTTCAGCCAAGTATTTATTCAAAATTCTTGATTAAATTAAATATATTGAAAACAATTCTGTATACTAACATGCAGCTAGGTATGTTCAAAAACACTTTTTCTAGCTTGGCCTCTGAAATTCTGCTTATTCTGAATACTTGCAGTTTTGCAAGTTCATAATTCACAGATTTACAAATATTTATGCTATTAAACGTGTATATATGCTTATTAGGTTTTACAAATCCATCTAAGGAAGTCCAAACTAATTCTGTGGACTTCAATAGGAAATCTTGTTTATGGGCAATGCTTGCTTGTCTTTATGTTCTTACGCTTTTAAACTCAAGTTCTGTATCATTTAATTTTCCATTACAAATGATGAATGCCAAAACTTTGATACGTATAAAAAAGTACTCTTGGAAAATAAATCTGATTTAGAATTTTGTCATTGCATTCCATGCAAAAATTTTCTCTTTGTGAATGCACAAGTGTAAAAAATGGCATAGATGCCAGTTTGGATAAAACCAAAGTCAATATCTGATTATTCAATTTTGGAAATGTAACTGAAAAAGATTGAGTTTGTTCCCATAGAATAGTGCATACATTTGTGTAGCAAAAATTCCTGACCTGGACTTGTTCAAATCAAATCCATCGTTATTAGCAAAATCATTGAAAGTCTTCAAATATTAAAAATCAGCAAAACTAATGAGATTTTATACACTATTGCAAAAACTAGAGGAAATAAAGTATTTGATTGCAATATATTGTTAAAGCCTTATCAGTTCTCTACCCTGATTTCATAAGATATGTCTTCCAAAGAAGCTCTCAACTTAAGTACATCTTGAATGAGTTAATAAAGGAAGAAATTAAATAAAGGAGCACATATATTTCCCATTTACCCAATCCTATGCAGATTGATATAAGAACATAAGAATGTCCATATGGAGTCAGGCCACACCTCTGTCAAGGCTGGGATTCTCCCTTCAGCACTTGCCAGTACCAGATGCCTAATGAAAGTGCATGAGAGCAGGACAAGTAGATAGGGATATTATATGCTGGGATGCTCTGCAGAATACTTTCCAGCCATCTGTGACTCAGGTAGTTCCTGAACTGCAGAAATGGTGTCTGCATTTAATTGTCCGAAGCAGATTTTCCTGTCATGAATTCATCTGCAGCCATGCAAACTTTTCCATCTGCAATATCGTATAGCAGCAGTGTCACAGTTTAATTGCACGCTCTTTGCAGAAGCACCTCTTGCTTGTTCTGGACCTGCCACCTGCTAATTTTATCTATTGTAACCCATTTTTTTTTTTTCTCTGAAGTGAGCAATCATTTACTAATTCACCTTCTTCATGCTACTTATGATTTCACTGATCTTTCTACAACCTTTCAGGCTAAGTGCTTCTAGTCTATTTAATCATGACCCTTGCCTGTACAGAAGCTGTTCCACACCTTTGTTCATCCTTCTCACCTTCCTCCACACTGAGTTCCACTGTATAGTTTCTGAAAGGGGAAAAGGAGGAAGAAAGCCTTACATGCTTAAGAGGTGGATGCTGCTTAATGTTCTATCTCTCTTCCTCTCTAATAATCTCTTTTATTTTGCTTGACTTTTCGCTAACTTTTAAAAGGATTAGCCTGATTTTAAAAAATCTTCACATGAATTGTTGTGCATATTATCTTTCCTGAAAGCAACTCTCATTTCAGAAATAGTTATTTCATAAGCACAATTAGGGGTTTCCCCCCATGCAACAATTTACATTTGTTTACTTTAGTTTTATTTATTTTTAATCTTCTGACCCTTCATGATATTAGAAGCTTCTGAAGCCTTCCATGGCTAAATCTAACCTTTTCTGTCTTGATTATCTTTGGTGTCATCCGGAAAGCTGCTACCCCACTATTTCTCTCTTTTACAGACCATTTATGAACATAGTGAACAGGGTAAACTTCCACTTGGGAATACCCTTCTCACTCTGTGTAAAAACTTAAATTTTAACCAGTTATTTATCTATCTGAGAGTGTGCCATTGGTAGTTTAATTTCTTTAATAGACTTTGTGAGATGCTGTTACAAATACCCTTGGGATTTGTTCTGCCTTGTTCATTTCTTGTTAGCATCTTATAAAGTATGATAATGTGAGTGTAACACAGAAGTGGTGTATTCAGACTTTGCTGAGTAACTGAAGACAATGTCAACCTTAATCCAACTTACAAATTACATGAATGGGAAAAATTGCAAAATAGTGGCTTGCTCTTTTCTTTTGTGTAAAAACAAAATGAATGTTTATGTTAGTCAAATACAAAACCTTGCATTACAAGTTAGTTTTTAGCTCAACACCTGTCAAAAGGGTATGTGTGATTGCCAAGCCCACAGGCTTGTATTTTGTACATTACAATTGAAAGGAAAATAGGATTCTTCTATTTTTTTTCTTAGCTTGATTGAATATTCTAATTAACCTCTCAATACATAAAATAAAATAGATGAAGCATTTTCTCCATAGATGCACAGATTAAATTTGCTCTGTGTAGGCAGCTCCAGCTCCAGAGTTGATCTCCCCTGTGAGTTAAAACACAAGTATTGAAATGATAATTCTATGAATGGATTTGTACTGATACAAAAATATTAAAAATCTGATTATTAATGAAGTGTATGGTTACATAGATAATTTGCGAAGAGATTACAATAGACAGCACTCTTATATATTTTAAGAGTCTTAGTACTGAAGGTAAACTGTGCAGTTATGCATTTGCATCACTAAATGTAGAAACCTTATATTTACACAGAGAAAGCCAGCCCCTTAAACACAAGTGGGTTTAAATACTTTATATTTACCTGGAGCAACAGAGCTTATATGGGAAGTGGTTTTGGAAAGGATTATTTTAAAAGCTCTTATAATAAGGTTATAAAGTCTAGACTAGGTCAGCCATACCAAACCAAAACAATGCTGTCTTCAAGAACTCAGAAAACTCTCACAGCTCCTTTGATTTAGCCCAATAGTAGTCTCACCTTGGATGATTCCAGACTCCATTTATCATGTTTTCAAATGCCTGTCTGTCAGTGCCTCTCACACTTTCAAATGTACAGTCTGCTTGTTTGTACGAAGCTTTCAGCGTGTGATTTGCACCAGATTTATGTTTAAAGCTTCACCTCTCCATTCATGTGTCAAATCCTAAATTAAGTCTCTCAGTTACTTGGTGGTAACTCGTTGGTGCAGTCATACTGTACATCAGCTAGGAGAGTTTCTCCCTTGTCAGATGTGTCAGCCAGACTTTTTATCCCTTGCACAAACTGCTGCTCTCAAGTCTGTGCATGAGTCCCCGGACATGTGCAATACCAGTTTGCCCAGACTCCCCTCAGAACAGGGAGATGCCCAAGCCCCACCAGCACTTTGTCTTTTCTGGAAGAAGTGTTGTATAGGTGCCCAGATGGTCTTTTTTATGTATGAATATAAACAGAGTTCATAGGCAGTGAGATAGGAATGACAAAGCTGATTGTGATGGCAGAAAATCCACTAGAGAAAGTAAACCATGTAACTTGTGACTAATGAGGTGTGAATATTTTCACCGGTTATAAATTCAAGTTTGAAAGTTCTAACATTGAGAGTTTTGTCCTAATATAAATTGAATATAATGTATTTACCCTGGATTTGCACCAAGGCATGTGAGATTAGAGTTTGACTCAGTATTTTTACTCGCACATCTGAGACAGGTTGTTTCTAATAATTAATTTAAATGCTGTGCTTATTATTTTTCCATTTCGATCCCAGTCTTCCACTCCGGTATGTCACAAGGAAGTGACAATTCTCTTACACTGAAGTAAATGTTCTGCAGCTGCCCAGCACAGAGCTACCACAGAGCAGGCATTGGCAGAAAGGCTGGCATTTCCCTCCTGCAGAGCCCTTAAAGCTGGCACTCTCATAAGTTATTCCTTGACAGAAATTATAAAGGGGAAATTAAAAAAATTTAATTAACTGTAAGAGCTACAGTAGTGGACAACATTCTGAAAGCTTTCTCTTCACAAAGTGGAAGACCAGCGTGCATCAGTAGTAGTAGGTCCTGACATAAAACAAAAACATTATTTTCTTTTATTTGACTGTTTCATTACTAAAAGCGTGTGAATCTGTTTAATATAGAAGTTATTTAAAATAAAAGCTAACATATATCTGTGAAATTCAAAAGCCAATAGAGGGTAGTGACCCAGTAACACCAGCAAATGTGGTGCATGAGGCTGTGGAAGTGCGGTACGCTTGTTTCCTATGCTTGAGAGACAAACACATTTTGTTTCCTGACCTAGTGAAGTTGTTAAATACATATATATTTTGCTGGCTCAGTGAGACATTATTATTTTCTTTCTTTATTTTATCTGGTATAAAAGTAATATTACATTGAATGTGTAGATACAGTAGATATTTTTTAATCTGAAAAATGTTTGATAAGAAATATAAATTTGTTTTAAAATAATTAGTACAAGGAATAGGCTGATTGATGTTGCTAGTGTTACAGTCATACATAATTTTTCCTGTCAGACAGTTGGCTTTTGCAGTCCAGATAACTTAATGCAGCTTAAGCCTTTCAGTACATTTTTGAATTTAAGAGCCACTCATCCTGGAGTCACGTGAGAAACATCCTTCATTTACCAACTGAAAATACAGTTAAACACTTGCAGTATAACCAAAAAGACTTCAAATATAAAATTAAGGTTTCAAAAACAAGAAGCCCCAATTCCTACTGCAAACTTGATTATTCACTATAAGAAGTATCCAAACATCTTAGAGGACCTGGATTTCAGTTTGATTTGATTTGTTGCCACTGTAACATTCAGTGATATAGCAGTGAGTACTTTTGAATCAGATAAGAATTTTCAATTTGTTTTAAGAAAGATTTTAAAAAATCATAGCTTTAGACATGAGTGGCATGGACCACGATACCTAACAGCATCAAATTTACTAACACAGGAAGATTTAGTCATTCCAAACTAAATGTGATTTGGGCTTAAAACTCAGAGGAGGAAAGGAAAAATTACAAAAGCTAGAGTAAATGAACTAGAAACATTCAAAAAGATTCTGCAAATAAAGTTGAGCATATATATGCTACAAGCACTCAGGTATAGAAAGAAATGGGACTGGCTTCACATGCTTCATCCCTCATGATGCATTGGCAGCTATTATTATTGTTCCCAAATATCTGGTTTAGTTTTCTTTATAATTTCTGCTGATAAAAACAGCATTATCTATTGCTTATAATTTTTTTAGTCCTACACATATGGCAAGAACATGTCACATTTAACAAGGGGCAACTAACAGCCTAACCATAATGCTGATCCTAACCATATCCCTAAGCCTTACTCTGAACCCTAAGCCAAACACTAACCCTTACCTTAACCCTAAAGTTAACCCTAACCCTAGCCTTTACACTGAACCCTTACCCAAACCCTAACATTAAGGCTAACCCTAAACCTAACCCTAAGCCCAACCCTAACCCAACCCTAACCCTAAGGGCCTAACACTAACCCTAACTCTAACCCTAAGCCCTAACCCCAACCCTAACCCTTACCCCAGCCCTAGCCCTAATGCCTAATGCTACTTTCCCCTTATTGATTCTAGGACATTCTCTATGGCATTTAGAGGGAAGATAATTCTGAAAAACGTTGGCAAGCTTGTTCTGTCCTATAGCTAAATTTCTTGGCAGAAAGAACCTCATATACCAGCTTTCCACCTATAATCTCCATTTATTTGTCTCTTATATGTCTGCCTCTAGTTCAAATAACTGCACAGTCTTGTAAAATGGAAGTAAATGTCATACTTAAATGCATTGCTAGTACATTAAATCCTCATCTTAGAAGGGTCCTTAAGCACACCTTTAAGTCTGAAATAATTTTTTCTATAGATGTGAGCCTTACCTTGGAGAAAACATGAACATCTTGAATAAACAAGGTTTCCCAATGCAGCAGAAACACTTTGCTCCACGTACAATTAATAACTTGAAATGTGTGCAGCTTGGTTCCCTCTACTTAACATAGTTCCTATAATCCACAAGCCTTACTACTGCTTGATGAAATTTTTTAATCACCTCTTTAATCTTTTCATAATCTACTGCTGTTAATAAAAGTGTATATTATGTTTTGAAATTCAAGATAAATTAAGAGTAGCAATAAGAAATAATTGGTAACTACCCTGTTGCAAACACCCAGAGCATTCATTTTACTACCAAATTCTAGCTATTTATCTTAAGAGCAATAGTCACAAATATTTGTTAATTCACCTTTAACCCTAAGACCATGATGTGAATATATAAATATGAAAACTCTGACAATATATACTGTCTGTTTTGTGTCTATAATTAGTGGGTTCATCTGGAATCTATGGAAGAATTATCTAACATCTAAGCTAACTGCAGCCAAATCAACCAGAATTTTTCTACTGATTCCCATGAGCTTTGGACTCAGACCCTAAATTCTTACAACTCAGGAGGAAAACAAAATAGTGTGGAGTGGTTTCCACAAATATTGTTTTAACAGAACTTCAAGATTTCTTTTTTAAACTCAGCTTTGGTGAGGAAAGTGAGAAGAAGAAATAGCATCTGCATGGAGTGCAAGTTGGCAAGGATTCCAGTCTGTCACTTTCCAAATTGTTTTAGAAATGTTTGGCACGTCTCTGTCACAAATTACAGCTGATTATAATTTCACAGTATGTGCAAGCAGATGGAGAAGATGAATTGGGGAAGAGTTTCACCCCAGACAAATTAATTATTAGTAAGTATTTTCAGAGCAGAAGTTAAATATTAAAACTGTGGTTTGAAATAAAGAATTATGGGATGTCCAAGTAATCTATAACTTTGAATCAGACATTTCATAGACAATTTGACACCTGGTCAGAATAATTTACCATTTTCACAGATGAAAGTATATCTCATACTAAAGGAGAATATATTTCAGAAACTTTTAACCACTGCTCATTTTTTTTCAACTTATCTGTTAAATCAACACATTCACGGGCAGTTACAACCAGAAAACATTCTTTGCAGGGATGACATGGAAATCTTTCAAGCATTCTTTTCCACTTGTGGGTAAACACCATTTAACAGCAAGCTTCAGAAACCTGCTTTCACGGTCACTCTTTTATTTTTTATGCAATTCAAAGTTCAGTGTATAAATCACTACCTGTTATCTATCTACACTTTTAAAAGCCAGGCTGAAGACACTAGAAGGAAAGGGGTGTTGTAAATGAGATGAGGAGAGAATGGAGGAGCAAGCCAAACACTTGTATCTGACACGTTGGGTGGGTGACACCTTGCTCTCTCTTTCCTATTCAGGTACTTAGGATTCTCCTGTTGACTCAGGTCCTTGTGAAAATGGTGCTGTTGAGGACTTTGTGATCCTCTTCCTATGGCTCTAATTTTCCGTGTGGGTAAGAAAAGTGTAATCTTCTGCAGACATGCATGGAATTCTGTGGTTGGTAATTTCTGCATATGTCTTATAAAAAGATTTTCTTGGCAAGGAAAATTTAGCTTGACTGAAGTCTATAAGTTTAATAATCAACTGGGAATCAAAAATACTTCAAATAAACAATGTTTTTATAGTTTCTTAATAATCCCTTGCACCAGAAAAAGTACTGGATTCAAGTATTTTATTTGAACAGAAAATTAGAGGTGAAATGACAGTACTTCTTTGAATGAGAAATAATGAACTTATTTTACTTAACTTTCCTTTTTTAAACAGTTTTTATTTTTAAAGAGGAAATTACAGTTGTAAGATTAATTATTTGCAGTTACTACATGAAGGCTACAGTTTATTAAGTAATATTTGTAGAAGGAACCTGAAGTGGGGAAAAATTTTGTTTATTTGAATATAAAATCTCATGTGTAATTGCAAGAAAGAGAGCAATGTGCTTATCATTATATGCATATATTTATCACTAGTCTAGCTCAAGATTTTGCTTATGATGAAATACAGCTTTAAGTATTTTCACTAATTCAATTCAATTTCTTTTTCATGTGTTTGACACAATATGAACTATTTTAAAAAGGAAAGTGCTTCTTTGCTTTGCTTCCAGTTTTCCCTGGAAAACCTTTTAATCAGCTGATGGTGCTAATGTGATGTAGCATTTGTAGGGAATCAAGTACAATGCATATTTAATGACTCTTTCTGTCCTCTGAACAGAAGCTTTACTGGATCTTTGAGATTATGTCAAAAAATCACAGTGATAAACATTTTTAAAGTTTTATAGTGTGCTACAGGCTGATATGAATATAGAAATATCTTGAATTAGCTATAGTAAGTTATCCTGCAAGGTTTTTTTTTTCCAAATTAAAATATTTGCTGCTCTAGATGTTTAAATATTGTAAAAATGCTAAGAGGAATTAGAGCCTTATAAAGGAACAGTTTCCTAAATCAGTTTGTTCCTTTATGTTGAACAGGATCTCGTACATGTTATTGGTACTATCCTGCCTTTCTCTCAAACTCAGTGTCCTGGAAATCTGTAACTACGCAGTGTAACTTTACTAAGGGTAACAAGCATGCTTCAGAGCTGCAGCTGGGTTTCTTTAGACCTGCAGAATTTAAAACATTTTGGGGGTTAAGGCTGGTCTAGACAACTACAGAGAAAATGACAGGCTAAAATCCTGCTGGCATCCCTGTGAGTGGGAAGTCTCCAAGGAACTTCAGCTCAGCCATTTCACCCAACACTCATTCAATCAGCGAGAGGTTTCTGAGCTCAGGAAAGTACACTTAAGCTATCTGTACAATTTGACTTTTGTAAATGGCAGCAAGGAAGTAACAATTTACCCAATTTTTTTATTTATTTTTACACAATTTCAAGTTATTGAAAGTCACAGTAACTATGATTAATGTGTTGCCATGTATAAACTCTGGGATATGAGTAAAGACTCTTGAACTGCTTACACTGGAGCGTGTCATATCCTTCTTGATGTTTTATTATGCTATATCCTTTTAGACCTGCAAACACATTAGTAAGTGTGCACATAAAATAAACAACACCATGACCCACCACAATGGAAATCTGATTGTACAATAAAGCAATCTTTCACACTTACACTGACTTTCCCACACTTACCTACATTAGTTGCTGTAGAAAATATTGATTCACCAAAAATTTTTCTTACTATTATATTAGCATAATAAAGTATAAATAATATAAAAAGAGATACAAGAAATCTGTAGGAACAGAAGACTGGCATTTATTTCATCCTCCTTCTTACCATTTTGTTGTACACATGTAAAAAGTGTACTTGAGTGTTCAAATGTATATCTCACAAACAAGTGTGTAATTTTATATATTTATGTGCTTATTCAATTTTTATGATTTCTCAATAATTGTCCAGAAAATATAAAAATAATAATGTTTAAATATGTAAGTAACTCTAAATTAAGTTTTTCAATTGATAGGACTACTGCATACTAACTTTTTTCCCTAAATTGTCTTATATCAAAGTCAACTTTAATTAACACCTCCTAAAACAAAGCAGTCTCTTACAATGAATGAATTTATTTCACACAAAGGCTACATGTTTAAGAGGTCTTCCCTGTATGTAAATTGGATACAAACTATGAGCTAGATCTGTTAAATACCAGAGGTTTCATACGTAGCAGAAATAAATATGCAAAAAGCATAAAAATAAATTCAAATCTCTGCTACAAACACCCTGGAGAAAACTTTAACAAATCATAACTGTCAAAGGGATGGATGATGAACGTTTTTGTCATGCAAAGGGATACAAATCACTCTTCTGTTGCAAGCATCGCTCTTTTATTTTCGTGGTTGTAGGCACATCATCAACTTTAATGATAAAAGCCTTCCACAAAAATAATTCTTAAGCCTCAGGAACAAACACCTCTTTGGCACCCTGAGAGCATGTTCCACAAACATCATCAATCTCCTTCTGAGCATGATTTACAGCCTTTCCCTTTGGCCGGCTGGGGCTGTCCGTGTGCGCGGCCCGGCAGCGTCACATTGGGATTCTCCTCTGCTCCGACCTCCAAGCTTGCCCTGCTCCGCTGCCATGCTCATGGCCAGCTTGCCAAACACATTCGGAAAATAAGAGAAGGAAGCTTGAGCATAAACCCTTCCACATGGACTCATCAGAAATGTACACGTCAAGTGAGACAAAAAAGGGAAGGAATGCATATCTAAATTCAAATTAACAGGCCGAGTCCCCAGTTCCAGTCAGATTTATCGCACGTAGCCAGGAGGGATGTTTTAAAAGAAGATGCAACTCTCTCCCTGACTGTGTGGCTCCTCCATTTTATTCAATTACCCGCATCTACAAAGGGGCAGTTCACGCATCGAGAGAGCCAAAACACAGAGCAACATTTAGTGAGATTCATTTTCATCTGTGACATGACTTTTGTGCCAGGTGCTGCACATGTACCGTGAGAAAGGTTGATGAAGGCAGCTGTACTCCAGCTGAGACTCCCCTGAAGAAGATTTAAGTGTTCTTTATCTTCCTTTATTTGCTAAACTGAAGGAGAGGGATATACTGTGATTGCTCACTTCTGCAGAAACAGCTCTGATTTTTTCCTTCTTTGTACCAGCCCTGTGGGCAAGTGTATGTTCATTTAAGGGAGTACAGATAGGAAAATCGGAATCATTGTATGTGTTGGTGAGAGACAGCAGGATAAAATAACAACTTCAGTCGGTGAAATTTAGCATCTGGGTGTACAGCTCCCTCTTCATGACTGAACTGCCTGAAGTTCATTTGTGGACTGCAGGTGTCTGATAAATGAACTCTTTCTGGCAGCTTTCCCTGAGTTTCAGGAATAGAGTCCATGAACTCAAGTTGAAGACATTTAGTGTTCTTTAGAAACTTACACCATGCACTCACTAAAGCAGATGTACATTCATTAATAATTGTTGCCTCACTTAAGCCATTCTTAGGGAGAGAAAGTCTATATCCTTATCAGGAAAACATGTAAACTTTGTGATTACTTGTAAATACAGACAGATCTTTAATATGTCTACATTGAGTGAAACAGTAGATACTTATGAGCCTAGTAGTATTTATAGAGGAAACACAGTGAAAGAGAAGGATCTAGCAACATAAATCTAAAAGGGAATTCATAAGATCTTTGGGACATTTTTACAAAGGCTGGAAAACTAAGTGGATTAAATTTTCTGAACAGAGTGTTCCAGAGTGCTTCTATGATGAAGAGTTAGTTTATACAAGGAAATATTTAAACCATCTCTCTTTAGATGCTTAGACTTGAAGGTACTATATAGAAAGTTTAGGGCAGGTTTGAAATGTCTTTGGAAGAGTTAACCCAAATTTTACCATCTAAGCTGGAGACTTAAATACAAACAGTGGTCACACACATCTGTAAGATTTAGCTAGCACTGACCTGTAACTATGTTTGGGAGGCTGTACTGCTCCAAGAAAAGCAGTGGGAACTGGAAAATTGGAAAATAAGAGAAGGAAGTTTGTGTGTAAACCCTTCCATGTGGGCACATCAGAAATGTTCATCTCAGATAAGAGGAAAAGGGAAGGAATGTGCATCTCAATTCTTCAAGAAGTGTCCATGTCTCACAAAGCTGTTGGGTACAAAGTGAAGTTGATGTCACCAGGCCACCTTTTATTTGGGTGTCATGCCCTGGATGCTGGGCAAACAGGAATGCTCCATTGCTCGGCTGTTGGCTGTCCACATCCTCAGGTGTTGAGCACCTTATTCTACTCCTTTGAGAATTGCAGTCCTTCCCTTTACCACTTTTATCTGTATAAGGGGGATAACATTTCCTGAACTCCCAGCAGTTCTGTAGAAGAAAATAGATTTTAACTTTTGCTGTCTCTGGAACCTGTATGAAGATGGAATGCTCTCAAAATACTAATGTGAAACTTCTAAGCAAGTCAACACTGCAGTCCATGGTTGATGATTTATTTCAAGCAATTCAATCATGAAGCCAGGTACTGATTGCATTTTTAATAAGGCTGGCAGAAAGTTTCAGTGTTTCACTGAACTGAATAATTTTTGAGTGCTTTACAGAGCAAGTTTTAACTTTGCCTGCAATTTTAAAATATTAAAACTTAAATGTTAGAACTTGTAAGGCCATTATGACAGATGAATTATTTTGTCACAGAGAAACTCATTTTCATCTTATTTCCTAATTATGCTATATCTTTCAACACAAAGTAATGCTACTTAATATGATAGTATCACTTTGCATTTCTGAAAACTTCAGATGACTTTTTGAACACTAAAAATCATTCTTTATGCATTAAAATTGCTATTGCAGCTATTAGAGGAAATTTGTTTTTATTCTGTGTTCTGCAGTTAAATACATATTTACTTTGGAGCAGTTAGTTATGGATCAAGTTACCAATTAGCTTTTTAAAAAATAAAATAGTTGAAACTTTTCCATGATTGCTTCATTCCAATGAATGGAATTTTGTGCAGCATAGAGGCAGTGCATAATTTTAAAAAATCAAATAAATTTCATGTGAAACACTTAAAATAGCTAGCTTCACCTTGAAGGAATAAAAGCACTATAAAATGCCATTCCAGCTTACCTACAGTCCATGACATCAGTGATGGGAAGCAGGGAAGTAAGTGCTTGACCAGTAATTTAAGTAAAAGAATTGAATATCTATTGAAAATCGTGAGAGTTGGGATGACCTCATGGCTTTTGGAAAACTCTTGCCTCAATACAGTGTGTGTTATCAAGCCAATACATCTCATGGGGTTTTAGTGTAAGGCTGAATGAAATAAATTCCTTCTGTTCAGCTGCTTAATTTCATTATCATGTATATTTTAAAAGCACAGAATAAAATTCTGAAGGCTTTGATGTGTACAGTACGCTAAACATTTGAAACATATATTAATTTTATGAGGCATAATAAAATATAATGATAGGAAGTCTAAAATTTTCAGTACAATTGTGGAGACAAATTTCTACATGTGACAGCACCCTTTAAGAGAGTTTTTGCAATAATTGAGGTGCTGTGCTTTTCTTTGAATCTCCCTATCTGATGATACCTCAGAGTTGTGTACTTTGTTTCAGAATCCCATTACATAGCATTATAAGATCTGATTTCCTTGGTTGTTCATTTGTTTGGGGGTTTTGGTTCGGTTTTATTGTTGCTGTTGGGTTTTTTCTTTGTCTGAGGTTTTATTAACCAAATTGTCAGTCAATGTGTTACAGTAAGACTAGCTTTCCTTTGGCTCTCATGGCTATACACTGTGGGGAAAAAATAAAAGAACTATGCTTCATCATCCTGTCAGGGAGGTTTCTTAACAAATTACCTTTACCCTCCAAAGGAAACACAAAGAGACTTTTTGTAGCTTTAACAATTCTCATAGTTCTTATCTTATTTTCTTGGCTATTCAGGGGAAAAAATACAATCTTCTAGATTTCAGGGATAATGACATAAATATCTTTAAGGTTCTATGAAGTCTAGATACTTAATAAAAGAATGAATATTTAATTATAATTTAAAATCTATGGTCTTTTTCCTATAATATTGTGTTTTCAAAACACACTATTTGTTTGTTGACTATTTATTTTTGAAGGGTAAATAATAGTAAATTACAATACAAAGTAGTACAGAGTAATACATCCTTTCTTTCTTGCTATTCTTGTTCATGAAGTATTTGATAATCCCCTAAGGTTTATGCCTTAGTCTGGATGAAATTCATTGCAGGAAGGCACCATAAGGCATTGTTTAGATTTTATATAATCTTTCCCTTTTTGAATGTCAGGTAAAGGAAATGTCCAGCTTTCGACAAAGAAATAATTTATTATAATATCCAATACCAGAGGGCTGGGATGGTTCCTGGCACTGAGGAGCAGCAGTGCCTTTGTCACCAGGCCCTGTGGACATTGAATAACCAGCTCACCCAGAGCACATCTGCATTCCTGAATCACAAAGAGCCCGTGAGCTCCCTCCAGGCTCTATCCCATCTTCTTCATCCCTACACAGTGGTACTAGTTTGCTGTGCCTCTGTGGGATTCATTTTTTGGTTTACATCTTTTTGTAAACTCAGTGTTTTCTGCAAGCATCTTACATTTCAAATTTATATTGGGGTCTTATAGATCAGCTGAAGGATGAATGTGTGGTCCTTCCACACCATAAATTAAATTAAGCTATAATTTGTGTGGGATGTTTTGCTAGTAACAGGTGGACATACTTAAAATAGAATGGAAAAATTTCAAAGTACACAGGAAAAACAAACCCCAGCCATTTCAGCTGTGTTACTAAAAGCATACTGTTTAATGTTGTTTATTTTTTCATGTTAGAATTTTCTACAGGAATCATTTACCACAGGAATCCAAACAAACTCATCCAAGTTGGGAGTTCTACCTTTACTAGCACATCACCAAGCAAGTTGCATGAAGTACACAGACATAAAACACAAATGCATAAGTTCTTCTGAAATCATCCTCTGAGTTACTATTCTAAGCAAACCTGCATCATATATACAGAAACAAGCAGGTTAACAGCTGCCTGGGTCTAAGCCAGTCACAGTGTGGCAATGGCCTTCTTGCCATTGCTATTCTGTGCTGCTTAAGTGTCTCTGAGCCTGCTTTGAACAATAAAGTTTGCAGGGAAAAGCTCAAAGAGACTTGAGATGTCACTTCACAAAGGCGCCCTTAACCTCTTTATAGACCCCATCCATCCACAAAAAGAAGATGTTGCTAAACTTTAAGAATGGAAAGATCAGTGAATAAATCCATTGTTAATTTTAAAAGCAATTTCAAATGCCTTTACAGTTAAGCCATTCAATTTCCATTGGTTTAAGTTTAATCATTTTTCATTAATGTAAGCTAATTTGCAAGCTAATCTAATAAAGTAGCATGAAACATGAGCAGCAATGCACTGAAATGAAGGAAGTTCAGCTGCTTGCAGCTCATTAAGGTTCTTGAAGTTTAGAAGACTAATTACTGACTAAGAATGATTTTGTTTACCTCTACATTTTGAGAGTTCCTGTTTTATCCCATAGTTTAAGACTCATGGACAAAATCATCAGGAGGTATAATTTGGTAGAGCTCTAATGAAGTCAACAGGACAATTTACAGCAGATTAAAATTTAACTTTTTATTGCTCTTGTCTCTCCCCAGTTTAAAAAAAAAGTAAACTGGTAAAAGCATTCACAAGATAGGTTTTAGCACAAACATTAGAGGCCATAGTGCCACATCTTGTGCCTCCTAGAGTCAGTGGAGCATTTGCCATTGATTGTAATAGGAGAAGCTTTAGATCCCAGAATTCTTGCTAAAACAGGAGAGTTGTTCTGCTTTCCTATAAAGCTGAAGCTTCTCTTAATTAATTTATATATGAAATATAACCCAAATTTTATAAAGTAATCTACCACTCCTAACTTGCCAATTGCTAAGGAGAGCAACTACATCATGGTCATCAGTGAGCTAATTACTCTTGGTGATTAAAGGTGCATTAAGCCATCTAAAGTTCTTTCTCTTAAAATTTCAATCATTTTACCAACTAGACTGAGCAGTTTGTCATTAAATAGATTTCTGTTCTACAAGTGGATTGCTCAGGTTATCGTAAAATTAATCTTGTTTTTCTGTCATACTGTTCTGATCAAACATGAAGGTTAATTACAGTCTCACTATACTTCTGTTGTTTATTCACTTATAGATGTCCATGTTCACATGGTCAGGAAATCAGACAATATGATTTACTCAGCCTGATTTTAAGGCATTTCCAAAACTGTCACTCCTGTGAATGCTGCATTTTCACGTGTTCAAAGGCATAGGGTTTATTCATGCCCAGTTCAGCTGGTGATCCAGGTCATTCTGCACCAGAATTTCTCTCCCTTATTTGCAATGATTTTAATTACTTTTTTCCTCATTAAATAACACAGAAACAAGAACTATTCCAAAGTACTGCATGTGTTATGAGATAGCTATCTTGGTACGAAATCTTGACATTTAAACATAAATGTGGCAGCTGTGTGGTTGTATAAAGTATTGTAAATATTACATTCTTAAAATATAATCAGCCATCCCATACTGTATTACTTAAAGTATTATAAAATCCCAAGCTTGGTACAATCAAAAATAATCATATGATTAGCATTAATGTAACAATAAGCATTTCTGATTATCTTTTTTAGTAACACAGGAAATGTTTCAACCTTCAGCAGGAGAAAAACAAATTCCCTTTTCTCACTTGTACTCCCCATCTCTCAAGCCTCTCCCAGCTGCATCCTGTATGAGTTCCACCCACTTTTTCAGTGGATGGAAGAGATGGATGGAGCCCGTGCCTTAGGGATAGCTTTAAACCTGATTCTGACACAGTTTCTGTTTGCTGGTTTGACCTTGCTGAATGACCGAGGGCCTTAGGGACCACACTGGGATGGAGACTGCCCCAGTACCACTGGCCCTGTTTATCTGTCTAGATCAATGCACAAATCTAGCAGGATGATTTTGCCCTGAAAGAGCCACAGATATTGCTGTGTAGGCAAGCGGAGAGCCTCCTCCTGCCCAGGAACGCTACTGAGCCAAACGCTGCTCTCACAGTGCGCTTGGCAAAGAGCAGTGGGCAGCTTATCCCAAGTGACACTTCAGCAAGGCAAACACAGCAGTTCATCAAGCACTGCTGTCTGGGGCACAGGCAGACTGGAAAATCTGTCTTAGCCCAATTTCCCATAGTTACAGAAGCTGCAGGACTGAGCACAAGACAACAGTAATTCTAGTTAGTGAATAGGATGTGAAATCGAGAATTGAAACCTGACAGCAAGATAAGTGGGATTTTAGGCAAAATGAGACTATTGAATTTTAAGATAATGACTTATTTAAGACTAAATTAGGATCGGAATTGGATTATTTGAATAGCAGATAAAGAGAAGCAAATAGAATATATATGTTGTTAAATATTTCTTTCATCATCATCAAAAAACGCAGCTGTGTTTTCTGCTACTCACACAGATATATAAAGTGCTGACTTTTGTCTTTCTTTCTTTCTTTCTTTCTTTCTTTCTTTCTTTCTTTCTTTCTTTCTTTCTTTCTTTCTTTCTTTCTTTCTTTCTTTCTTTCTTTCTTTCTTTCTTTCTTTCTTTCTTTCTTTCCATATTAAAATCTCATGTGTAAAAATTTCTATGGAAAAGGATTTTATGAGCAATGCAACCACTATGGATACAGTCAAAGATTTTGCCCTCATGCCTGTACTTGAGCTGCAAACAGAATAAGGCAGTTTCCTATTGTCAGAATATGGAGAGAAAATAAAAAATTAGCTGTCATAGGGTTAATTTACTTGGCATTGTTCTAACTTCAAAGAAAGCACAAAGAGTTAGTTTGGAAACACCATTAAGTATGTAAAGGGCTGCTGCAGGGGTGTACAGCCCTCCCTTTTTGTTTTGAAGGCAATCCCTCTGCAATAGCTGTTTTCATGAAGAAAGGTTAATCCAGCATTGTGGACTAGGAATTTAGACAGAAACAAGCAAAGGAAAATTCTACTGCAAATTCAGTGTGCTGGGAAATCATTCTCATTATGGTTCCCATAGTATAAATGGAGTCTAGAAACATTCATTCAACGTTTAAATTGCAAAGCAAGAATACAAACTGAGTTAAAATTATTTGCTAGAAAAAACCTTTTATAAAAATTCAAGTCACTGAATATGAATAATTGCAGATGCAGACATTTACAATAGAAAACTACTTCTGTATTATAGGGGTATAAGAAAATTGCTATTTTTGTAAGACAATGGCAATTATTAAATCACTAGGAACTGCTTAAATGCATTGGATTGTGGATGTGACCATTAGCAGCATGAACAGGTAATAGATATTTTCTTTCTTCCTCTAAAAATCTAATTTCTCTCTGCTATATCAAGAGGAAATTCAGTATACTGAGGGATTCCCTCTGAGGTCATTTACTCGGTTTTCAATAATTTTCTTAGTGGAATTGTCCTCTGAATGCTTCAAAATTCAGCAGAATGGGAACTGGTTTTCTATTTCAAAAGAATTTTAAAAGCTTTAAAATACTGAAAATTACTAAATGCTTATGTATTTCTATCTGAAAACAAAAAATTAATTATTGAAAGTATTTTCAAGATAAAAACACCCCTCTATTCCTGAAATAGCTAAAGAAGAGTTTTATCAAGATATTTCAACTAAGCTTTACCTAATGGAGATCTTCAACTTGACCACTGAAATAAAATTCTATTGAAGCAAAAAAAATTAATTATGCACTATTTTTAAGGATGCACTTATAAAATCTCCATACGGGTCTGTAATCTATCTGCAACCCTTCTGCCAGCTGGTTCATGGCAGCAAAAGGCTGGCTGCAGTATGTGTCAATCCTCTCCTGAAACATAACTTAACCAGCTTCAATCATGGGGAAACTCTAACATCCTCTCTCCCAGTGCCCTATACTGTCAGAAGTTTGACACACTCAAGCACTCTGAGGCCATGTGCACACTGAGGTAAAGAAAGCTTTATTAGAAGATTGAGAATGGTCATAAACTTGTGAAATAAATCAAAAGGATATACATAGTTATTTACATGCTATGAGCAAAGCACTTCCCCTCATCTTTCACCCTTTACTTTTCAGTGGCCTGTTTTCCTGCTGCTCAAGGAAGGTCCTGTAAATAAGGATAAGGTGGTGCAGTGGCTTAGAACTCTAAGAAGCAATAGGAGTTAATAACTATTTCTTACCAGATCTACCACCAGTGGCAAGGAAATAACTGGTATGAATCCTGGAAGACACCATCACCCCCCTAGGCCTGCTGTTGTCTTCTCACCATTTCCCAAACATGCTCAGCTCAGTTTGGATTGTAGGAGGGATCAGCAAGTGTCATTGAAAAAGGTTTCTCACCCTCCCCTTCACAGAGGAAAGTTCAGTATGGGTCAGCTTTTAGAGGATTAGACAACATTGTTTTAGACAACACATTTCTTAAACAACATTTCTCTACCCAGGGTTCTGATGCTGTTTGTAGGGTTTTGCATGTGTAGGTTAAAACAATAAGCATAGGAGCAATCTAGCAAAGCTGCAAAATGTGCCTCACGTCTTTCAGGCTTTTGGGTGATTGCAAGGCGTGAGCAGAGTCCTTGCAGTGAGGATAAGGGCTGTCTGTCCCAAACTGACCATCTATTTCCTGTCTCTTGGTGACCACTCTTGAAAAGAGTGACCTCTCAAACCTTGGTGGAGGATGTAAAGAGGGGTGGCCAATGTAAATTGAATTCTCAACAACTTTTCCCCTTAGGTCCCATACACAGAGCTCCCAGACCTCATATACACATACACTCGTGTGTTCAAGTTTGGGTAGAACAGTTAGAGGTTACAACTCTGGATAAATAAATTGCTGCTAAAGAGGAAATTTCTGTCTGCTCTTCTACACTCTTTGGAAACCCAGGAATTTATGAGGGGATGCATTTAGCAGCACTGAAATCGTTACTTGATCAGCTTCACTGTCATCAGAAGATGTCACTGCAGCCATTAGTAACTAATGAATTGTTTAAGAAGATATAATGACTAATTGGTCTGGTCAAAAAGGCATAAACACAACCTTTGAAAACTGCATTCTATTAAGTCAAGAGAAAAATCGGGTTCATTGTCCCTTAATTTTCAAATGGGATGAGATCCAAATCTATTACAGTCCTGAGACAAATTACCTGGCAAATTTGTGGCATCTTGTGAAATGGTAATGAGAAAAGAGTTGTGAAGTACTTATGGTATTCCAATGAATCAGGTAAAGCAGCCAGAAGAGAGATTTATATAGTCCTAACATGAGTAAGTTGGCCCCCAAAGGACCCCTGAATAAGATATGTTTATCCTTCTGCTCTGCTCCCAGTGGTTTTTTAAATGAGCACTTCCACTACAAACTTCTGCCCTTTTCTATATGCCTTTAAGTGGCCAAAAAAAAATTCATGACTGTGATTGTTACCAGGTCCTCACTGAGGAAAAGTTTCCTATCTTTTTCTCACAAAATATAAAAAACAGATATAAATATGAGATCCTTTCTCTACATATAACAAATCTAGGAACTATTTCCTTCTGATATAATTCATTAGTAACAATATTTGTGATCATTGTTTGCAGTCTGGAAAAATAACCAGAATAAACACTACTAAAAATCCACTAGGATTTACATTTCCACCAGTTTTAATATCATTAGAGAGTAATCATGACATGACATTCGATTTTTACTTTTCCAAGTAAAATATTAATTAAGAGCCTGTACTCTAAAGTGGGAGGTGAGCTATTAAGAGAAGCAGAGGGTGTGGTAAATGTGTTCAAATATTTCATCAAAATGTTCTCATGTTAAAGATTCCTCAGGCATGAAACTGAAGCAATTAGTTCTTATTTTCTATTTAGTCAGAATGTGCTGTCAAAAAATAACAGTGCAAAGAAAAATTATCTACCATGCAGCAGCAGCAAAAAAAAAGGTAAGAATACAAGGATCAGCTAATCAGATGGTCTAAATCAGCCTTGTGCTACTAAAATCAGTGGAGCTGGGGAAGTTCACAGTGGTGCACCATGTTATTTCTTGGTAGAATGTGTTTCTGGTGTGTACCAGGAAAGAACCACTCAGAGGTAGAGAGATGGCTGCAAGAGGGGCAAAATTAATTGAGAAAAATGTGAATTGATGCATAAAAAGGAATTAAGAAAGATGCTTTTCTTTGCTAAATATTAATTTCTGCATTTAAGGTCTATAAAGGCACTGAAATATTTGTACACAATTGTTTGTTTTGGGGTTTTTTTGACAGTTATGATTTTTCAGCAGTCAAATGGAAAGAGAAATGAAGATCAAGCTCAGTCTTTGGGAAGACTTGCACAGCATTCTTACTGGGTTGCATTAAATATTAAAGTGCAGATTGCAAGCCAGTGGTGACCAAACCTGTAGTTGTGTCACCATTACAGAACATATATTGGTTCTGTGTTACTCATGATGGGGAAGAAAAGCCAACCATACTTCAGGAACAACCTTATAACCCGTGGTTTTTATTTAAGCAATGAAATTACAGGAATGAAGTGACTTGGCATCGTGTAACATGAACTGTGAGCACAGGGGCACCACCTGGAATGGGATTTCCCTGTGACAGCCTGCAAGGCTCCAAAGTGAAGGAGACAGCAACAGGGACAGATGTCAGGTCTCACAGCATATAAATGAGAGAAAATACACAGAAAACAAATTCTTTCTAGAAAGTGAGGAAATTCTATTGCTGGGAGGTTTCCTCCTCACTGGTAACTACTAGACTGCTTTGGAAAGTTGTGATGGATTAAGTGCCACAGTAGTTTGGATAGTTTCTTAAATCACATTTTAGAAATATTTCACTATTGAGCAATATTATTTATAAACATAGATCAAAATTTATATTAAGAGACAACTGCTCTTTAGGCTATAACATTTTAAAAAGGGGACTTTAGAGAAAGGTTATCTTCCTTTGACAGGCAAAAATAGGTCCTTTTAGATTTATTTACAATAAGCTTACTTTGGGTTATGTTCTGCTTATCTGTTGAGAATGGATTATATGGGAGGGAAACAAAGCCTATTAGGTCTTCTTGCCCTCTTGTACTTCCATTACCTACACAGGCAGTAGAAACCCTGCAAGGATTTTATGCAATTTTTTTATTTGAATCAAGGGGATATTGCTTTTATATTTCTCATGTCCTCCTGAAACTCTGTTGGCCCTAGATGTGAGGAAACATTTTTAAAAATAAGCTGTGTGTTCTTTAAACTTAGATTTTTGTTTATACACACTAGTATTGTGCCTTTCAAATACTTGTCAGAGTTGCATTTCAAATAGATTATTGGGAAACCAATTAATTTAATAAATGCACTAGAATCACAAAATGGAGTGAAAGGCATCTCAAGTTTCCTTTCACTCTTCCAGGCAATATCAACAAATGTGTCAATATTGACAGGATGATTAATCTTGCTAGTCTTTCCTTAAAAATGTACAATATTGAAAGATGTATGGCATCTCCAACTAACCCAATCGTCGTACCTCACTGCTGCAAGAAAATCGGACAACACACAGTAGCGCTGCTAGGAGAGGGTGAAAGATGTCCTGCAGTGGGAAATGGCTGTCACAGACTGCTTGGTAAGATTGTCATGCTGCTCTGCTGAATACAACTAACATGCTAATGCTAGTGGGATGAGAATATATTAGAGCAGTAAGGATCACATCAGCTGCAGTAACCTCTTAGCAAGTGGACTTTGCTCACTTCAATTCCACTGTTTTCAGTCAGAAAATCAGGAGATGGCAAGTGGCTGTGGGAACTAATCTGGTGATTTTTAACCAATTTCCTCAAATACCACCAGTCAGTCTGTAGGATGGGCTCTGAAGGAGAGAAACCCTGGCAAAGGGTTTGTTAAATGCCATTAAAGCAATGGCATAAAATTGCAAGCTAAGCTGGCCCATCAGGCAGAAACATGTAACTTCTCTGGTGCAGCCTCTTTTATTTGAGGAATACATTAATTTCCACCATGAAGAATATTGTTGGGTTTTCCTTCTTTCCTCTGCCAGGACTGGCAGGAAATGGCCCTTTTTGAATATCAGACCTCTGGGCATTTCAGCATGACACTATACCATGAGAAATGTAGGATGAGGCAGAAGACAATGCGACTAAAATGTCAAAGGTTTGAGTTCAATTTGGTTTGAAGGATGGCCAAAGGCTCAGATCACTTCTTATTTTAACCAATCTATTTGTAATATACATTGTCACTTTGTTGGTAATACAGCATGTTTTATTTGGCTGGTCCAAAGAGAAATACTACATACCCTAGGTGCAGGAAAACACTCTCTGTACTAGAAACAAAGGTGGGGATATTTTTTAACTAATACTATATTCTTTTATACACCTATTTAGTTCTGCTTAGACCTCAGCTATGAAAATACATATTGTCCATTGGTCTTCACTTTTAGTGACAGCTTGCTTCCTTAGAAAACCTTAGAGAAGCACAGACACATTTTGCTTTTTGCTGAAGATTTCACTTTCATTTTTCATGAGGCTTCTCTTCTTTAATCTCAAGTAAGCGTCCCTTTACATCCCTGGCACAGCAGCCTCCAAGAGTCAAGATTCTCAGGGCTACCACAATACTGAAACAAATGTACAAATTTTGCTCTCTACTCAGATAAATACAGTTTGCTTGTCAGAGCATTCAGGTCTTTTTGTTTGTTTGAACCGGGGATGTAAAACAAAACACCCTTTAAATCAGATATGGACTATTAGATAAAATTTATTAAATTACACTACTGATTGGTGAAACTGCTCATTTGATCAAAAATTTTATTTGTCTCTCCAGAACTAAAAACCAAAAAGGCAGATAATAAATTCCATTTCAATTCATCATGCTCATTACTATGCACTTTAATCTCTAATATCTAACTGACATTCTGTAATTGGGATGGTTTCATTCCCAGACTTACTCAGAGGAAATCTTTCCATTTGGAACAGCTAAAAATTGCAAAGAAAAAAAAAATTAGGTCCTTTGTATTTTAAAAATAAATTGTAGTCAGTATTTTCACTCATTTTTTTTTTTAAATCTGCCCTATCTTGAAAATATATTTCAAAGTGGTATCAGTGTGCATTGACACTCTGCACCTGGAACATGCCAAATGTTCCCCTATTGTTTGGTAGCCTGGATGATAAAGGCGAGGGGAAAAATGTATGTATGCCACTTCTGTAACATAAAATTATGCAGAAATGCATAATTAATGCATATTAAACACCATTCTGATATTCAGTTGCAGCGAATAATAAAACCAAGATTTTTACTTTAGTGCTCACTGTTATTCTCATGAAAGAAGTAGGTTATCCTCTTCAAATATCCTCTTCAAATGATCTCCTCCATCTTACATATTATAAGTAATATAGTGGATTCCACCTCCTTGAAACTTAATCCTTGATCAGATATTTTATTTGGTATCTGTCTAACACGCCATGAATAAAATCTACATTAAATGTTATGGGTGTTGAGACTTTCAGCTTGAAGCTAACACTTCTCAAAGAGTTTAAGCTGGCAGCCTCACTGAGTGACCCTCTGCCTGGGCACAAACGGAGCAGAGAGCGCACAGGGAGCAGGCAGGGCCCTTCTCTTCTGGCCCTGCAGGGCTTGGGCAGCTCCAGGCCTCAGGGAGCCCCAGCTCAAGGCAGGGTTGGGAAGAGAGCAAGCACTGCCTGGGGGTATTGCTCTCGAGGGTGAAAACTCATGCCAAATGTTCGTGGCATTAATTGTCAGACCCAGAATTATGGCTGTTAGAATCTCCGGTGTGCATTAAAGACGAGTCAGATAAAGCCAAGAAAGTTTGCTGAGCATCATGAGTTGGTGCGAGATTTGTCAGACAAGGCAAAGCTGCTGCAGGACAAAGGGTAACTGCAGATTTGGGTTACTCCAGTTTTATTTTCTCTGCTTCTTACTCATACACAAATGATTAAGAAGAAAATTTCTCATTCCTGCCTTCTTATAAGATTCTCTTTCTGAAAACTATTTAATTTGCTTTAAATGAAAAAATGTAAAGCAAGGATTCTAAGAATTTGTGTTCAACATATGTCTTTCCCTTACATACAGTAGAATACTCCCCAGATGAACATTTGTCCCTCCTTACAAGACCAGCACTGCCTTTTATTCTCAAAGATTCACATAAAGATTTCAGAGACTTTTCCAAATCTTACTTGATTTATCACTGTCTCATATAGCCTAGCACAGCTGAATACTAATATTCATGACAAGCTCTGGAGTAGATACATGTTCTACTTTGCTAAACTCTTTTGCAGTCTTAGTTCTTAATATTTTTATCAGCTTGAACAATTGCACTCTTAACTGCCAGACTCTTTCTCTGAGCACTTTAAATACTCTTGTCACCTCTCCTCTCTTCCAAGCCAACTGACATTCTCTAGAAATGATAATTTTCTTTGTTTCTGCAAAGTTTATTTCAATTAATCCTTTTGAGTAGATTATTCTCTCTATATATTCTTCTGTTGTGTTACTGTTGTGTTTTAACATTTTGAATACTAGTTGGGAGCACAGCATAAATAGGGTTTATGATTATGAACTGTCATTCCACGCTCCATGATAATGATAAGCAATCCCTCAAAAATCATTGCCTAGTCTGTTTTTTCCATTAAGTGAGTACTTTTAGTAGTCATAGATTTATGCCTTTGCTAGATTCAGAGGTATATCTTTAGTCATGTTCTCCAAGAAAATTAAATCAAACAGGGTCATGTACTCCAACCTTGTGTAAATAAGTACATTTCACTTGATAGGTTGTCTAAATGTTTCCAAAAATCTTCTAAATGTTCTTTTCTTAGTGCACATTTCATTCTTTCTTTAAGAGGTTTTGTGTTTTCACTCACAGCTATTTAATACATAATCTTTCTTGAAACCTTCCTTTTGATAACCCTTTTCTTTGGAGCTCTCATTTACTTGCTTGTAATTTTACTGGCTTAAGTGTCACCGGATCCCAAATTAATTGGAAGAACGTAAAACCCCACTTGAGATGATTCCACCAATGTGCTGTCCTTGTCCCAGCAAAATTTTATTCATGGGATGAATTATGAAGATGTTTTTCAAGAATTTGAGATTTTCATGTGCAAAAGGCAGAGGTGGCCTATTCCTGTGTAATTTGGTATTCTATTCTTCTGTGCTCCTTTTATAACCTCTATATCTCATCACTCTACCCTTCTTTTTTTAAATCAATTAAAGGCCATTTCTGATAAGTAGCCATGAATTCAGAGCAATAAAACATTAGTGATCTGGACAGTTCTGGACCTGGTCATCTGCATTATAATCAAACTACTGACATTTCTACTACTGAAGTATTCCTGTTGCTTCTTCTTTAACTAGTAATATTTGTGTGATTCACACCCAATGTATTAATCTCAGCTCCCTCAGACCCTGCTGCCTCTTCCCAGCATGAAATGTTTTCTATCTGCAATGAGAGAAGCCCAGGTTTCAGAGTTCCAGGGGAAGGAAAGCTCAGAGAAGCAACCTGAATGCCAAACTCTGCTGTAGCTGCAGCCTCCCTGGCCAATTTTTGCCTCTTAACCATTATGAGGTGGCACAAAAATCTTTCAAGAATTCCATAAAGTGTTCTTCTTCCTAGATTTAATGTGTAATGGAATGCTTTCAGAATTATTTGTCTTATCTAAGGCAAAAATCTCAGTATTTCATTCTTGAAGTCAAAATTCTTAGACTTTTGTTTTTTCACATCTTAGTTCCCATTTTCCACCAATTGGTGAGTTCACATGTTTATGTTGGCCAAAGCAATATTATTCCATCTGAGGAGGGAAACCATAGAAAATATTTGTATATGAAAAGCCTGCAGCACTTAAAGAAGGCCCTTTCTATCAGCCACCCAAAGAGTTTATATCTGTATACATCCATCTTTGGGCATACAAATGAAAGAGTGATTTTGCAATAATATTTGGAATATTTACACTCTGCCAAACTCAAAGGTGGTATAAGCAGGTGTTGTTTCATTGACTTTATTTGTATTCCCTTCACCACTTGTGTGTTTACTATGCATCAATTTCAAGATTTAGTAGCCCTGGCCCCAAAATGGAAGCCTGTTTTGTCATTCAGAAACTGGAGTGTTGTTTGCTGTCTGCTGCAGTCTGCAATTGTACAGCACACAAACCCTGACCTCCTGCCTGTACTCCCCGTGGAAGTTTGTCCTGCTGGGAACAGTGACAATTGTGTAGCAAGGATGAGTTGGAGCACAGAGGCTGTGGAATCTGTCCCCTGGCCCCATCCCCATCTTGACCTCCAGGGAAACATTGCCTAATACGGGCTCTGTGGGGAAGGAAATATTCACTGCTAATTAAAACATTTCTTCTGTGGGTAGGAATCAGTCATTAGGAGCATACTGCTTTTACAGAGTGAAAATGAGGTGGAAACAGCTGATGGGTTTAAGCATGAAGGGTATCAGAGGTTACTTTTTCCTTGGAGAAGCCAAGATGTTTCTTACAGAATTATCTCTGTGAGTTGGGACAGTTGTTGGTGATTGCCTAGGCCCAATGAAAAGCAAAGATTTGCAGAACACACCTACCCAATTCAAGAGGAAGAGTACACAGTTTGCTAGAAATCTGTGAAGCATCCTTGCAGCCCAGTTTTCCAGGACTGCCTTTCCTAGATTGTCACAACTGCACATTTACAGCAGCCATGTTATCACTTTCCCACCATGCCCCTGAGAGATATTCATTAAAGCAATAATACTCAGGAGAAAACTACAGCCAAAAGGCCACTGAAATACAGCAGAGATCTAAGGAAGAGAACAATTTTTGGAAATTGTTGCTTTTTGTTGCAGAACTACCTGAAGTGAGCAGGTCGCTATGAAATATCTTCACGTCTACTGATCACAAAAGGCAATCTATCACAAACTCTGTAAAGTCTGTCTGTTTAACTACTTTTTTAAGCCATGTTGATGACTTGCTAGAAACAATCTGAGCTAATTCTTTTTAAATACAGGAAAATGGCAAGTAATTACACAAACTGTGACTAAGAAATTGCTGGTAATCACCAGAATACAAGTAGTAATGGATTGAAGTGTTTCCAACAATTTTTAAAGGTGTGATTTTTCCTTGTTTCATTCCAGTGGTTTAATTTTGTTAATGTGCTTTGCTGCCAAGAGGGTTAGTCCTGCTTCTTCAACAGGATTCAGTGCTGTTGAGTGTTCTGTGGTCATGCACAAAGGATGCCTGGTCCTGTGAGCCCAGGTATATTGATCCACATATCTTGTAATTACCCAGATAAGAGCTAAGGTCCTCCTCAGGTGTTCATTCAGATGTATCTCAGCAAATCCTCCTTGCTGTTGAAAGGACCTTACAGGTCTATTTAGTGCAGGTTTCCCTGATTCCACAAATAACTTCCTTTACATGACCTAGTTTAAAGCCAGCCATGTAGAAAAGCAAATGGCAAATGAAAGATTACTTCATATCTAATGCCTCCATAAATGTGTGGACCTCAGATATAAAAAGCTGGGTTCTAATTTACTAGAAAGCAGAGGCTTGATCATGGTGCTATGCTGGGCAGTGTGCCAACTCACAATTTACTGCTGGCCTATATTAATGAGGTAACAAAGTACACTAGTTCAAAATTTCATGAGAGCTATAAGGACCTTGCCGGGACAAAAGATTTCTGTAATTCTTAATCATCATTCTTTCATGGTTATATCCAAAATCAATATTGTTTTTCTCATTATTAAGAGAAGAGAAAACTGAAATAACAAAATAAAACCAAGTCTTAAGCTACAGTGCCTTGTTTTTGTTGGCAGGATGTCATGCTGAAAATAATTTTTTAAATTTTGGGCAATTTGTAAAGTGCATTCTAACATGCAACATGATATTGTGTATACATAGATATATGTATATATATATATTTCTACCATACATTATGTCTACACAGATATAATTTCACTTAGATGAGATAAACAGACCTTTCCACAAGAATTCTTTATATGCTGCACATAATGCAGCTTCTGCTGTACAAGTGGTATGTGCCTTAGAGAACTTTAAGAAAACACAGTGTTTAAAGTAGAGCAATTTGCATTAAATTGCTTGTCACCAAGGTTCAAAATCTGATGGACAAGAGCATACAGATGAGAATGGATTTTCAACAAGTCAGTAGCATTTCATCTGCAGCTAAGAATAGTACTTTGACCCAGTTTTTTATCCAATTTTCATACAAACAGGGATAAATTCAGCATGCAGAGTCTTATATATTATCCGGGGGCTGGGGTGGGGGGGAGAAGAGGAAAGAAAATGTAAGGATAAATCCATGTGATAAAACTCTGATAAATTAGAGGGGTTTTTCCCTCTGCTATATCAACAAGCCAGGAGCTATTTATTCAGCTGTTTGAACCTGGCAGATATTGCCTTACAGTTTGGAAGAAAACCTGAAAATATGATTTTTGGGTGTAATCCTGCAAGGACAGCTTCACTTCCTGTCTATTCCTTTGTAGATTGTGGAGCACACAGTGACTGGAGATGCTGAGGGGACACAGACTGGTCACACATGTTAGGAACCACAAATGAGTGTCGTGCCACTCACACTCTCTCTAACACACCTGTCCCAGATGAGGACATTTTGCTTTGCCCATACAAATGGCACAGAGACAATTGCTACTGTACAATACATATTTTAGCTAAGAGGTTAAAAGTTTATTAAGCTGTGAAAAAAGTCAGTGTTTATTAAGTCTGTGTAAAAATCTAACACATTATAAATGTATTATTGCAGATTTTACTATCAAAAGTGAATTCAATTGGAATGCATTAACTTAAAACATATTAAGCAAAGACTGAAAAAATATAAAAATGGTTGTGCTCTCAAAAAAAGGCCGTCTAAAGCAGCAGAAATTGAATTTATGACATCTGGGGAAAGAAATGGTCCCATTTGTGTGAGTTTAGTTACAAGATAGCTTTAAAATGGACATAAGTTCAGAATGTAGGAGATCTTACGAGTCTAGTATAAATCAGGAATTACAGTGTTCTAAAGCCAGAATTTGTGAGATTGGAATGAGGTGCTGGTGCTGCAAATGTGCATTTTTTTAAATGATGCAATACAGCAACTTATTTAAAACCCTGTCCCTGCTCGAGGCCAAATTTGAGCTCTGACTCAGGTGACCTTGATAACTGTTTTCTATGAACCTGTGAATAAATCTTTCTTTTTTGGAGGGTGGTGGACAAGGAAAAAAAGGGTTGTGAAAGTTGTAAAAAAGTAGATTACATGTATTTTGGTTATTTATGCATATATAAAATATCAAGATAATTTTTCCCACTGTGTCTTGCTGACAAAAGAAAATGAGGCGAAAACTGGATTACAAGTATGAACTCAATTAATAATGACCTCAAATTATGAATTGTAGTTTAATCATTCAATCTCAAGAAGTCAACAGAAGGTCAATTTTCAAAGAAATTTTATTTACAGGTAATCTTGAATGACTATGTACAAAACATGATGTAGGAATACAAATATCCATGTGTAACTCTAAGGGAGCATGATGTCTTTTAGAAGCTTAGCCTATTAAAAGAAATCTCTTATATATATATATATATATATATATATAATATGTATAAATATATATATATATATATATATATATATATATATATATATATATGTATATATATTGCATTAACTGCCAGACTAAGATTTATATATGTTGTATATGTTTTTACCTTATAAAATTGGCAGATGAGGTTCTGTCATTTTTCTTTCTGCTTCTTAATACAAATAGGAAAAAGCAATCTAGGAAGAGCCATCAATAAGGAGCACAGACCCTTATTGTATACTCCAAACCTCTCGTGCTATTTCCAGTCATTCCCTGATCAGCATGATTGGTTGCCTGTGTACATTTTAAGCCCCTGAGATTGCCAGCTCTGCTGATACTGTGTCAAAAACCTAACACTTAACAAATGCTCCACATTTCTTTTGACCAAAGCACAGATAAACCCTATCAGCCTAAGTGCTGGGGTACTGAAGGTCATTGTCTGGATTTGTGCTATCCCAAAATTGTAGCCCATTTCAAAGGTCTCTAACAGTGGCATTAGCTGAGAAAAACCAGTGTCAGTATACAGTGTCAGTGCTCCTAATGTACTTTTAGCAAGATTCAGGACAATTTCTGAGCATAAAACATTTGCAGAAGAATTAAAACAAAAGCAAACAAACAAAAAAAAATCAACAACAAAACCCCTAAACCCTGTTTTTTCATGTTGCACTATCTGTTTAATACTTGTACATTGGTAGATCTGTGAGATCAAAATATGCAGTATTGATGGCAGCCAAAGGAAAATTCCAGAGCAAATCCCTTCTACTATTGGAAAATTGAGGTGTCTCCCCTGAAGAAATGTGTCTCCCCACAGTGAGTGACTCTTGGTTCAGTGACCCAGGAAAAATGAAAATCTCCTCTTGATCGTAGGGAGAACATGAGCCAGATCCTGCTAGAAAACTTGTCCTAAGCAGAAAATTTTCAGAAACTGAAAAATGTGGGAGCTCCTCAGAAGGTCAAAAAGCAAACTATTGAAATGGATCTTTAGCTGATCCAGACCCAGGCCTCTTTTGTAATTCACACTTTATTCACAGACAAGCTGTGTATAACAAGAAATTAAAGAGTAAAAGCAACTCTGTGTTCCTTACAAATATGCTCCAAGTAAAAAGAAAACCAAAACAAAAAAAACAACATACAAACAGATTGCAAAACACATTTAAGTTCAGAAGATGCAGACTTCCAAAGAGACTTGCAGATAGAAACTTGCAAAATAAAAGTACTTTTCTGGTGTAATTATCTTAATTGGCTCCCTTTTTCTATTTTCTTTTTTTTTTTTCTTTTAAATAATAAACTCATGCTTCTTTTTGTGATTTTTTTTTCTGTTTAGTCTTGTTTCCAACATAGACTTGGAAAATAACTTTTTAGAACACAATGATTTTATATTTAGTACAGTTTTGTGAATTTGCGTTTCCAGGCCAGTGTATGGGTTATGTTTGTTTTTTGTCTTATTTCTCAATTGCCTGAAAAATTTCTTTATATCATAAATGGCCAGCGAAGTAAAAGACTGGGAGCCACCACTGGAAGGTGCATGACCCAGATGAAGGCTTGAGTTCAGCCACCTTTGCTTTCTCTGAATCTTAAAAGGTTAAATTTTGTTTGATGAATGAAAGCTATTAAGAAGTTGCTTTTTAATGAGACACCAAACCACTAACTTCAGTTATTAAAACTATACTTGTCACACAAATATGACTCACTTCTTCATCAATTTGAGCTTTCTGGCTGTTTACTGTATGTTTAACAGAATATAAAGACTTTTGGAATATGATTTGGCTTCTTTCCTTCTGTTTAGTCTTTAATTTTCACTGTAGCCCACCAAATCTTAACTTTCCAGCAAAACTAGTTTATCATTCTAATCAAATTGGGCATAATCCAATATTGCAGGCTATGTGATGCACTTGCTACCACAAACTGCCTTAGATGTGCTCAGTATGAGAAAAGGGTTAGTAAACATTTTGGGAGGACATTTTCACATTCATTGAAACTGAAATAATTTAGGGATTGTAGAGATAGGCGCTATATAAACATTTGCATTATTTTATTTTAAATATATTTGGAAACAGATTAAATGAGAGGCCATTTTTATTTTGCAGTGATTCTTGCAATTCTTCTTATTTTTAATTCAGAGTCTCAAAGGGTGGCTTATAAATCACCAAGGTCAGCAGAAACTTCCACCTCACTTTCTATTTGCATCATCAGACAGCACTAACTTCTCTCACTCAGCACAATATCTGCAAATCTTCACAATACTTTTAAATAAATGTAAATTAGTTTCACAGAACTCATTTTAGGTAAATAGAAATTTTCCACAGTCCCATATTAATAATCACAACTGATGACAAGAGTAGCATTTCTGTTCTCATGAAATTTCTGCATTAAAAAAAAAAGAAGTAATATATTAATACATTCTACAGGCCTGTTTTTTTAAAAGATAAAAGAAAAAATATTGTAAATGAAATGTTAAATCCTTTTAATCTTTCAACAAACTGCTATAAACAATACTGTTTCTTAAAATATACTTATTGTCATGATATATATTGAAGGCCCATTATTCATGAGGCAACAATGGTATTTTCCTTGCTGCATGTATTCCTTAAACTTCTCTGGGGATATGTGTTTCACTCCAAGTAAGACCACAGATTTTATTTTTAATAAAAGAGATTTAACTTTGCCTATATATCTACACCATCATGAAAATTTTCCTTCCACTGGTATCCATTTAACCACTTCATGCTTTCAAATCTTAACATATGTCTCCTTCCATTTTGTTTACAGGATTCTGTGCCTTAGACCAGAGGAGTGTAATGGAAATCCAGCTTCCCATTTACATTTAATATCATTGCTATTTTCTAGAGCTGAAATAGATTATTTGCCCACCATCATGAGAGCCCTGATCTAATGAAATATGCATATGCATATAAAGTAGATGAAAAGTCAGCACAGGTGTACACCTTCAAGTTGAATAGCAAAAGTTCTTTGTGAAATCTCTAGCTTCAGCTGAGATGGCTGCATCTGGATTATAGATAAAAGCATAAAATCCTTTAAGTAAGTCAGTAGTTCTAATGGTTCAAGTGGCAACTTGCAGAGACTGTTTTCATTCAACAGAATCCTTGGTCTCATTCTGGTTTTGCTAATCATTTACTGTATGGTTGTAGAAATATTGGATTCCCAGTATACCAGTCAGAACATGCATATAATTTTATTTATAAGTGTTTTTACAAGGCTCACTTAATTACAGACAGATTCTGATGATGTATTGAGTAGCCCCAATGAGTTTATTGAGTACTTTCAGTGACCCCTTGTAGGAAAAGGTGCTATTAGCATCAGGAAAAGTGGCTCAATTGATTCCTCGGTGTTTAGAAGATCATTTGAAATCCCCAGGTGCTAGATAAATTGAAAGTTATGTGTCATGTGTAACTCATATGGACTATGAGAAAATAATTTTTATGCAAAGGAGTTCACTAGCATGCACCCTGCCTCCCATTGACTTCATTAAGTCCCTGTGTGGGAGCAAGAGGCTGCAATTTGCAGATCCCTCTGAAGAACTAGGTCTTTACAAGGTAATCTCAGCATACATCATGTTTTCACCAATGAATTTGATGGAACATAAAACAAAATTGTGGTGACAAGCAAATCCATCAATGGCACACCCAGTAGATTCCAATTAAGTTAATTAGAGTAGACTTTCTAATGAGTGGAATGTCAAACACTGGATCCATGCCCAATGCTAATCATTCATTCATTTTGCTGCTGGTTCTAATTCACATTATGCCAAGGAGGTTTCATGCATTCTGACACCAAACTATGAGCAAAGTGCTTCTGCTTTAGAAATAGAAATAGAAGTACAAGCACAAGTTTGACACACTAATTAAATATGCCAGGGTGCAAGATATATTGCTAAGTGCTATTCTGTCCCTATAAATGCAGGCATCAGCCAAAGCACAGAAAGGGTGTAAAGCAGGGTTTATAAAAATTCCACAGCATAAACAAGACAGTGACAGTAACTATCCTGTTAATCTGAGAAGTTTGTTGAAGTGGCATTGAAATAATAAGGAAAAATCTCAGAGGTAAACCTATTACTCTGAAAGAGTACTGGAGTCTGAGTATACTGAAACCATGGAGAGGTAATCACATGAATATCAGCCTGATTTCAGCTAAATGCTTTGTATATGATGTCAGAAAGAGAGTTCCAGAAAGATCCAGAAATATAGACTGCTTGTATCCAGGGGAAATATTCTCCTGCACCAGTAGCTTCAAGACATCAAAGGTTAGCTGCCATCTGCTGATAATTAAGCATTCTTGAGCTTATTTTGTATTAGCTTCAACAACTGATGAGGATGGATGTGCATTTGGACACCCAGCTGTGCACCGGGGAGGCAGCAGCACCAACACACATCCATCTCTTCTGATGGTTCAGCTGCAAGGACAGGAGCCTTCCCCAGGGCTGTAAGAAGGGAGACAGCAGTAAAACCCCAGTTCACAGCAGGTATTTTATCCAGGCTCTAATCTCTCCAGTGCACTTCTTGTATTTGCTGCCTACTTACTGCATGGCAATTAACTATATTTGTGAGATCAGATGCAGAACATTGCCTTCAAATCCATTCTTAGGATACAGGATGTACAGGGCATGACTATCTTCAACATGCTCTGCAGGGAAGTAAGTTGAAATTTCCATGGACTTGAAAGATCACCTGGTATTGATTTGATTCTCATGCACATTTTTTTTGGTAGCTCAACCTGTTAACCCTGAATTAGAGAAACAGCTTTAACTTAAGCAGTGTGTGCTTCCTATGGCCTATGCTTCCTATGTCTGGAAGGAAGATGAAGCTAAATTTTCTGATTTTTTACAACAAATTTACATCAGACTAAAGTCATAATCTTTTAGCTACTCTGTAGATGCTCTCCTGATGAATTGTGTTCATGGAGCTCTGGTTCCTCAGCTTCTGCCCACTCATGGGCTGAAGTTAGCAGTACCAAGCAAGATGGAATTTTGAGCAGAGACTGCTCTGAGTAAGGTGGTTTCCCAAAACATACCTTCATTGCACAGAATCCAGCACTTTGGAGAATATTTTAGTGATCAGGTCAACAGTCTTCCCACATAAATTCAGAAGTTAGTACATTCTGCTAAAAAGTCATGCTTCCTCAGAAACTGCTTATAATAGACATATCAAAGACATTGGATGGTTTGTAATACATTCAAGGATCAGTAAGTCACATTAAATAAAAGCAGATTTAGTAAAATTGTGTAGCCTACACTGCATCATAAATTATTAAAATTAATGAACCTGATCCCCTCTGCAGATTACTCCATGGCTGACACTGGTATAATTTCATTGATATTAATGATTCACTTCCAGTTTCACAGTGATGTAAAGCTGGAATAATAGCATGATGATTCAGGTCTAATACTGTTAAATTAGCTGCACCATTTACATTAATAGATGGCAGGCAAATATGTCTTCCTTCATTCACTCAGCCCAGGTGATTAGGGAGTTCTTTCTCCTGTCCATTATATGGCACATTAATCCATACATTTCACATACACCTATATGGCAGCTTTTGATATTCAGTAATGTAACTTTAGTATGGTGAGAAGTAGAGGTGAAGGCTGGTGAAGGAGGTTGTGTCAGAAATGGAATGAAAGTTGTAACCTAAATTATGTTTCAAGTGCACCTCTGGTATTTATTCCTTCCCTAGTGGCTGTCTTTGGTCCCAAATACTGTTAAAGAGCTGACCATCCTTTCCCTGGGCCATTGCACCCTGCAGGACAGGTTTCAGGCTCTGACACGGGGTGGCACAAGCCCATCTGACTGTGCTTGATGGAGGTTCTCCTCTAGACCAAAGGGAATAAACAGATCTAGATTTACCTCAGTGTGCTGCTTTGGAATTCAGCAAGTGAAATGCTGTCAGAGTGCACTGATGTTTAAGCTATCACACAAGGTAAATCTAATTAACTCATTGCAACAGTCAGATCACAGAATTTTTTTTCTTAAGAAAAAACGCACACAGACATTTCTGATGCACTCAGACATTTGTGTATTTTTGACATACACAGAAAAGTCATGTGTTTGACTTTGCAAATTTAAATAAGAAAGAAATATGATGCTCATGCCCCAGTTACATGTCTACATAATAGCTGTTTAACATACCTAAAAAATCAATTTTGTAAGCAAAACTCTTCTGACAAAATACATCTTTCAATGTGACATATAGCTTTGCTTTTGTCATACTGTAATTTTTTCAAATTTCAGTATTTTTACTGAAGAGAATACCTCTAAATCAACAAATACCGTTACCCCAAAGATTTTCATTCTTATCCATGTTATTTCACTAATATATATTAATGTGGAATGAACAGAAGCCATTATTGTAAATACTAACCCAGCAACACAGCTGACTTAGAAACATGGCTAGTCTGAAATACATTTCCCAGCACATAAACATTGAAAAAGCTACAGTTTTCTTAAAACATGGTACAAATTTGTACACAAATAGTTATAGTCTAAACTTGACAGTTGGAACTGATGTCATTATAGTGCTTGCACAAAATACTTCCAGGTGTATAATTACACTATACTCATCCAAATCTGAGGCTTACAAAGCAATATGGCCTGTTCAGTGAACAGGTTAAGTTTTGCAAGTCAAAGTACTTCAAAGTGTGTCAACTACTAAGGGACTTTCAGTGAAATCAGTTGTAAGCTGTACTTTCTTTTAATTTATATTTTGTTGTGTAATAATTAAGTCTCAGTTAAATTCCAGAATTCCGTGAGAATGTGGCTATATCATTCAGAGTAACTGGCTAAAAACATTTTCACTTTAAAAAAATCTGAATTACTGAAAGTGCTGAATTAAAACATTTTCCTTTCTCTCCTGTGCTTTGGCTAACTTTTGTTTATGGTTGTAGTACTCCTTAGTTTTTGTTACTGCTTATTATCTGAAATATTCATGTTAATTTTTTAATACAGTACATTATTCAGTGGATGTCAGAAAAGCTTAGTGCAATACCATTTTTGTTGTAATGTGGGTGTCAAATCTCTTACACAGAATTCTAAGTTCTGTTGCCAGTTTAGGAAGTGGAGTAGTGCAGCATGACCACCACTACAATTTTCCTTTCTTCTCCCCGCTCATTACATTCTCAAGCTCATTCTAAGCGAAACTGAGTAAACTTTTGTTTTCAGCAAAGTTTGGCACTGCTTTTGTTAGTAGCTTTATTCATGTTGGGGCTATTTATATTTTTAATTTGTTGTAATTTTGGGAACTCCTATGTGCTTTCAGTGCTTTGAGTTGCTTTGGGAGCAGCCTCACTCCAAGTGCCAGCAAGTGACAAGCTGGGACAATGAAACTGCTGATGCTGGAGGAAATAACTGTGATGACAGATACCATGGCACTAAACTGGTACTGGATTGCAGGTGGTTGAAATACGAAAGAGGACTTTCATGTGAGAAAATCATTATCCAGAAGCGACAGAGTGGTTTATTATGTCCAGACTTAAAAAGTTCTTCACCAATAATGATGCTGATGATATGATGCTAACACGGTACGACACCAATTTATTTCTTTGCTAATAAAGAGCCTATCATGTTGGATTTGGCTTTTTTATTATTTTTGAAGCATCATTAGCATTATGTAAAAGAAATTATCAGCCTGGTTTATCTTCCTTTTGTTGATAAATTGATTCATTTTTTTTATTCATAAGTTGCAATATCTGAATTCATATATAAATAAGAAAAGACTTAATATACAATAAGCTATATTCAAAATCACCTAACAAAACCAAATCAAACAAACAAACAAAATATCCAAAAAGAAAAGGAAATCACATATTTCCTGCAATTTGAGCTATGGTCTTATTTATTCTTGGGGAAAAAAAGAAGAAAAAGACTATTTAACACTTCCTAGAAGTCAACACCTGCCTTCTGCCACAGCAAGGGAGGAAGCAGATTCCAAAGATATAAAATACAAGGAATTTGTCAGAAAAGAATCCCCCTGAAATACCTTGTCATCACTCTTTCATTAAAAGTTATTTTGACATAATATTATTTTTAAATTTAGCTTAATTACAATCTATTTGCCTTTTGCCTTCATGAAAACATCCTGAGTGGTTTTGCTCTTCTGAGAAACCATTTCTCTGCATTTCGGACATCCTGAAATATCTTCAATGAGGTACTTGTCGTTTCTGCTGATTGATCTCATGCCATGTGGGTAACCTGAAGCAAGTGCTGTGTCTCATTAGGAATCACCCTTTTTTCTCTGGGTGCCTGCAGCAGCCAGCAGGGACAGCAGAGCCTGTGCCACACCTGGGCAGCACCTGTGCCACTCTCTGCATTAGTGCTGAGCACATTCCCCATCTCTGTGCACGCATGTATTTGTGCTACAGATTAGCTAGATAAATGTATGAAATATCACTTCACAAACATGAATTTTTCTATTGGAAAATATTGAGGTTTTCAACTTTGATTTGGAAAGTATTTTAAGGGACCAACGGTGCTGAATAAAGGACAGGTCCCTTCAAAGATTCATCAGGATTTGACCTGCTGCTGGAGGTGTTTGAAACAATAAATATAAGAAAATTGAGCTTCAGAAAATTGTAGTGTTCTTCATTCATTTTTCACAGAAGGAAGATAGAGACTAGAAGGCCTGTGGTGATATCTTCCCCCATAGCTCATCAAAGTTTTGAATCTTGTAAATTTGTTCTGTGCTGCTTTCCTGAGCACAGCTTTGATTTTAACATTTGCCCCCTTGACAGACTCTCCAAGACATTACATAATTTCATAAAACATTTCTGGATGTGCACCTGAGGGGTGCCCATAAAACTCCTTTGATTATCTCCATGTAAAGTACAAATCAGTGCTATAAGTCATTTATTTTGTCTTGTCTTCTATGTTATGAACATCCTTTTAGCAATTCCATTGCATAGCTTGTACATATCTATTGCATCAGAAGTAATAAAACTCTAAAAGCATGCAATATGTGGGTCTTTCCTCTTAATATAAATCAAAATAAATCAAAATTATGCCACTGGGACATGCACATGTTTAGGAATTTCTTTTCAGTAACAGAGTTTTATTTAAGTTTACGTATACTCCCAGCCTTCTCAAGGGAATATTTTAGTAGAATAGGAATGAATAATGTGACTGCTCTTCTGAATGCAAAAGCCTTGTAAGTTGCCAGCATTATGCCTTTCTGACTTTTAGATTCTAATGCCAGTCAAAATTCTAATTAAAATCAAGTTTCAGACAGAGATAATACTCCAGTTATCCAGTTATGGTAGAAATGTCATTTGCAGAGGAGGGGGGGTGGAGGGGAAGGGACGGGGGGAAGACAGAGTTGGGGACTAAAAAATATTAATTTTCATGCAATTAACTCATGCCAAAGCAAATGTGTGTTGTGGAGGCGAAAACTTAGACTGAGATTTGGTGACATTTATTTCAAACATCCAGTTCATAGCAGAAAACAACAGGTTTGTATAAATCTTTCATTATTTTCTTGTGTATGATGACAGACTTATGTGAGTATAAAAGGGGATGCTTCATCCTCTTCTAAAATGAAGATAGAAATATACTCAACTGCAGACCAATTACTGTGATATTCAGGTATTTTGAAGTCTCTTGAATGGGAAACATTGAGCTGCACTTCTGTGATGATTAGCTTCATTGAGCACTACTAGCAAATGTAGTACTTAACTTCAATCAATGCAGAGGTTAGGCAAAGGAAGTTTACTGTATTGATGGATTTCATGAGGGATATATGGAGCCATCTGGAAAGAGGTCAGTCTTATGAACCTGCTGAAAGAGCTGGCACTGTGGATTTCAGAGAAAGTAGCCACAGACTTCAGTCAGATTACACTCCCTGAATCATGAGACAGCTGCATACTCTCAATCTTACCTTACTTACAGACTGCAGTGTGCAAGTTCCTGCAAACAACTATTGATTCTGTTAAAAATAAATAAGAATCTATTACAGGGGAGACTGCTGTTTCTAGTGTTCAGAAATGTTTTATTGCCTTCCTGTTGAAATAGTGATGTCTTGCTCCAGGAAAATTATAAGCCTAGGAAAAAAAATGTATCCCACATCTTTAGGGAAAAAGTCTGCAAAATGAATCACTATTAGATATTCAAGATCAAAATTATGGGCTGATGTCTGAAAATAGGAATACTAGGCAGCAGAGAATCTAGAAGAAATGACAGGGCAATTGAAATGCTTAACTGCATAAAAGTTATGTACTTGCAGCTGGTCAGCCTCAAGCTGCTGCAAGCTATGAAACTGTTCCTTTGTACAGCAAAGAGAAAGAGAAAAGGAGTTGTCTGTGTGAAAGCCATTATCATTTTTAATAATTCATATAATTACATTTTCCTTTAGATTGCTTCTTCATTTTGTAGTGAGTAGCTCATGGTGTTGTTACTGTAGTTAACACATGCTTGGAATATTCATTAATAAATCCTATGGCTAAGTGTTTCTGTGTAGATTTTATCTCATGCTAGAATCTTAAGCACATTGCATTTTATCACTATTTATATCACTGTATTTATTCCTAAATATATATATATATATATATGATTTTGCATCTGGTGCAATTTTGAAATTATATCCTGTGCCAAGTCAGGTTAGATCAGTATTCAGACTACAAACATATAGGGAGCCATCACACAGAGAGTCCTTTAGAAAGAATTTATTATCAGTAGTTCTTTTCCTGCCACGGAACCTGAAACTGTGCCCAAACACAGAGTCAGAGGATGCCCTGCTTTCTTCTTGAAACCCCTGTCTTCTCTATAAGGTAATCTCAAGTCAGATCCATCAGACTCCCAGGCCATTTTGCTTTGGAGTCAAGCTAAGCCTCCTGTTTAAGAGTAGAAAAGTGCCAGGCCTTTCAAACCAGTTGCTGCAGTCAAATGTTGTCCAGCACATCCTGGAACAAGAGGGGAGAAGGCTCTTTTGCACCACTAGGGAGGGTAAATATATCTTTCTGTGCTATGGAGTACTCCCTCCAGGTCAAGCACAGAGGGAAGCTGTGATTCACAAAGCACTGAAACCCAAGCTGCTTTTACAGATAGATTATTTTAATTTTAATAATTTTTTTTTCAGATTATGAGAACAGCTGGAGAAATATCTTGAAGCATATGTGGTAGATTGAAAAGCATTAAATTAATAGCATGATAAACATTTGATTGAGTGCAACCTGAGGGACACTGCACAAATATTCATAAGGTCCAACAAGATGAGCAGTGGGAAGGCAAAGAGACAGTACACACTTAGAGAGAGACTTCAAAATATTCAGCTAAATTCAAAAGCAATTACAACATGAAAGCCGTTACATTAATGAAAAATGGAAGTTTTAAAATCTCAGTAAACACTTAAATTATATTAAGATGCAGATATTGGGGTTAATGTATTTATACAGTTCCATTGAGAAGCAGTGCAACTTCTCTAAAAAGTCCATGAATAATTTTACTCATCTGGTTAATATTAATCAAATTTATATAAACTACATACATACATGATTTTTCTGTATCATTTCAAATACAGCATTTTTGAAGGTAATAGGTTCACTGGAGTGGCAAGAGCTGCAAATAAAAGGAGACTGAAATCAGAAATAGATGAAAGCACTGATATTGCTACATCAGCAAACAGAGAAGTGCCAGCAATTCTGGCCAATCAAGTACATCTTTGTATCAAAAAGACTAAATGTTGGCATTTCGATACATTTAGATGCTATGTATAATAACACAGTTGAATCTTGGATTCTTCTGGAAAATTAAAGGTAGAATTTAGCACAATGAATTGATTAAGCATCTTTTAAATAAAACATTCAATAAGATTATGAAATCCATACAGTCAGATTATTCTTCTAAACACAAATGTTTCATCTGTCACTTGATCTGAATTAGAATTTTTTCCTTCAGATGCATTGATACTTGCAAGACAATTTCTCAATTTCAGACACAATGGAAACTTCCTATGATAAAAGGATGTAGAGAGAATTTCACTCTCTGCATGGACAGTGGAATCCCCCTGCATAGGACACTTCACAAAAATGTGCTGCCATAGATAGATCTGGGAGGACCAAAAATACAGCACAGTCTAGACAGAGAGAAAACCTGCAGCCCCACTATGTGTGGGCTGTGAGAAAAGGCATTTCTGGTCTTTGAGCATAAACTTCCCTTTCAGTCACTCTGAACTGCTTCTCAGCCTTTCAGAAAGCTCACAACAACCAGGAGGAAATGGAAGGAATACCTACAGCCTGAGTGTAATGTACAGGCTTCAAAAGCCAGAGAAGTGCCTTAGTTACTGCTAAGACAACTTTATTTGAGAAAAAAAAAATAAGCGATGTAAAAATGTGCAGTTACATTATTATTTAAGTTTCAATAAAAGGCTTGGTCCAGTAATTTTGCTAGCCTGTAACACAAGGCTGAACTCTGTGTTAATCAGCATCTCCAAAGCCTCTATTTTTTCAATAAATGAAATTCCCTGTCCATTGGCTAAGGCAGACAGGGTTTGTGTAGGATAATGCTTTGAAAGTGCCCCCCAATCAAGTTCTTTTAACTTCCACATTTCCAATTTGTTCTTCATTTCTCAGGCCTGCAGCAGTGTAGCTTAATTTATGTTAATGAATGATTGGATTATGCTACTGTTGCCAAAGTATCTGATATGTCTGCATCGCTCCTCTGTTCTGTGACAATGCCTTCAGTGATTAGCTGGGCACATTTAAGCATTGTTTGCACTGATATTTAAACTTCTCTACGGCTTTTAAGCATGAAGACAGTGGCCAATACTTTGTAGCAGACAGAGAGCCAAGTATGACTCACCAAAGGCAGATTAGTCAGCACCGCCACACAGTGAAGAGAGAAAAGAATAAAAGTTCTTCATTTGCTAGTTATGCTGGAGACTGTTCTCAAGTGGGAATAACCTTCAGGTCTCTTTTTCCAGTTTAACTCAGTAATTAGTAGTCATGGCTGTTTAAATATTTGTTTTTTTATATTCTGCATTATATTGATATTCTGTATTATATTGATCTGCAGCAATTTCTCCAACCTGTCACATCTAAACTGTACTCACAAAATACAAACTTATTCATGCTTTGTTCCATGAATGTATTTCAGTTTTTTTTTAATATTTCCATTTTAGAAGGGTAAAAGTCAAGAAAATGAACAATTTCTGAAAGAGAGAATTTGTTTCAAATAAGTAAAAATCTCCACTGGGCTTTGTTATCCTCTATGTCTCAATTAATGTTAATTTTGAAAGTGGATCCCATTTATTGAATTTTCACAGTGTTTTGCCCTGTACTTTTAAATAGAAGCCAACAAGAGCAGTTATCCAGTCCAGCATCTAGTTGTTGATGACAGATATAGATTCAATTTGCCTGAGACAGGAAGAAAGGGAACTTGGATCTCCTACTTCCTCTGTTTTTTTAGAAAATACTAATATACTATTACTCAAAATAAAAAAAAAACCTGTACTGCCAGTGTTACAAGCACTTGTCAACATTCATTTTATTTGAGCCAAATTCATTTATTTGTGTTACACTAAGAAAGCATTTAGCTCCAGTCTATGCATTTCTCTGTAAAGCTTGGTATTTTCCCCTGTAATTTCATCCCACATCCTTCAATGAAATCCAAAAATTGTTGAGAGTTTTGTCACAGGTGTCATTTGGACTGTGATTTCAGCCCTATTTCATGTAACCTGAGATCCAGCAATTAAATGTCTCAGTAAAACCCCATTTCTCCGACTCAACGTTCCAGTGCTGGGACTCCATGTGTGGGGTATACTGAACAGGCATAAATCCTTGCAAGAATCAAATTTTCCAAAGGTTCCAAGAAGCTTAGGAGCCTAAGTTCCATTTTCAAACACAGTTTAAGCACTAAGGAGACTTTGATTCGCAATTAATAGTCCCTGAGCCACTTAGGAGAAAATAAATGAAAAAAGATTTGGGAATGGCAGTGCAATGTATCCTTGCTGTCCAAGCTCAATAGCCTTGACATTTGGACCTCAGCTAAGAGGGATGTGTGGGGTCAGACCCCCTTCTTTACACATTATTTACTTATCTATGCCAAATAAAATAATTCAGCATGAGATGTTTAGAAACACCCAGTTGAGACAATCCTGGGCTCAGCAACAAGGAGTTTGTGATTTGGAAAATAAGCCCCACCTTCCTCTCCCACGGTAGCGTGTTAATTACATTGGCAGCTGAATAAAAGACGTCACGAGCACAGGCATGCATGCACACACAGACATGCACAAAGCCTATCAGTCCCCCAAATCTGAAAGATTCCAGCATTTTGCCATTCACTTTCATATCTTTTGAACACTTACTTAATATGTCTTGCAGTTAAATACCTTGTTTTCTAAATGTCTTAAACAAAGCGCATCTTGGATGTGTTTTGTAAGCTGTGAAATATGTTGGTTTGCAGTCTTTCTGTACTTAAAAACTTCTGGAATCTTCTGTTTGTGTAAAGCATAAAACTATGGAAAAACACCACTTTACAGCAGCAGAGAAAATTGCTTGATGCTATGGATTTTGCCCTCCAAATTTTTGCATATGTTAAAACATTCTAATTTTTCATTCAGAGAATTCACAGCTCCATCTTCAGTAAATGAAAACAAGAACTGCTTACTAATACTACTGGCAATATTTGTTTGAGAAACCTAATTTAATAACGTAAATGAAGTGGAAGTAGCTCTTAGCAAATATACCCCTTAAAGGCTTTAGAATGGGAGCCAGCCTATAGAAATAATATTTCTGTGTAGAATGACAGATTTAAAATAACTGCAATGATTTGTAGGGTAAGCTATTAGATTGTACTATTTGTATACAATGGTTTCTCTTACAGCCTCACAGCATCTATTTGCATGTAATTACCCTTCCTGCAGGATTGCCATTTGCCATCGACTTACTTCCCCTAGTAGGTAACACAGCAAGTGAACTCCCAAGAAAAAGGTAAATGTTGAAAGGCTCCATTGTAGACCACCATGTGCAAAATAACTGAGCATAGAAGCAGATAATGCTGATGAGGTGTTTTAAGACTCCATTGACCTTATATCCCATTTCTTAACAATTTTCCAGTGATGTAAATAACAGTTGTCCCATACCTCCTCTCCAGTACTTACTCTGTTGGCACAGTTGTTGGCTATTAAGAGCACATGGCTCCCAGGCTGGGGACAGCTTTGGCTGTGATTGCCTCAGGAACACAGGTTGCCTCTTGCTGCCAATCCAGAAGGGTTTTCCAAGTCCCTTGTAAACTCTGAGTCTGCCTATCTGCAGCAATAGAAACCTGAGGCTCTTTAGTCTGCCTTGTGGCACATATTACCATGCTGAGCACAGATTCACAGAGCAATGGTACAGGCTTTTTCTAGAAGGACATTATCATGTGAATCGGCTACAGCCATGAATTTTATTAACTCTTTTTGTTAGGAACTGCATTAAATGGCACCACTAATGCATAGATGAGCTCTGCAATGTCCCTGTTCCAAGGCTGAGCAGATGGCTGTTTCAATGTATGCTTGCTTTCATGTTTTCCATTTCAAGCAGTGTCCCTTATCTTAGGCAACCCACTTATATTTATGCTGCAGGAGAGCCTTTAAACTTGCTCAAAGTTGATGGAGTAAAGGGATAGTATGGTGGAAAAGCCAGAGGGAAAACTAAGATAAGATGTTGTGCTATCTCCTCTACTTGATTCATTTGAGAAGCTGCTTAGATTTCCTGTATTTTCTGTGGCAATGGAGGAACTAATTTGGTAAGGAAAACCCAGCTGAACCCTATGTCAAATCCAGAAAAAAATAAGAGTGTAACAATTTCCAGTAAGGCTCTCTTCCTTTCTCCCAACTTAATTTGTGTTATATTTTTTCCTTTTCCTATTTAGCTCAGTATAAAGAACCAATTTACATCTACTGTAAAATATTTTTTAGAAGAATAAACAATTCAAACAGTAGAGAACAATAAGCTCTACAGGTGCACAGGTCCTTTAAAAAGTAAGTCACTGATGTTACACAAGGGAGGTATTCAAACTGAACCACTGAACCTTTAGAACACTGTTCTGTTCCCATTGCAGCTGGTATTTTCTTTCTAATTTGCATTTAAACACAGGCAGATCCAGATATTCACTCTTCTTCCCTTGACAGGCTTCTATTGCAGGTGTTACAAAATGCCCAGAGGTTTTTTTGGGGGTTTTTATGGATGAGTCTCAACCAGCACTCTGACATGTTCCTCAATGGTACATGGAATTATGGAGTTTTCCCATCTTCCATGTGGGCCAGCCATTCCCTGCTGACAGCTGGCCTTACAGCAGGAATGGATGAGGATTCCTGTGGATGAGGAGCTGCTGCTCTGCCTTGTTACACCAGCACCTGACTGATGGCTGTGGTGTGGTCTGGTGCAAATTGCACAAGTGCCAACTTGTTAGCACAGACAGAGGCTGCACAAGCTCTGTGGGATGAGATGGTTACACAGCTCCAGAAAACCTGGCTCCAGTGAAAATGTGGAAATCTGCACAGGCTGCAGACTACTGACAGTGACTGGTTAAACCATCTCCCTTTATGATTGGGAGTAGAAACTCAGCTGCTAGAAAATGAAAGGCAGAAACCACTGTTAAACCATATTAAATATAAAGTATGCTTCGATGGTGAATAGCAATGCTTCACTGCTCACCTGTGATCACCATGCTCCCCAACTACTCTGCTTTTTTTCCATATTACCCCAGTAGAAGAAGCACAAGAATGCAATAATTATGAGATTCTAGAGGAGATAATGAAGGAATCTCTTACCGGTTCTGGGTCAAACTATGATTCAGTTTAACTCAAAAGACATGCATCTCTTGTTGGAATGGGTGTCCAAGGCTCACCAGCTTTCTTATTCCATTAATAAGAATGGAGTTAATCCATATTAGAAAAAAAATTTCAGATGTTCTCAAAGAATATGGAGCAAATCAGCAGCAAACAGTGCCTAACTCCGTTTGCCTGAGACATGTCTCAGGCTTGAGCTCCAACCAACAAGAAGTTGTTGATTGGAATTTGGCTTTTATTCTTCTTTAAGCATCAAGCTCCCAACTCCTCTTTATCTATCCATTTGGCAGTCATGGTCCTCTTGGTCACATATACCTGCTCCCATTTTTGTCTCTTCCTGCTGTTTCATACAGAGAAAATAAAAGAAAATATTTGCAACACCTTATCGTGACCTGGAGAAATGAAACAACTTGCTTAAGTCATGAAAAGAAACTGACAGAAAAGCTATGCCAGGAGTCTAGGTCCTGTGCCACAATCTCCATTTTGATTTCTCTCCCTGACATACATTTGTATCCTATGTCATCACTATACATAAATACTTTCTTTTCTTTTAATTTTGCAATACTAACTTACTGTTTTAGCACAGCAAGTTTTCAAATGATCTTTCTCTAGATGAACATCATGGATATGAGCATTAGTTGCACAGTAAGAACAGATTGAAAAAGCTAGAGGCAGTGCCAAGGAATCAGAACTAACACCCATTACGATCCATATTCCTTTCTATATATGGGGGAGAGTCTTTTACGTGAGCTAAACTCCTCGAGGTCTTGTTCAGACATGAAACCCAATCAGCCAAAAGTAGCAGGGGGAGTACCAAAACTCCCTACAGCTGACTGCACACCCTTTGTATCACACATGCCCAAGCTTTCACAGCCTAATTTAACCTCTTTTTCATTTTAATATTTTTAAATCCAACTAGAAAAATTGTATCATCTATGCACAGCGGGATGTCCCATTATACGTGAAATAAGCTTTACTGGTATTACAGAAATGACAAGTTCATTCTTGACTCTGTGCAAGGCATAATTCAGCTCTGTAAAGCTAAATTTCAGACAACCCAATAGCATATGTGAGCCTTAGGTTATTCTGCCCTTTCACAACATTTACAAACTGATACATATCTCTTCAAGAGGATAAATGTTTTCCTAAGTCAAAAAATGTCAGCTTTAGCTTGGACTGCATTAGCCCTATTGAGTTCTTCAAATACACACCAGGTTAATGAAGACTAAACCATGGTGGGCTATGCCTTTTGATAAATATTGAAGTGCTCTTTGATCCTGATAACCCACAAATGTTCAGCATGAGTGAGTTTTCACAGTCAGCATGCGATGATTATGATATTTGACTTAATCTATAGCCCAGTGTGGTTTATTTTCCTTATCTGGATGGTATGCTAAGAACAAGAAAAGACAGGGAAATTAAAAACAGCACAGTAGTAGTGTTCAAAATCCTTTTATTTTTTTCCTGTCTTGCAAGAATTCTTGGTCAAATTGACCCATGGCTTAAACACATATTTATGCATAATTCTTTGCAAATAAATACACACTGTGCTGCCTTTACTTAAGCTGGACAAACTATCCCCACTTTTGCACTGGTGGCTACACCTCCATTTTTGATTCACTTGGTGGCTTTGGATCAGACTGGGAGTTAATAATAACAATATGTTGTCCTTATATCAGCGCTTATATAGCACCTCTTTATCCCAGGCTCTTGAAACACTTTACAAACATTAATTAATTAAGTCTCAGAGCAGCCCTGTGAGGCAAGGAGCTATTAGGTGAAATAATTCCTTTCAGTTTCTTGCCTTTGCCATAGGGAAAAGAACCAGCATAAAGAGCTTAGCCTGTGCCAAAAAAATACAGCCTAGAATGAATGTTGGCAGGGCTGTATCTCACCACTGCAGAAAGCAAGTACTCAAAATCCTTGTGCATTAGCAGAACGAGGAGTGGTACCACAAGCCATGAGCTGATGGAGAGGTTATAAGGCACCCAGTAGTCTTCATTAGCTGAACATGGTGCCTTGGTAAGTATACAGTTATTATCTCAATCATAAGAAACAAAAAGAGAGCTTGCCTGTTAAGTTTTCTAATGTTCTTGTGGACCCTTAGTAACGACTGTGACTCTTCAAAAAGCAGTTGAGGCCAACTGGTACACAATTGAAAAGAAAGAGAGTTGCCACATCTCCAGGCATTGAAGAATTACCAACACAAGCTGAAGTTTTTTCCTGGATCTGATAAAATTAACAGTATCCAGGCTATTATACAGACAAGCCAAATATGAAAGAACAAAAAGATAAAGGATGACAGATAGACATGTGACAGAGTGTTTCTTAAAAAATGAACACTAATATTTCAGGCAGTGAGTTCAGATGTTGAAGCACAAAACCTCAAAAATAATATAGTGATCTTGATGTCTCATTTAGAAGCCCACTTGGCAGCTCCAGGATTTTTTAACATTCTACAGGGGCAGACAAGGTAAACAGACTTGTAAGTTACAAGGAAAAAACAGGCTTATAGCTTGCAAAAAAAAAAAAAAAGTTAAAAATCCCAATCTCCAAATCCAGACCTGTATCTTCCAAAAAATAAATAACGCCATCTGAATCCAATGTTTAGCCAAGCACTGTTTATCAGGGTTTTATTCCGTGCACTAAAAACATAAATGGTTTCTTTTTTTCCTGGGGCCAGTTTTGGATCACTAACTTGAGTTGGGCCTGAGGGAGAAACACAGCATGTATGATGAGCTGATTAATTACCAGAAATCAAATGCCTTGCAGTCAGGAGCAACGTGCTTGAAAGAAAGCACTACTACTATAAAAGTGTTGCATATCTACATGCATGCATGGCCAGTCAAGAGCACCATGGGGATTAGGTTTCACTGTAGCCTGAAACAAAGGATTTAGGAATGATTGTTTATCCTTGACAGTGTGACCTGTGCCAGTCTTTATTAACAAGGGCTTTCAGAATATGACATTTAAAGTAACAGAACCCTCTTAAATAAACCTCAGGATTTTACTTTCTTAAAACATCACTAGGATTTCAGCTGCTTTTCTGTAAGCATGAGAGTAATTCATAATTAAAGTTAGGATATGACTTATTTCAAGCCTTGTATGCATAAATATAATCATTTTGAATCTGTCTCTTAGGAAGAGCTCATTTAAAGGAGTAGTAGTAGTAGTCCTCAATTCTATCAGGGAGCCATAAATGAAGGTAGAATCATATTAAATATTAGGAACATTTTATTGGTTATCTTGGAAAGTTGTTGAAAAATAACCGTTTAATAGGAGATAGGTCAGACCATTTTACTAAGTTTTCTTTTTCTCTAAAAATTGTATATATGTACAGATGACTACTAGTATTTTGTTTTCTGCACAGGATTATTTCAGAATTATTTTCTCAATCATGAAACTCAGAGAAATCACAAACTCACTCGTGTCTTCTAACAGACCATTTCATGCAGACCTCCAAAGCAGAGAGTCCTCTTGTCTGGGGGGAAATTTTAACGGATGATTTAATATAAAACATTGATAGACCACTTTAAAGTGTTCTGTTTACAATTGTCTGTTCTGGTATTTGTTTGCTCCTTCCATACGGCTTGCCAGACAATAAATAGCACACTGTCATCTCTCTAAGACTATTTCTGCTGTTGGAACATTTTTTCTTGTACCCATGAACTACGCTCTGAAACAGTAAATGTTTCAAAACAACGTGAGTGCAGTAAGTGAGGCTGTGGCAAGGCCAAGACAGGCTGATGGGGAAGCAGCATAGGACCAAGCCAGGTGATAGTTTCCTATTTACAAACAGTGGCTATATAATCCTGAAAGCAATTTTTTGCCTAAAAAAACAGTGATGCATGTGATAGCTCACTGTTTTCCACTGGATTAATTTATAACTTAATATTTTGATTTCCCTTTCCCATGTTTCTTTCTCCTGAAAGAAACATCACTTAAGAAAAGGCATTTTGCCCAAACTTCCTCAATTTCTTTTGCTATATTATGTAAGGATAACCAGCAATTTTAGAAAGCTCCCCTTCTCTCTTTCTAACTTTTTAAATAACATTTATAGGTGAATTTTAAACTTTTTCTGTCTTGATGACATATTTTAAATGGTCAACTCTGAAAAAAAAATTAACACTTTACTGTAGCCAGCATTGCATGCATGTCTTGCTTGTAGCCCCAGTGACCAACAATTTTTTTGACCTGAGTTGGAAATCAACACATTTTTTGGAATTCTTTTCCCACTTGGGAGCAAAGAAGCATCCAACAGAATTAACTCGGCAATTTTCTCCACTAGGCACTGTTAAAGAGACGAAAGGATGGGGAGATCCTTTGGACTCCATGGTCATAATTTCATGAATTCAGGGATGCTGGGAAATTTGAGGACAATGTTGGTGTCTGCTGAAAGAAATTAAGGTGAAATGCCACTATAAGATAGCCTTGAAAATTATTTATACCTTGGTGGTACATGTGTCACCAGGTATACCTTTGTCAAACGAAATCAGTTCTGTGTGGCATGGTGATGTGTACAGCACAGTACAGAACAATTCCAAGCAACAAATGCCACCCCTGCATGGGCAGTGGCCACAGACACCCTCCCAGCTACTCACAGTTTCCTCAGCTCAAATTACCTTGTCAGCCCTGCAGCCTGTGACCACAAGCACGGTAGCTCTGTAGCTAATCAGCACCAACACTTGGGACAGTAATCCTGGCATTAATTATTGTAAATGACTAGCCTGCTGCCTTAGCTTCCCCTTCTGTTATGGAAGGATAATATCATAACACCCCGTGGCAAAGCTGTGAAAAAAGTGGAAGAAAAACCTTCTGACACCACTGGACAGCACGCAGAGAGAAAGATGATGAGAAAGAAAGTGGATTTCCCCCACCCCCAACTACAGCATTCTTGGGGTACAGAGCTCAAAATCTTCAAAGTGGAAGAAACCTCTTATCTAAAGATATAATTTTCTTCCCCAAGAACAGTAATGCTAATCCTATTAGCATATTAGTGTGTGATCATGCTCTAGAGTTACATGCAGCCTTCATACCAAATTTGAACACACTGTGAGGGCAGCTGTGAGGGCTTGATGAACTCGAGATAAAAGGAGCGGCATTTGTGCGCACCCCGCGCTGCCCGGGGACTGAGCGGTCCTGGGAAGGGGCTGCTCCCCTGCACTGCACCTGGGATGGACAGGGCTCCCCTCCTCTCACCCCCTCAGAAAACTCGGGCTTGAGACCCTCCCTCCTGCCTCAGCACCTCTATAACCAAGTCCTGCGAGAAACTGTGCCACAGGGACAAGGACTGCGGGAAGACAGCCTGGAACGGGGCATGGGGATAAGCATCTGTGCTCACCTCCGTGTCATAATGTCATGAAAAGTCAAAGTCTGCTGAGATAAAAGGCAAATGTGCAGCCTAAGATACAGACATACAACAGCACTCACTGAGGTGGAGAGGGAGCTACATGCAGCCAGCTTGTGGGTTTTTTTTGGTTTTTTTTTGTTTTTTTTTTTTATTGAAGTATCTAAAATTTGAAGAAACACTTCCAAAAAAGGAATATGAAATCTTAATACATATTCTACAATTCTTTTCTGTTTTTTCTCTTTTTTGATTGGTTATTTAAATTTCAATAACTAAAGCTGGTAAATGTCCACCTCAGCTGTCTAGTTTGGGCACTTTTATCCTCAATACCCAAGCAGTTGTAGCAATGATACTTCTTCATAGCAGTTTGATGATGGAGTGGGTCTTTGATTCATACCATTAATTACAGTAAATGTGGGGGTTGCTCACAGCTCAGACATTGCCTCCCAGTCACCACCAGACCTCTTCTAGCTCCTCACCACCACCATTAAATGTTTTGGCAGCCAGCCATTGCACAAAGCAGTGCCTATGTCCACGTGTGAAACTGTGGCATTGGTCTTGAACTTTGTTCCACTCCCATTGTGTCACTTATCTGCCAATGACAGTCTGCAGCTTCAACTAAGTGAAACAACACCTGATATTCTTTTTAAATGGTTCTTTATTACTTCAAAGTAAAAACACTCAAAAATAATAGAGAAAGTGATTTTAACCTTTTTTATTCCTGCTTATTATTACAGAATTAATAAGTTTAATACAACCAGTGTGTCATTCACTCCCACAGGTCTGCCATTTCAGAGGGAGCTACTGTGGAGGAGGCATTTTCAGGATGCCTCACTCAAAATAGATATTTTTCTTCTGCTCTTTCTCCTCCAATGCAATGCATTTGACTTATATATGATTTACATCTCAACATTATCACTTTGGATACTCTCACCATCCAAATGATAGTTTTGTATTTGTTTTTAATTCTGCTAAAACCAGTGCTGCCTTTTGACAAAGAGTTCCGTGGTATAATTCTTCTTTGTTGAGAAGACAAATATTTTTTGCTCAGCTTTAAATTTCTTTTTTTAACTAAATATCCCTTTGTCTGTGTAATATGAGAAACCCAGAGTAGAATATTCCACTCTCTGCTCTCTATGTCATATATTATTTTATAAAGCTTTATCTGGACTCCTTGTATTTATCTTTTCTCTAGAATAAACAGTCCTATTCTTTTTACTCTATTCACAGATATTTTTCCTGCCTTTAGTTACCCACAGAAATCATTGCCAACTGTTTCCTATTTCTTCTTTACCTCAGGTTTTTTCAACAGAAGTGGGAAAACTTTTTCACCATAAAGCTTATCAATGAATCATATAATGACTTGAAATATTTGCCAGTATGTTTTCTATCATTATGAACAGCATTCCTTAAGTAACATGGGTTTAATTAATGTTACAAAGGGCATGAATCCCTGAAATGCAAATAAAAGGCAGAGAGAGGGGCTAAGTCCTTTTAAGTTTTTATTTTAAACCTGCACATTTTCTTATATCTGTCATGTTTATATAGATAAAATCAACTGCCTGTAGTTCTTTCTAGAACTAGTAAATATCAGATAAATCAAAAGTTTATCCTTTATTGACAGAAAAATGGGGTATTAATTTCTGCCGACACAAACTGTCTATGCTGCTTAGCAGCACTGGACTATAAGATTAAAAGAGACAGGTCAACACTTTAAAATTCAGCTGAGAGCTACATTTCGGTCGTTGCATCCATACATGTCTCGTCTTCTGGCTGCCTCCTCTCGTCCCCATCTGCTGCCATGGCTGGCTGCCTGTTCCCTCTCTGGGGCAGCCCCAGCCACCCTGGCATGTGCCACTGTGCCACCAGGGCAGCACACGCTCCCTCTGTGCTGCAGGAGGCCCTGGCTGATGCTAATGCTGAAATATCGGCTTCACGTGCCCCCTCAAACGTCATCGCACCTGCCTGACATTTACATGCCAAAGGTACAACATGAAAGTACAGGAAAAACTTGAAAAACAAAGAGTAAAGTGCAGTTCATTACACAGTGCTTTGATCCTGGGAAAAGAGCTGGCTAATGGAGGAGGACTAACTCCTGCCCAGCAGCAGGGATGGTGTGGTGTGCCCAAGAAATATCCCAGGATTTCCAAGCCCACTGGCACAAGCTACAGATATACAAGGAAAGTTCCACCTTCTAGATAGACTATAGACTACGTAAACCTGAATGTTTGCCCATAAGTCTGTGCACTATTGAACAAGGTTGACTGGATTTGAAAAACAATCACTTAACTGGATGATATCAGTGCATGATGATGATAGATGAATATATGTCTAGATATACTCTGATATATATTGCAGGTGGAAGAAATGAGAATGAAATTCCTTGTAAATAGAAACAAAAATTAAGGTATTTATTTCTACTAAGATAATGGACAAGGAGAAAAAGAAAAAAAGATGCCCAAATGCTTTTGAGCATGTATATACAGAACACATGCACACACTCACATTTGCATGCTCAGTGCTGCTTCTGTCATTTCCCAATATAATAAAACATATTTCAGACAGAAATGGGATTTTCAGTTTGTTTTCCCTTATGTTCTGCAGGATAATTCTAAATAAAGTCCTGCTTGTTATCCGCAACAGCTAGTTAGCTCTATGCTATTCCATGCTCTTTTCCTATCCTATTTATTTAAAAATTAATCAATTTATAAAAATAGTAGAATCAGAGAAGCCTAATCAATATGGAACACCTGTTTATAGTTCTTGCTATTTTTGTTATTACTTCAGCTCCACTGAATTTCAAAAACTGGTATACACTGGCCAGTATTTTTCTTTTTAATAATTTGCAGCCTAACAGCACAGTTTAAAACCTCACAGACATCTCATTAACAATAATGCTCCCACCTTTGCCAAACCCAGAGATTTTCAAGGTCTCAGTTAAAACAAATGGAGTTTTTCAAGGAACAGGGCTATAGTTATCCTACCATCTTCAAGAAAGAGCAAAGGTCTACTGAAAATGTTTCATGGGAAGCTGCAAGCATTCTTGTGCATTCTTGTCACTGTGTTCATAGTTTGCTTTAGTGAAACCAACCACTGCATCAGCAATGGTGGCTATAAAAATCCTGGGACTGTTTGGTCATGTATACTCCTCTTTTCTAGCATTCCCTCTTGCTCATTTAAGTAATGCCTGAACTCCACACCAGCGTGACTGGGCACAGTTTAAATAACAGGCTCTGATTCCATATAGGTCATGCTGACATTAAAAAATTTGATCAATTCTAAGTAAAATATTTGTTGTTTCCTGGGAAGAGACCTAAAGTCCTGAGAGAGGAGTTATTCATTCAAGTAATCCTTTTTATTTCAGTGGAATTGCTAGTTTGAGAATGTTTTGAACAAAGAAATTGGCCTACAGCATGGACCATGGTGATTGAACAAGTTGGGTTTTTCATATTATCATGATTCTCAATAACATGAGAAGACTTAAATTTTAAGAGAATGTTGGTTTTCTTCCTCGTTGCAGGAAAGTGTAATATTACCAGTGAAGACAAAATAGTCCCCTTTACTATTTGGTGAAAAAAATTCTCTCTTTATTTTTTATTTTTTTTTAATCTAATAAAATATAACACTGGCCATTTTCAAAGGTAGCAGTTTTGAAACTCAGGGATTAAACAGAATCAATAAATGTTTGTCTGGGAGACAAAAATATACATGGACAAGCACACACACAGAGACTTTCACAGGCAGGAAAGTTGTTTTCATAGGACCATCCACCTGGCTAAGAGACTGAGAGGATTTGCCCCTCCTTAGATAACTTTCTGATAAAGTGTACATTGATTAGCAAAAGCATTTTGAAAAAAGCAAGAAAAAAGTGTCTTTCACAGCCTTCACTTTCCTGCCAGTTTCTGGCCAAGTGTGTTACACCTGTGTACATATTACAGCTGTGCATCTCAACAGAGATTTTGCCTTTGAAATGGGCCTTCCAAGGCAACACAGAAAAAGCTTTATTATGAGACAGGGAAACAAAAAGCTTTTCTTGTGAATAAAAAAAATCTTTTATAAAAGAAGAACAAATCTTGCTTGGATGCTTCTGAAGTCACGTGTCTGTGAATCTTTTCATATATGTGTGTTAGCAAAATAGACCTGTGGTAAGGTTCCTTATACCATATGATTAAAGTAAAGTGATTTCAAAGTGATAATAATTAATCTCCAAAACACTTTGGAAACTGAAGCTGAAATTTTAAGCCAACGTCGAAGCCTGGATTAGGTCTGAGGAGCTAATGAGAACCTTTAGACCAGAGGAATTAAGAAAGTGCTTTAGTGTGTTTTCTCTGTAGGAATGGACTTCATTGAAGTAAAGCCTGAGTAGAGGTATCTATCCTCTTCTCTGGTCTATATCCCCTGTATCCACTCAAAAAGTGATTACTTTGGGAAGTAATTTAAAACAGATTAAAAAAATAAAAATACCACACTGATTAAAGCTGTATCTTTGTATTTTAAAATACACAGAGTAGACATTAAAATATGTACCAGTCTCAATCATTTTCATTTACTGAGCACATTTCATTCAGCAATTTCTCTGGTGCCCCAGATAATTGTTCCTTATGTGCAGTTAGCATGTCACTCTGCATCCCTCCTCCTTTCAACTTCCTTGATCAAATGTGGTTATTTTTCTTGCTGATTTTTACCTGTATTAAAAATAATTTCTTTCGCCAGCAGCATATTGACCACTTGAGTTCAGTACACACCAGTCATGTCTCCATGTGTTGATAATCCTGCTATGGTTTACACAAAGATCTTCACATAAGCTCACCTAGGAGTCTACTCATGAGTGCATGATATGATTATATAATCTATGAACTGCTTGAAAGGAAAATAGCATCTAAAATCTAAAAAAGTGAGCAGCCTCTTTATATTAGGTGCAGTGCAAAGCCTCTCTAAGCTGAAGGTGCTGCCATTGGCACAGAAGAGCAGAACAGATGGGGATGAGAGGGACATGAGACAATGGCAGGAGGTGCTGGGAACCTCCATGACAAAGGCAGGCAGTGTGCTCCCCCAAATCCCAGCCTAGTCTTTGCCATATGATTTTCCTTGTCCATATCTCACATATTGCTGGCTACTTCCACCCCTTTATGGCTGCTTTTTGACAGAGGTGCCCTTCTGGTCATTCTTTTACATAAGGAATCAGAATTTCCTTTAATGTAAATGAAAACAGTTTCATCTAAGTTGTCAAAAAATAAGACAATTCAAAAGATGAATTCTTCTGTTCCCCATTTAACATTCACCTCCTGAGTGCCTTATAATTACATCTACAGTGACCCTTGGGCAGGGATGAAATGTAATGCTATGAAGGGTGTGGGGTAAATGAGCATCAATTTGTTAAATACAGAATTTCTGTCTGGATTTTAACCTTTGGAGAGTACAATGAACATGTGAAATGCAATTGTAAAGAGAAGAGTGAATAGAAAGGCTATTTAGTTAGGTTGTAATATCATAGCTGTATTTAAAATTCCTGAAGCACTGCAGAGTTCTGGCTGCAGGATGTTTTCCCCAAAGTACCTAATGTAAACATAAGCCTGTTTATATTTCAGTAGGTGTGAATAAACTCAGCCAATATTCAGTGCCAAGAAAATGAAGCACTTTTTTTTTTCCCATCACAACAATTGATGTAAGTAATCAACTTGATGTGTGTTGAAAATGAGACCTTCATTCTGCTGTTTCCAATAAACAATATTAATGTGTGTTTGAGAAGCTCGAAGCAGACAAATTTCTACAGAGAAAATATTTCATTTCTCAGTGGTTTTGTAATAAAAGAAACCCAACAAAATGTTTTACAAGACCAAGTCCCTGATGTTGTGATGGCACGTAGCAGATTTTAATGGTTAATTCTCAATCATGCCTGTGCTATGAATAGAGCCATTGTGCCACAGGTGGCAGCAGGAGCAGGGGCTGGGAAGTGGTGGCTGGTAGAAAAGAAAATAGTGACCTTTTCTTTCTCTTGAGACACTGCAGAGGCAAGCCTGCCACAAAAATGTGGTTGAGCTTTTGATGGCACTGAGGGGAGAAGGCTGAGAGGGGTTCAGGGCAAAGGCAGGATTTTTCTAGTGTTCAAGGAGGTGGTAGAATCAGGTGGAACAGAGTTCCCTGGGTTTGCAACAGCTTTTTTAAAATGAGATGTTTCTGGGGAACTGAAACATTTAATCTGTAGCCAAGAGCACAGAAGGGAGGTGGCTTTGTATTTTGTAAAAATAATGAAGCCATAGATCCAGAGCCAAATTTTGAAGAGGATTCTAAATACTGTTTTGGGGAAAAGATTATGGAAAGAATTACCAGTAGCTGTTGTCACCTCCCAAAGCTCTACTGCTGAAAGCAAGTACTGAATAGCTGTTCTAATCTTTTCTCTCATCCCTTTCTTTTGGATGAAGTCAAGCAGAATGTAGTTAAAGGCTCTATTTCCACTGAAAGCTGCTGTGTTAAATTAGACCTTCTGAGTCCATCCTTTCCCCAGAAGACACTATTTTTCTTTTTTTTTCTTTTTCCTCTTTCTTTTTTCTCTTTCTTTTTTCTCTTTTTTCTTTTTACTTTTTTTTTTTTTTTCTAACAGTAAGTAGTGGGTGTTTAATTACTTGACTTTTACAATGATACAGCCTTTGAGACCTTCCTGACTAGCTGAGCATGCAAAGTGTACTGTTCAGCCAGCTCAACAGCTCCAATTGCCTTGCTAACACTTTCAGCATGGGAGAAGGAAGGGAAAAGGTTTTGGGAGCTGTAATTTACACAGGTTTGTTGCATGTCCTGAAATCAGGGGCTGCACCAAAATCCAACATGAACTGACAAAGGCCTTTATGAATTTCAGCTCTGCCCCAGCTGCACATGCATACATATTCATGCAGACCCACTTTTAGTTTGCATTTGGACTTTGCACAACTTCCTGGCTCTGTGCAAGCAGAAAGCAAAGTTTCAACCTGTGTGGGCTCACACCCACTTCCACCCTCAAATTTGACTATGAGGTTTTGATTTCAAGCAAACTTAAAATTGCAAAGTGAAACACCATCAAAACCAGTGAGTTTTCTCTGGCTTGGTGTCAAAAGTGAGAGGAATTGCACATTTTGCACGCTCTTGGAATGCAGCTTCATGGGAACATTTCAAAAACATTAATCATTCTTTCAGGAGGCTTCAGGTCCCATGTTTTACATTCGCTAGCACATATAAATCACAAATTTGGAACATCAGTTCTGATCTCAATTGTATTTGACACAATTCTCTTGTCATCAGTTTGATTAAATATGCTTTACATTGAGTCCCAATTCTATAAACAGTTTAGCAATTCAGCTTTAAAATTAAGCATATGCAGAAATGTTCACAAGACCATCGTCTCAGTTTTGGGCTATGAAACTCCTGATTTCAGAACATGTAATTGTTATATTATGTCATCAATTTCCATATTTTCTTCTTTTTTTTCTTAATCTATTTTTAGTTTATATGAAGTAATGTCACACTAACTTCAGCGGAAGCTTGAAACATTGCATTGTTTGGCTAATTAAAGCTAAAAAGTTTCTCTTGAACAAAATGTCATATCCCTCAATTATATCTAATGAGGAAAAACATAACTCTTAAGAGGCCTCTTGTAAATTAAATAGCTCCTTATGAAAATAAGTAAGAAGTGTTAATTATTTGATAGAAACATGAGCTAAAACCTTACTGAAATGTATATATTAGTAACAGATCGCTATCTAAGGAAAAATGCAATTAATAATTTGTTAAAAATAGTGGAACGATTTTTTCAGTTCAAAAAGTTAATGCTTTTTTTTTTTGTGATTCCTTATAGAAACACAGGAATTAGAGTTATTATCATAGCAATTTTACCTATAGGAAAAACAAAAAATTATTCTTGTTACTTCCCAAAAGAGGATTGGCAAAGGAGTACTTAGCATGTAATGAACACTAAAAGCTCTTCTGCACCTTAAATATGCAGAAGAACCTTAAAAGCAAATTTTTGAAATACAAAAGTCAGTAAGTTCATAACGAAAAATTTAGAGTTTAGCCAAAGGCAAGTTGGCTTAACTATGACATAGATAACTTCTGGTTTACTGACATCAGTCAAAACAATCAATGAATTAATCAGAAGTAATAATAATTCAGTGTAGGTTAAAAATTTAGGTTTCATTTGATCAATAACCAAAGAAATTTTTCCCTGTCTTTCATTTTTTCTAAACTGTTGGAGTTTGCAGTGGTTTTATAAATGTTTAACAAATATTAATAATAAATGTTATTTGTGTTTGTACAATGACATTTTTAATCTGTTTTTGCACACCAAGTCTTAAAGCTGGAGATTTGAAAGTCACACAAGAGTGAAATGTGAATCCATGAAATGTGTTCCACTCATGCTTTTACATAAAAGCTTATGGGACTGGTCAAATTTCCCTAAACCTCAAAATAATTTCATCTGCAATAAATGGGAAAAAATTTCAAGAGTTTCTTCATGCACTAAAGAAATTACTTAGTTTTCCTCCTCCTTCCCACCCAAAGCACTATCTTCCAGGTGACTTTGTTATCTGCTCATGATGGATAAGAGCTGGAGCAATTTAGCTACTCACACAAGTCTGGTTTGTAGTCTGAAAGTTGAAGTCATTAGAAAAATGCTATTTGGCTAGTGGCAGTTTAAACAGTGGTATATGATTTTCACTCATTTTAAGTAATTTCTGCACAATTCTTAGCTCCTATTTAAGTGAATCTAGGAAATTTTCTCTGTGAAATGGAAAAGATTTGTGCATGTTAAATGGGGGATTATAAAACATTGTTTTTGCAGCTGTCTGATCTCTTGTTAGTTAACACATTTTTCATTTACTTTTTCTTCTTTGAGTTCTGGTGTACTTCAGACACAAAACTGAAAAAGACTAATACAGCTTCTCAGTTTAGTCTGGTTTGGACCTTGAAATAACTTTTTGGAGTAAACAACTGACCTAATTACATATACAGTGAAGGCATTAAAATGCAATACAGTCTGCAAAATGCACTAGGGTCAGCAAAATACTACAGACTTCAAACAAAAAAAGCTGCAAAACATACTTGTAAAATTTGCTTTACTACAGACAGAAACAATCAGGTTAGTAATAACAGTGTGGTCTTAAAAATTAAAACAGCTATGGTTCAATTCATGAGTTTGAAGAAAAGAGAATGGCAGAGCCAAACCCCTGAAAAATGTATTTTCTCAGGAGAAGCAACTTTGTTTTCTGAAGGGAGGTTAGTTATAAACCCCTGGATGCTGTAGTGAGACGTTTGCTAAATAGCAATGAACACTGTACTTTAAAAACAAATCTAACAAACAATCAGCATATCTTTTTTACAGCCACCCTTTTATAGTCTCCCTAAAAGATTTACAGTCTCCATAGCTGTAAACGGTGTGACTGAGTGATCTCTCAGTCAGAGCTGCCATGGCACTGTTGCTTCCCAGCAGGCAGTCCAGTCAGATGATGTAGAGTAGGCGTAGGGAGACAGATCCCATTTGAATGCATGAAAAAAACATGATGCTGAAATTTCATAGCTGTTGTAGAGTTTATTCTAGATGCCTGATCCTCATTTTTTGCTCGCTTGGAGCTTCCATTCAAACATAATACTGGATTTGTGCAAAACTGCACTCTGTCACTTGTCCGAATTTATCAGCATTTAATTTATGCCAACTCTGAATGCACTGCAGGGCAGCACAGAAACCACAGGAGCCACACACATCTGATGACCGTGCTGCTTTCATTCCCCTATCAGCAGGGACTGCAAAGCCATGCACCCTGTCCTTTTGGAAAGGCAGAGGCAGAGGAAGAAGCACTCCTGAAAATTCCTGCCACAGATGCCTCGTCTATAAATTGGGACTAATAGCACTTCACTATTTTGAGCAGTTCTTAATGTAGAGTTCAGCCCTCTCTAATAGATCCCACTCTGAGTCTCAAGTGGTTTCTCCTGTGTCCAACAACCTGCTTCTGCAGAAGTTGCTGACTAGCTTGATAAGGAGCTGGATTAAGCTATTTGTTATCTGCCTGTATTGTACCCCAGATACTTACCTATCTAAGGTACTTATATCAGCACCTTTACACCTAAGCACTTCTCAGTCTGTAATGGAAAGTATTTCCTTTATCATAGTCCTGGAAATAGTATTCTTTTCAATTTATAGATGGGGAACTGAAGCAGAGAGAGTAAATGACTTTCCTGCAGTTTCAACAAGAATCCTGAGGCAGAGGGAAGACCTGCCCTGGTGTGGCTGTGGCAGGCTGTGTGGCAGGCTGTGGCAAATGAAGGAAAGGGAGCAAAAGATGTTGTAACAAAATGTGTTATTTACCAGTCATACTCACAATCCCATAAATTGACCAGATCAAAAGAAATGAGCAAAGCTCATGAAAACCAAACCATTGTTTTTGGGATTTTTTATAGATTTTGGAACATATCGTAACCACAACTGCATAATTTGCAAACCCTTATCAAGAATGTGAGCATCCTTATAAACATCCTTTTGTTGCAACCTCTAAACAGTGGTTGAAAAAAGAACCAAATCAAACCACACATCCAAGTAAAGCCTAACCAATTCTTTTGCAGTCATGTGAGCTTATGAATGCTTGTGGAATTTAATTTTCACAGAATAGTCTTTATTTTTTCTTAAGACAGAAGAAATTTGCCTCAGTTAGGGAAATTAACTCTACAGTAGGAAGAAACCCCATGTCTTGTTACCAGAAACCACCGCAATAAGTTTTACACTTTTGATATATATGGTGACAGAAGAGAATTTTAAATTACAATGGGAATAAAACCAACTATTTTGATGGAATTGGTCAAAAGCAATTAACAATTAACCAAACATTAATGTCTTTTGTTCTAGCTGACAATTAGCAATTAGCCACTAGTTGGGACCATATGTCACATATCTGCTACGGAAATTAAAATGACTGACAAAGGAAATTAGAGTGACTGGGGTCAGTGATTACATTAAGTCAACTGAGTATAGGCCAGGTCAGTGCATATGTATTCCATATTATGTTTTGTGTGAAGTGTGATGGAACTGGGGAAGGAAGGCCCTGCAAGTGGCAGGAGGGGAAGGGAAGGGCTGCTTTCCTTCCTTTGCTGCACGCAGCAGTGCCTGTGCAGAGGGGGCACTCCTTGAGCAGGCGGAGAAGCTGCTGTGTGAGAACCAAGGAGAGGGTTACATGCCCAGGTCTATGAGGTAATAGCAAGGGAGATTCTTCTAGGGAGTCACTGAATCCTGTGGAGAGTTTGGGCAACATTTACAGACACTGAAAGAGTGAAGGATTGGTCCCATGAGGACAGACTAACAGGGAAAAGATTAGTTTCCCATCTTTCTTATTTCGTCTTTCCCTTGTGGCATGTCTAAGATTTCTTTATCTGAAGTGTTTACTGTCTTATAGTTTTGTTGCTGCTTCTTATTGGCCTTTTGTTTTACAGCCTGGAAGACATCTAGGTGTTTTATGTGCATATTTTAAGGAAAAACAGCAGGCAGTTCCACACAGGTCTGTGTTAGGCATGTGGTCCAGCCACTAACTTTCTCTGCATGGGTTTATCTCCAGTACTTAAACAGTGAGATAGTATACCATGAGACATTACACTGAAAAACTGCAAAGATGAAAGATTTTTTTCCCCTGGGATGAGGCTGTAACTGTCTCCTCTGAGAGATGATGTGGCAAGGATCAGAGCAAGTGTTTCTGACAGTAGGCAAGGTAGCTGAATATGTGTAGGTGACATGGTGAGATATTTCATTTACCTCCTAAGAAAAGTAGATTGTATTCTGTGACAACAGTCTTTCTTTCTTTCTTTCTTTCTTTCTTTCTTTCTTTCTTTCTTTCTTTCTTTCTTTCTTTCTTTCTTTCTTTCTTTCTTTCTTTCTTTCTTTCTTTCTTTCTTTCTTTCTTTCTTTCTTTCTTTCTTTCTTTCTTTCTTTCTTTCTTTCTTCTTTTCTTTCTTTCTTTCTTCTTTTCTTCTTCCTTTCTTTCTTTCTTTCTTTCTTTCTTTCTTCCTTCCTTCCTTCCTTCCTTCCTTCCTTCCTTCCTTCCTTCCTTCCTTCCTTCCTTCCTTCCTTCCTTCCTTCCTTCCTTCCTTCCTTCCTTCCTTCCTTCCTTCCTTCCTTCCTTCCTTCCTTCCTTCCCTTCTGCCACTGCCTTCCCATTTTTTCTTTCTCTTTTCTATTATTTCTACCACTTCACATACAATGTCCCTCTCTCAGTGTGGTGTGGGATACAGCACTAGCTGGTGTTGCATTTCAACACAGTTTGTGTGAGATAATGCAGTAGGACATTGCTATTTAAAGAAAAATGAGGCTAAGGTAAATCAGCCTTTACTACAGGGGCTGTTTATCTGGATTATAAAAGGAAACTGTTTCTTCAATTACAGTGAACTGTAGTCCATCCTCTAGCTGAAGCTGCACAGAGAAGCATTTGCTGTATTCTACAGAGAGATTCCTCTGAAGGTGACCCTTGCACACAAACCAGTCCCTGGATGTTCTCACTTATTGCAGTTAATATGAGTTGGAGAGCCCCAGCTTAGAGACTCATTCTTTCAGAAGTGCTCAGGCTCTGTCGAGAGCTGAGGTGCACGAGAGAAGCTTCAGACAGGAATAATGATTCTTGCTTGAAGTGATCAGTCCCTGAGGAGCACAGCTCCCTTCCCTGAGCAGTGCACAGCCCAAGCTCCCCCTGGCATCAGCCAGCCAGGCTGCCTTGAGGTGGTATAAACCCTGCCTGTTTTGGCTGGTACCTGTGCTGGTACCACCTCTTGTATCTAGCTGATGTGCTGGGAGTATCAAAGGTAAGTTTCACAGAGAGATGTCAACAAAAGAATAGTGAGATTGCTGCTGGATTTGATGGCATGGGGAGAGAAGAGCAGGTCAGATGAGCAGGAAGCCCTGAGGGGGGGAAGTCCTCTAAAGAAATGTGCTGGAGAGCACAGAGAGCTGCCTGGATATGCCAGCCCTCATTTGTATGATGGATATGAAGTATTTGTGACATTTTTGTTAAACCATCACTCTAGGTAACCCTGGAGTGAGCATGATGTTTGTATTCATGTTTGGAAGTGTCTGTACAATGTTTCTGGGAGAGAGGGGTCATCGCAAGCTCTATCAAAGCTTTCAGTGTTTGCAAAAAAGAAACAGTGAGAAGAGGGTAGTGGAAGAATTTTCTTTCAGGTGTTCTGTGTTATAGAGGGAACTGAGTGATAGCTGTAGACTTGATGTATGGATTGCTAAAGGAAAAGGAGGAGGAACAGTTTTGGTGAAGCTCACAGCAGTGAAGAAAGCAAAAGTGAGATTGAAAGCAAGATCCCTTGGGCTGACTTCAGCAGTGGAGAGCAGTGCTGGAGGGGCCCCAGCAGCCATACTGAGCTTTGATCACTGCAGCAGCTCCAGCTAGATCCTGATCAACATGTCCTTGACATGTCCTTGACAGACATATGAATTTTAGACCAGATAAGTTACATGCAAATCTAATCAGAGAAGGAAGACCATGGCTTCTGCCACACCAGCCTCTCTGTTCTGCTGGAATAGCCCAGGGCAGGTGGAGTACTTAATCTTATTCAAGTGTCCCAAATGATTGTTTTCTTGTATCTTCCTCTCCTTTGTACACCTTCCTGTTGATTTGTTATGCTTGGTAGTCCTCTGATCTAGGAGAGGTTGTTGTGTTTTTATTCATAGTTGAAATTTTAAGAAATATTGCTTGTTCTTGAGAACAAAAAATAGTTCAATCTCCGTTTCTTCCCTGGTTGTGGCTTGCTCTGTTACTCAAATTTGGTTACGAACGCAAAATACAAACACCTTTCCTCTGTATTGTTTGGCATAGGGTACCACTGGATCCAGCATCCTTACACTGCTGAGGAAACTGTCCTGGGGCTTATGATTTTAAATTATATATCTGAATACTTACTCATGTAAATGTTCTACTTTAATTATTGGTGGGATTTCCATCCTCCTAATGTTATACCTAAGGCATCTTTCTCTGTTCTTTTGTATTTATCACTGTGTGAAATACATAGAGAGAACATACATATTTCTCACTGTCATTTTCCATCTGCATGAAACATCACATCAAGTGTTGGTCAGCAAGGGAATAGAGACAAAAAAAGCACCAGTGTCTTTTGACAAATTTTTGCTTTCTAAGCAGGAACATTCACCTGGTTTATGCTTTATTATTTTAATTAATTGGGTAGCCATATAATCCAAATATTAGTTTGTTCAAAATAATGGTGATTTTATATGAGTCCCCAATTTTGCCTTAAAAAGTGAAGTATTCTGTCAGTGATTTTACAAGAGTAGACAAGCATGAAATTAATTTTATATATTAGCACTAGGAAAGCTTACAGCTTGCTAACATTGGTAGGAAATTTTACTATAACTGTAATATAAGGCTGTGGGGATTTTCCCCCTTCAGCTAGGTGAATTTCTTCAGCAATTCAAACCTCTAATAACTTCTTTAAATAGGGTATCTAAATTTCTATACTGGGACTTCCTAATCTAATTCTGCTCTGCTGCCTTGTGTGTGCATAGCTGTGATATAGAATATATTTTTGTATACATAATATCATTATGCATCAATATAGTTAGACTTGGGCCATGTAGGGAAGATTAGACTCATTGAGTTAGAGAAAGCTTGTTTTGCAGTTCTGCTTAGACTATGAAAATGGGGTTTAATAAACATGGAGACGTTTGTCCACTAGTCTCATATGCAGGCACAAATTCTAAAGCAAATGAACTGCCAGCACATTACATTAGACCTTGGGGTTTTCCTCAGAAAAAGATAATTCCACTCTTCTCGTGGATACACAAGGAAGATGTTTGTAAGTCTGTGACTGATTTCTACCCACTGGATGTCTGGATTCATCCTGACACATCCAGGCTGATCCAGGTTCCTGCATAAACTGTTCAGCCATCTGCAGCTGTAAACAGCTCCACCTGAGAAGCACCATGTCTTTTTCTGTATTCTCAAATAATTCTTTATTTATGTGATTGCATGCTTGCATGTCTTCTAGTACAACCATTCTAGGAATTTCTCCTGAAAGTTGAAACCAGATTCTAGTTTTATACCAGCACACATACATGATTCTTGGATAATGTCTATCTCTCAGCAATAAAGCAAGCAGACCTGTTTTTGACATTAGATCAAGAAGACCTTGTGCCTTTGAATATTTGATAACAGTACATAAGGGCTTGTGATAGGTCTAGGCATGGTGCTACATGGCTTCTAACACAGTTGTATGAATTCATTTTTCTTTTTCTATTGCAAGAGTAACATGAAAGAATCTTTTACTGCCTTTCATTGTAAATTAGAGTTTTAAATGATGTGGCTGTCATTTGAATATGCTAATTATGCTATATTATTTTACAGACCATTAGACACGCCTATAAAAATGTGTCTTAAGTTCCAAGCCTTTTGATTAACTTGTTGACTCTGTATTCTCCAGTACTTGCTTGAGACTGGTAATTAGCATTCAAAGAGGTAGCAGAATGCACCTGCCTTTCTGACCACTGGTGACCTTCACTATGAATTAACTGAAAAATCCATGTCAGGCACTTAATTGAATGAAGCTGTGAACTTGTAAATGGTAATGGTTATGATTAGTGTATAACATGCCATAACAGTAATGATGTAATCTTGGTCTCAAGGGACTTAGGGTTTAAGTCTTGGGGGGTTTATATGCCAAATTAAAGAGGGGGTAAATGACAAGAGGGAAGCTTGAAAGGGGGAGAGAGGGAAAGGAGAGCCTCTTCTCTTTTTTTCCAAAGACTCTAAAGATAAAAATATTTAATTGGATTTGAGAGGTTGGTGAACTTTTTATTCCCATCAGAGCGCTTCATCTGTCTTTAAGGCAGAAAGAACTGTCAGCAGCCCTTTCGTCTAGTCATGGAGAGATATTTGTCACTTGTGGCTGGATGTGAGGAGCTGCATTAAAATGACTGGGTTTTGTCACTGTTTCAGGAAGCCAGAGAACATCCCTGGCTCACTGGGGCACATGCTGTGCACAGTATACACATGTGGACTGCCTTATATGCTCCTTTTTTGTTGAATACTTTCATAGCCATTACAGTAACAAGATTAGTGATGCAAAGCAGCTCAAGCTTTCTTTAGACTTTACATTTCTGTGTGCTAGTGACAAATATGACCTGAGCAGCCAGAAAAAGACATTTGGTAAGGATGATGTGGGTACATCTAAGCACACCCTGCATGCAAGGAGGAAGAGCTTTTGTAAACTGGATGGATCCTGCTGGGCTTTTAGCTTTGGAGTCCTTTAATGAAATTTGCTTCCAACTCGATGTCCTGTTTATATGCCTGTTAGAATATGACATCTTGCAAATATACTCTACAAGGCATGTTGCTGAACCAATAAATGAGAAAAAATGAAGCCTTTCATGGCTGTTGTATCAGGCCAGTAACCAGCTTGCTCATGAGCTGAAGTGGAGCATTTATCCAGAAATGCAAGGGAAAGCTTCACAAAGTGCTGCCAGTCTAGTTTAAGCATAACACTCTCAATTTAGCAAGAGTTGTACTATTGAATCACAAAAAGTGTATTTCAGAAATCTGCATATTTATACTGAGATTAATTATGTAAATTATATTTAATATGAACGAATTAGGGGAACCAAATTTAACTAGAGTTTAGGAAGAGTAATGGAATAATAATCTAGCTATTAAAGGTGGTCAAAGATCTTCATCACAGGAGTTATATTAACCTTTCTAGTAATTTAGTGTGTCATAATGGAGTTAGGCTTTCCCTCATCAGTACATTTGTGACCTGGCTATAATAAAATTCAGTTTCTGCCAAATCAGACTAAGACATAAACATATGCCTTCTTTTTGCAGCCCACATGAGAGCTTCATTGGGGTTGTGTTAATGCATACAAGTACATGTGCTGAGTAACATGACCAGACCCTATACCTGTAATGCTTTCACAAAACCAGGAATTAAGTCCTATTAGTACAATGAATCCTCTCTCGTGCATTACAGGAGCACAGATAGGCTGCATTAATTTTACCCATTTTCACCAGAGTGAAGATGGAACTACATTCACTTCTTGGAGAATGTTACTTGGAGCTCTTTACCTTTTCTTTAAGAATCTGTCTTCTACACGTATTATACCATCATATAAATGTAGAAGACAGATTCTTAAAGAAAAGGTAAAGAATACAGTCTTTAGAGCTTTGTAATTTACCTCATATCTAGCATGTCAAGCCTGACTGTATTAAATGTCTTTTTTTCTCCAAACACCTTCACTGACCATTATTTGATCCAAAGAGAATAAGGCAGCGTATGGTTTTCTATATTCCCCTCCTTTCTGCTGAAGTTATTGCTGTTCCATGAGGGCTTGGTACATCTTCTAATGCAAAATCCTAAATAAACAGCCCACTTTTTTGGCCTTGTTTCTGAGTGAAATGAGTGTTACAGTACACATCTTTTTGAAACCTTCCTGGCAGATTTGATTGAAGCTGACACAGGTTTTCACAATGGCTGAAAAAGTCATTTAATTCAGCTCTTGTGATGGTAAGAAGCCAGGCAAAAGAGATTCTAATTAGCATCTCATTAGAGGCAAAGATCTCATGAAGCCTGCATTAGGCATAAGAAAATCCATAAAAAGAAAAGACTTAGAAATGTCTAGATCTGAGAGATGCTTTAGTCTGAATTCATGTTGTCTTGGACCTCCCAAGAAACCCTCTTGGACCTGTAGAAACCCAGGCTGCCCCATCTGCAGGTCCCAGAGCACAGCTCTCTTCAGTGGCTGGACAGATTCTTTGAGGATTTGGGGACCTTCAGTACCAGATGCATAAAATTCTGTCAGAGCAGAAGCTGAATGTGTAGAAGCTTGGAAAGCCATGTTCTGTTTAAGACTGGGGGTAAAAGACCACAACCAAAGCTAAAAAGACATTTAAAAGAAAATTAATACCCCAGGCCAAACCTGAAAGCGTGAAGGAAATTTTTGACCCTTAAAGCATGAGATTTGAATGATTTCTTGCAAAAAAAAAAAAAAAAGGATTCTGAGACAAAAGCGCAAATCTGTGTAAGAGTAACTCAGAGTCCAACAGCCCTGTCATTTTTGGTCTATATAAAGAATGCACATATATAAGTGCTCAGTTTTAACTCTCTAACAGTGTTAGTCCATTACTTTGTATATTCAGACAAATGTGGCTCCTCTGCTTTATCAACCAACATAGTATGGTTAGTTATCATATGGTTAACAATTATTCTAATATTTATTTTGACATCATTTAGGTATCTGTAGGATAGCAAATATCATACCTGTTAAATGCAGTGAGCTGACCTCTGGAGAATCTGAATACCGGCTGAACAACTAATGAAGGATTTTTCAGAGCCAATGTCTTTGTCCTTAGGACAAATGTCTGCATTTGACAAAGTTCGTTTCTGGTTTAATTTCCAGCCCTGCACTGGAGTTGAATCCTTGATCCCGATTCTGCCAAGCACGGCGCTGCCTGTTCTGCTGTTGTCATCGCTGAGAGCCGAGGGCACTCGCACCTGGCAGGAACTGGCACTTTGATGGCAAGCAGGGATATTGCAAAGCAGGATTAAAGTGCACTTGCTGACAGAGCTGTTTGAAGAAGATTTCAGAGCACCTGCCCATGCTGTGCCTGACTCTAGACTTTGCTATCAGCCCCTCAACCTCATTAGCGCCAAACTCATTCTCAAAATTAAATAAATAAGAGCTTTTGACAGCACTATTTATTTACTGCAGCTTGCCTAAGATATTCCCAAATAATAAAACATAACATCTTGGTGTTCTTTCTTCCAAGGGCAACTTAAGGAATAGATTAGTTCTGGATGCTTTGCTCCAGAACAAAAGAGAAAGGGTAAAACATTAAAAATGCCTGAAGTTTCTTTAGTTTTCACTAAAACATTGTTTGTGTTTTTTCCCCAAGCCAAGAAAGCAGACAGAAAACAAAGAAGAATTTATGGATTGAGGGTTTTCTTGTTCTGTGAGTCTTTTACCTTCACTATATTTTGGTGGTAATTATTATCATATCAAATCAAAATGGGAGAGCAATGCATCCTGTGTCACTGGAATAAGTCCTTTGGACTTATTTTTCAATAAAAAATTATTTCTTTGCACTTGGGGTGAATTAAAATTTCTAGAGGCAGAGAACATTGATGAGGTAATTGGATTTCTATAAAAACTTTCAATATTGAGAAGAAACCTTGCCACAATAAAGAAACTTTGAGAAAAGAAATGGAGGAAAAAGGAAACATGGAAAACTGAAAACCTGCAATTTTTTTTTTTATAAATCTCTACTTTCCTGTAATGATGAATTGCATTTGTTTTGAATTAAAATTTCATATGCACAGCTTTTTTGGTAGAAGGCTACCTGAAGACTTTTTTTTTTTTTTTTTAAACAGGAGGTCTACTCCTCTATTTCTCTGACAACACAGAAACAGCACTACTTTGGTATGTTTCAGCGGTTAACATTGACCTTGGGCAAAAATGTAGGTTACTTTCCAAATTAACTTTAATGTTCACCAGCCACTTTTCCACCCTAGCAAGAACTCTTTGACCTACATGTGACTCAGCTCCTTTCCATAAAACTCTTCTAGCCCCAAATCCAAAGATTTGGTGAATTCATAACTGATTTACTGCCATTATTTGACCATCATCCATGTGATTTTGAAAATGTAATAGAGAAAATAGAACTATATCAATCAGGGAGGGATGCATGAGGAAAACTCCAGATGTTATGAAATTTAAGTTTCGTATATAAATAAAGTGCATGAATTTGCACAAGTTTTTGGGGTTTTTATTGCATCTACAAAACTATATGTAGAAAAAGATGGCTGTTTGTTTCAGGACACTTCTGAAGTTTCTAGTGTGTGAGTGTGTGTGTGCCCACTGACTGGCTGGGAGGCTTCTGTAACATCACTGGATAACCACTAGAATCAATTTAAATCAAATTACATGCATAAATCTAATTATCTGCTATTGTTTATAGAAGCAAGCCCAGAGGGATTTAACAGACAGGAAAGCAAAGTGTGAAAAAAAAAAAGGTTTGAAGTGGGTGGTTCTGCTCCACTGCCCCTCAGCTTTTAAAAATAAAGTGTTTTTTATAAAGCCCAAACAAACTCTGAATCTCAAACAGTAAATCCTAACATCAGATTTCTAATTGGTTTGGTTCTTTTCATTTATTTTGTGCTGCAATGCAACTCAGACTAAAAATTGCAGATTCTTCAGCAGAACATTTAATATTTGAATCAGAAAAAAACCAGTTTCTCCCTTACATATTTTTTCTTCCTCACCAAATATTTATAAGGAAATAAAAGTGTAATTTAAAGTTTTATTACATTAAAAGATGGTTTAATCACAATTTTGCCTGGTTTGAGACTTTCACAATGTTATTTTTTTATTAATTCTGTTTTTCATTGATGTATATAATTTCAAATTCTGTATGTAATTTAGAAACATCTTGGGGATTGTCTTCTAATAGTGTAAATCAGAAGTAAATCAACCAAAGTTAATTTAAACCAGATGCAATGGGCTTGAAAATCAAATCTTCTTCTCTACTGTATTATGTTTTAAACAAAGTTGTTGTTCTTGTTTTTAAGTACATCTGTTTATTCCATGTTTGCTGTGTGTTGATTAGATCTCTCTGGATGGCTGAGGCAAGCCTGCTCACGTTGCACTAGGAGTGGTGCCTATGAGCTCAACTGATCTAACTAATAAATCCAAATCTCAGAATGCCATAAACTCTAAGGTTTATATGCTATTCTCTTGGTTTTGGGGGGTTTTTCGTGGAGGGTTGCTGGAACCCCACACCTATAATGCTTTGATGAACTGTCCTGTAAAATACATTGCTTGCTCTTCAGAGATTGCTTTGTTCCCTAACAACCTTTGAACTTTTGTCTTGTTAGGCAGACTAGTGTGTATTGCTATAAATTCCAGTTCTCATAAGCTGTGCTATTCATCTTTTTAAGAAAGGAATACTTGACACAGAACTCTAACATACAGACCTTAAAAGGAGCACAGTATTTGCATTATTTTGTTTCTTGCTGCTTAGAGGAGTAGGTGGGAGACTGACACAAGGAGGACAAGAAAGGGGTGGTCAGCTGCTTTGGACATGGTTTCTCATTTTGAGAGTTCTCTGAACTTTGCCATTCACTCTTCCATGATATAAACAAACTTTTATTGTTCTTAAATACTTAGGTAGCTGTTAACAAAAATTAAATAAGTCATTGCTCAAAAAATGTCTGTAATGCTTCTAGCAAGGCTTTATCTTTATGACACTAACGATAATCCCTTGTGTAATTAACTGTAGAGTGGTTATGCATGCAGTATGCAGTCCATGACAAGCCTCATAGAAAATACATCAGTATTAGCCACAGGTGAATTCATTTAGAAAGATTAATGACTGCACCTGAATTTTAATGTCTGAAAAGGGATGGAACACTGAATCCTTAATTAAAAAGTTGAATGACTGGTATGGTTTGTTTAACATCGCAAATTTCACCGGGAGATTTTTATATTCAAATGAAGTCTGCAAAGGAAAACTTTCGCTAGAAAGTGGTGAAGTAGGGGTGAAAAGCAAAAATGTTTTATGTGCTTTATGTAAATTGATACATGGATCAGTACCTTTGATATGGATCAAATGAAGTATAATTATGGCTCCTCTCTGTTTACAGTGAATATGGGGCAAAGAATTCTTAAGAAATGCAAGGCACTGCCGTACTCCTACTGATATAAAGTTAGATGAGAAGATCAGTAAAATTGATGAGTGATCTTATTCTTTCCTTAATGAGACGGTTTCCTCTTCATTATTATTTTACAAAGTTTTTAATGAAGAGAAAGTAACCTTGAAAAACACTGTTACAATCCCATTCCCAGAAGATGCTAAACTCACCTTTCTCAAACTCAGCTTTCAATTACAAAGTTAGTTAAAAGTAATTCAGAGAACCACCATTATCAATGAAAACAGTGCCTTTCAAAAAATTCATGCATTTTAATATTTAATAAAAAGAGAGGCTAGATTTTGAGAAGAATAAATAATTAAAGTAGAATTCTCATACCTGTTCAGAAAAGCTAGCATAAGGGACATCTGAATGTACTGTTGCTACACTGCCTAAAATGCATCTTTAAAAACCCTCTGCTGACTGCTTTCAGCTAGTCTTTATCATGGGAAATGTATTCTAAAATCTGAGCCCCAGTAAAGCTTATTTGAATAGCAAAATGGATCACTTTTCAAAAGCAAGGCTGTGACGTTTGTCTACTGACCTAAATAGACACAGAAGGTCAGCAGTTTTGCTGTCTTATTTCTAACAAATGACTTTCACCCAAACTTTATTTTTAATGAGATCCCCTTCTCTTTAACTGTAGTACCAGACTCCAGGAAAACAAGTTTCTAAGCATAAACGCGAATACAAGTTCAGACAAAGATTGTCTTCCTAATAACATAATTATATTTCCCATTGCTTGCTTTTTATCCTCTAGGAAAAGGAACATAACCTGAAAATGTTCAAATGAGAGAGAGAGGAAAAAAAATGGGAAATCAAAAGTCAAGGAAGGAGTCTGAGTGATTATCCTGGGAAGTGTGTGTGACTACTGGTCAGAGATGGTAAAGCAGATTTTGATGGACTTTACCTGCAGAACAGTACTGTACAGTACTGTACCTGCTGTACTTTTGCTGCCAAGCAGAAACATGGTTTTATTCCAACCACTTTCCAAGGAAACATATTTTAAATAAAATATCATTAAAGAAATATGTACCTTCTTCTAAATCTTGAAGGAAAGGTGGAGGCATTTGGAAAGCTGTGTAGAGGGTGTGTGCACATGTATTCATATGTGTATTAACACCTTCCCACTTACTCTTGTAAACTGCCTGCAGTACTTCCCCAGACACAGAAAATTAGAATTTTACACACCTATCACATATACATGTGTGTGGGTATATATACATATATAAAACAGTATAATAATTGTTTAGTTTCCAGGTATATCAGCTGTTATAATTGGTCAGATGGAAAGGAATATGTATAATAAACTGCCAACATCTCTAGTTTAAGTTTAGTGATTAGCTTGTTTGTTCCTCCAGATTTCCACAGCCTCCACTGCAAAACAATCACTGGCATATGAATTATAAATATTTTTGACACTCAAAGCTTAATTTCCTGGAATTAAATTCTGACATCAGGGATAAAAATAAAACTGGAAAGACATGTTGAAACTTCAAGATCTCCTTGTCTTGGTGAATTTGATTAATGCAACTCAGTAAAAATCAACCGCAGGATACAACTTTCAGTGAGGGTTTTGTTAATACCAGTTACAATCGGTTGCAAAAGTTGTTATCAAATTTGTGGCAAGAAAATGCTACCTGACAGAAGCAGGTTAAGTCCTTGGCTGTCCAAAATATTTTCCATAAAATATCTGCTGATTTGGGCAAACCACAACAAGCATAGCAATTGTATTGAGCACAGATATATATCCAAATATTTCAGTCCAATGTGTTTGGAACGTGACCCAAAATCAATAGGATTCCTTTTGTTGACTTCAGCAGAAGCTGGACCATTATAGCCTAGATAAATAGATTACTGGTTCAGAAGATGTTGTGAGATTCAAGTTCCCTATTTTTAGCTTTTCAGTTTTAAGGAGGGTGGTGATTGTAAGAGACAGGACTAGGATAAGAGCTTGTCTCTTGATATGAATTGTAGACCACATACTTTCTTTGAATTCCCTGAGAAGTAAATGACTTTTGAAGCAAAAATTTACACTGCACAACAAAATAAGCAAGATGAGAATTGATACTAAAAGAATGGAATAGGAAAAATAAAAATAACTCTTTCAAAGTTGTGCAATTTTGCCTTGAATAAGCATTTTGATATTTCTTCTTTTATTTAGACAATTTTTTTTCATTACTTTTCTGTGGAATCCATTTTCTCAGGAGAAAACAAACTCTTGGAAAACATTTACTGTACACATTGTCCCATATGGTAGTTAAGGACTCCTTGTGCAGACACATTACAAAGGACAAAGGGAAACATATCCCACCTATAAAAATCACATACTTCTGCACCCTAAAGCTCTGACTTCCTGGAAGAGGTGAGGAGTAGATTACATAGTACATCTTGTCTCCCTTTACTCTTTGAAATTTCTGCAGAAGTAACTCAGAGACTTCCTACAAATCTGAAAGGTTTATAATGTCCAGGAGGTGACCATCCTGTCCACTCAGAGAGGTGGAGGCAAGTGTGATCTCCTTCCCAGAAAGCACTGGGAAAAGCTCCCTAGGGCTCATGGCAGACTTTCTATTCAACTAAAGCAATGTTCTGGGTCTGCTGCAAAATGCTGATTCTTCTATAAAAGTTACCCTTTACAGGAATGATCTCTCCTAAGGTCACACTTTTAACTCGGCCCACCATATTTTTAGAGCAGAAATGCTTCTAAACTCAAGTTAGTATTTCTTTTAATAGCTGGAAAATTTCAGACCACCACAGTTCACTTTGTCCAGTAAAATAATTTTATGTGTGCATGTTGCATAAATATAACTGAAGTGGTCCTTTGAGAGTGAAAAAACTATTTTATGCAGCTTCTATCAAGTCTAGAAATCTAAAATGTCTTGGACAGTCGATGTCTGTAACGCAGAAGGGAATAACCTCCTCAGGGTGGACTGCAAGTCTCAAAGCACACCTTAAAACTCCATGTCTGCTGTCATCTTGGCCAGTTTGTCCATAAACCAGACTTATGAAATGCACTGGTGGACTAACCTAAACCACCTTCTTTGCTGAAAGATGTAAAATGATGCCTTTTTTGCCATAACAGAGCTCAGTAGCGTGTTTTGACATTATCAGGGTAATGCAAACTGGTTTTAACACAATTTAGACTTGTGGCCACAGCTGTGGTATCTAAGGGGTGTATCTGAAAGAGTCCTGAGGTAATCACTTGAACAATATATAACCTCAGAGAGAGAAGTCCCAGCTAAAAGCTATTTGAAAACAATGTAGCCCACAGGGCACCCCGAGATAAGCTGATTCCCCTTTCATTACTTCTTAACCATCCATTAAAAGCTAAGCACTCTATTCTGCCCCTACTCGCACACCCCGAGGATCCTGGAGGTTTGTGTGAAGTGAATGAAAGGCACTACCCCAATCTGTCATTCAAACTACAATTACACATCCATCTTTAAGAACCCAGGGCAGAAAGAAAATACAAAATAGAGGGAAACAAGAGCTTGCTTCGGAAGGTAGGAAACAAAGAACACATGGCCCACATAGGCGTTTTACGCGTGTTTTCATTTCTGAAATGTTTTGTAGGCTTGGAAAAAAATTGGGTGCATAGGTTAAAGCAGTCCCTAGGCAACTTTAACGTGCAGAACCAGCATTTACTGAGCTGATCACCATCCGTTATCACTGACCTTGGCAATACTACAAGAATCCTATATTCACACGGATAAACTCCTCTCCGCAACCTCACCAACCTATTAGGGATAAACAGGCTTTACTTGAGCACCTGGCATGTGTGATCCATATCTATCTATTTTTCATTCAGCCTCCTCTTTCCACCTCTCTTTGGACAGTGATTGCTTCTCCTCCATTTCTCCTGCTGTGTGCTATGTAAGTAAGTTTTCAAGAGATCAGTTTATTCAACAGAGAGAGCTGACAGTGAATAATATCCAAAAGAATGCAAGCTTATGTTATCCCAATTAGTCATGATGAAGTATGTAGAAAAATAAGAAATACAAGGGACCTAAGAATTGGGGAAAAAAAATCCTTTTTTTTGGGCTAAACTGTACAGAAGGTACTGTTACCCATTTTATATTGTTCTTTACGTGATAATTGTTGGAGAAAGAAAAACTGAGTGGTTTTTAAACACCTGGTTACATTTATATTTTAGTTCAGAACCTAAAGAAAAGTATGAATTTTGTTATTATTTCGGAAAAGTGTAAAAAAAGCCTTTGTGAATGTATAAAAATAACATAAGCTGATTAATACTCAGGATAAATAGCTGCGACGACCACACTGACATTATATTAAAACCATCTCAGTATCATTCTTGGGCCAGAATGTACACTTTATATCAGAGAAGCTCATGGCTAGATATTACTGAAAAATAAATTATATCTATAAATGGTGAGATTGAAGTAAGCATTTCCAGAATAAAAATGCAATTCTTCAAAGATAAGTTACTCTTTAAGACCACATACCTAAGAAGTGTTTAGGTATTTCTTTTTTAAAAGCTGTTTCAGATTTAATATTTCTTCTATAATAGAATGTCTGTGGAAAAGCCAAGAAGAGCACTTACTGCTAAGCCATTTCTCATACAGTTTCACTGTCTATTCCGTACCTTTTGTGTACCAGTTAAATTAATTGCCATTTTTAGCAGAAACTGAGTATTGCATACAATAAAGAGCAACATTAGAGCACCAAAAAAGTAAAGCATTACACAAATATTCATTATACATGTGTATGTCTTGATTTCAAACATTGTAATAATTTCTTGACCATGGCAGACTGCTGTACAGCCGTATAATTTTTGTTCCCAGCAAAGCTGGAGGTTTACAGTTTTCACATTTAGCATTAATACTCTGGGATTATGCAGTTGAGGAGTTGAACCACTCACAACAATGCTTTTGCTGATATGGTATTAAGGTGAAATAGTCCAGTGACAACTGTATTATTTCTTGCCTTTTCTGCTGTCCAGCTTGTGCAGTAAGCTCATTGTGCTCACTGCAGGTTTCACCATTTACCCTCTTTACTATCACATTGTGTGAATCTGTACAGCTATAAAACAGAATTACTTTTCTTTTTTAACTTGAATTCCTCTTCACAGCAGAGATGCCATGGTTACCATGTCAATCAGACATGGGTAATCAAGTCCATAATAAGGGATCTCAGGTGTGTTTGGTATTTGGCTGGCAGACTAAAGCTTTATAAGTTAATGTCACTAGAACCATTGAGGAAAACAGCTGCAATATGGAACCTGGCAATTTTTATTTTTTTTATTTCTTTTCAAGGCTCAAGAGGAATGCACAAGGCAATGTTTGTTACTTAAAAGATGTTGGTAGATTTGATTGTCTCTCATGTACACACATTTCTATTATCTTTCAGAAAATTCCCTTTGAAAACATGATAGCAAGAGTCTGGTGTTGTTGATCAGGACTATCTGAATACAGCAGCAGGTTTATTGTTTGTATACTGTGCTTGTCACTGCAGTGTGGGACCTGTTATATTTGCAATCTTCATAGTCTACATTTTCTTTGAAAAGCAGTTAGCAGCACAACGCAATCCCGGAGCTTGGCTCGTGTTTGTTTTCATCAGAATGCAATAATCCATTCTCATAGGATGGCTGTGTGAGCCACAAAAGTGTAAATGCCATTCTTGCCTACACTCTCATTGCAGGTGCTGAAGCAGCTATTTCTCCTTTGAAAGAGCCAGGAATCTGCTGGTTGTCAGCAAACTGAGATTTAGATGCTAACTTTTCCCCTTGTGTTGCTGTGTATTGATCTCTTTTATCCTAATTTCTGTTTGTTTGTTGTTTGGTTCACTGTCTCTGAGTAAGTTAATCTGTTTAGACTTTTATGTATACACATGGCTCTGCTTTAGGCTTGTGTTTGCTTTAGGGTGGTAGAAGTACAAGAGTGCCCGAGGTGTCTGTTACATGGGGCAGGCTGCCTGCTATGCACACACCCTCAGGGATTCTGGAAATCCTTGCTAACTGCAAAGTTCACGATTTGGGTTTTTTTTCCCTTGATAGCTAGATTTGTTAAAGGATTATTAAAAAAAAAAAAAAAAAAAAAAAAAAAACCAAAGAAAAGGTAAAATATTAGTAACATGGACTTCATAGTCAGTTGGATTTCTCTCTGTAGGATACCAAGAGACCCCAGATCATTCAGGTCATCCCCCATCTCTCCTTGTGGGTCACTACTTGATTCCTAACTGCTCCACAATGGGCATTTTCATCCTCTGCTATCTGTGTCTTTACTCATTATTCCAGAGGTATGAAATAGAAACAAAGACCAGAAAACAAGTAAATAAACAGAATAGAGTGAATCCCTCAAACCAATATGGAAAAAATTGCTAATAATTGCTCCTAAATTGATAGTAATTGCTAAAACTCATAGCAATTTGTTTGCTTTACATAAACAAATTACTAAAATATGTTGCTGTGACTTACAGGTCCCCATTTCATCTCACTCACTAAATGGTTATGGCTCCACACTTTAAAACACTGTTTATACACAATTCTGTAACAACCTCAGTGTATGACAAACTCACATTAGCATCTTTAAATTAGTGTCTGGAGCATTTACACTCACAGAAGGTCTGTCTGGAAGGCCCCTAAGATCAATGAGAATTTTTCCATTGCTTTCAATATGCTCACTGTGAATCCCAAAGTGAAAAGTAGCTCGCGGGGAGCTGGGTATTGAGCAGGCTGGTGCACACAAGTAGGAAGTGCCAGACTGTAAATTTCTGGGGAATGTTTTTGCTTATGAGCCAGAGTGCTGGGTTTGGTGTGAAACTTCTGCCTTTGGTTTCCTTAACAGTCTCTCATGCAGTTGGACCTACCCAGCATTTAGCAGCAGTGACAACGACGGCCTGACCTCCGCTCTAGCGCTTTGGCTGCCACAATTTCACTCCACCCCACATGAGTGAATTCTAAATTTAAAAAACAACCCTCGTGCTTCTTTCATGCACTTCAGTAAGCAGTTTTTCTTTTAGATGTATAACACATGCTGCATCTATGTATTTTCTTCTCTTTCACTGCCCTCTCTTTCCTCTCCATTCTCTAAGACAAGGGAATTTTTAACAGTTTTTCCTCTGCTGTGCATGGGAACACCATTCAACTTGTCCTGTGTCAGTCAAAGCCCATCACTCTGCAGTCAGGTATATCAGCTTAATCCTGCTACAAAGTTCAGATTTTCTAAAAATCTGAGAACTGAGTTTGTCAGCCAACAAACAGCATCAAATTCCTTCTTCCGCATGTTGAGTGATGAAATGTCTATACTTTATTTCTTTTTCTGGTTTCTAATTTCCCAGCAGTTTATATGTTTCTGTGATGGGAACTTCAAAAACTTTCATTAATTATTAGTAGCCCTGGTCAGAGAAATTTAGCTGGAATCATATTCTTCTGGAACATTCAGGTCTGTTATTACAGTACAAGGTCAATTCTAATTTTATCAAAATTAGCTTTCCAAAAAAGCCTGGAATACATTTCTGTCAATGTTACAGGACTCAAATATTAACAGGGTTTTTTTCAAACTTTTTATGTCTGTGATTATAAATTTATGATTTATATGATTAATGATAATGTTTATTCTAATAAATTTTTAAAATAAAAGTAAGTTTTACTTGTAACTCATTTTCAGAACACACAGGTGTAATTTCTTGTCTCTTTCCAAACTGAAAATGTTTTCATGAGAGAAAACATTCCCATGTGATCCAGGAAACTCCAGTATAACACTAAGCAGAGAGGACTTTAATACACACCTCAGTGAAATGTCCTGTTGTACAGGCTGCCATAGATGTTTATCATGTGTCTAATATTTCCTATTTGATGGAATATAAAGGTAGAAATATTCTGGAAATAATGTACTTGATAGAATTCATTTGTGGTTAAGTTTTTTAATATGTGCCATGCAGTATATTGTGAATAATAAAAAGAATGCAAATTAAACTAATTAGTTTAGTCTTAGTGAAGAACAAAGTCAAATGCCTTTTGCTATAAAACTCAGGTAGGCACCAAATGCATTTAAAGATCTATAAAATATCCCAAAACTCTCAGCATTTTTCAACCTGTTTTACAGTGTAATTTTTTAAATGGAATATTCCAATGCAAAAGTGTAAATATAAACACAAGCACACATTCACACTCTACGAACACTAAATCTTACATTATATGCAATGAAATTTAAATGGCATCTATCTTTTCAAGAAAAGGACTGTGAAAAAAAATCATATCCATCATTAAAAATACATAAGAAAAAAAAATGGGAGAAATATATAAGTTAAAAATAGTGGCAGAAATTTCAGGAAATCAGTCTCTCTTTGGAATGCATAGGTAACTTCCATGTCTTTCTCAGCTTGCTCTTGAATACCCTGTGTACTGCACCGTATCAAACTTGCTACAAATTGCTGTTAAACGTGGGCTTCTAATAGTGACAGGGTTTTCCACACCTCTAAACTGAAAATTCATGCAACACTGGTTGTAAATTCAATAAATGTGAGGCCTGCAAAACAGCAAAAGCCCCAGCTCTTATTGCTTGCACACTGACCCTTATCAGAACCAACTGTAGTGAATTTCAGTCCTCCAGATTAAAATTAAAAAATTAAAATCTTGAAAATCACAGCAGTTTGGGTAGTTTCAATGGAGGTCCAATTCAAAATTCAGGTTCTGTTTCATGGCTGACCACTGACTTGAGTGATCCTCCTTGAAAAGCTTTGTGCTGTCCTCTACCAAGTGCTCTTTGGCACACAGAAAGCAAATGGTGAGAAAGTAAGGTAAAATCTGTTTGTACTGGGTTTTTTTAATGGAGGTAATTATAGCTGTTTGCTAATTCCTCTGAGAGGATCAAATTCTGCTCTCTAAAGGCAGTATAAGTCCACTGAAACCATCTGAATTATTCCGAATTCATTCCAGACAAGTGCCAGAAGAATTTGTCCCCTTGGACTATAAAGACAAAATTTTAAATGTTTTAAACAGGAAATCAGAACTCCAAAAGACAAAGAGTTAATTAGTACACAGCTGAATATATAAACTAAATAAATTATCCAGGACATATTGTGCCCAAAGAAGTGGTGCCAAGCGTAGCTATTTTGAAAAGCTGTCAGATGGAGGCGTTTGGTGGTTTGCATAGCAGATAGAGACTGCTGAATGCCTCCCTCGAGCCTGACACCATTGATGCTGTATAACCTTAATTGCAATCTGATTCCAAACCCTTCTCTGTCTTTTGCTGCTGGCAGTCACGTCCACCTGAGAGTGGACAAAACTCCAGATGCAGGAACTTAAAGCTGCAACCTCTCTCCCTGAACTGATACGTGATAGGAATGCTTAATATTGAAATTGCTTGGAAAGATTAAAATAGCGCTTGTCATCTCTCTTCAGAAAAAGAAAATAAACCTGATTTTCCAAGCTGACTGAGACCTAGTATAATTATGTGACAAAGCGAATACCAGACTCACAGCACCAAAGCAAAGCGTCTAAAGCATAAAAGCCAAACAAAACATCCAAGTCTGTCTACTTTTCTCCTCATTCCTGTTGAAATAGTTGACACGTATGCATAACCAACCACACTTGGCACATCTGCATTCAGAGGCCAATTGTCTCTCTCAAAATAATTCTGATACTAATTGCGAGAATGATGGAGTCTGAGACATACATACCAATGACATGAGTCAGCAAAAAATGCATCCAGCTGTTCTGCCCTGGGCAGACTCCTGGGCCTTACACAATGCAAAGCTCCATCTTCTTTTTCTTTTTCTTATTTTTATTTTCTTCAAGAAGCATGGATCACAGTTTCATTATGTCCTTCTGATCATTAACTTCGAGGATAAGAATGATTTCACCAGAATATCTCAAAAGAATTACAGTTTTGAGTTAAGTTCAGTGACTCCTAGTCTTTGTACCTCTCTCAGCTGTGAAACTGATCCTTTTCTACTCACCTCTGTGCTGCCAGTGCCTCCCTGCTCTGCTTCTCCCAACTTCTGCCCTTTTACCAACGCTTTCACATTATGTTACCTAAAATCTTTATAGACTTTCTGGTGCTTCCTTAGGATGTATTCAGCATTTTGCTCTGCTTTGAAGAAAATGCAACAGAAGGAGGAAGAAGGCAGGGGATGGTCAGTAACCTTAGATATTCAAAAGATGTGTTTGAAAAAATTCCTTTTCAGGGTTCATATTTTCTATGCTGTACTCTGAATTATATTAATAAAAAAAGAAAATTGATAAATTGACATTACATCCTGTAAGAACTACAAAACCAGATCTGGAACTATCTTTTCCCTTTTTTTTCCATAAAAGGAATTAATTATTATCATGTTTTATATTGCTTTTAAATGTTAATGCAATTCATACTCAATAGTATTTTGTTAACTGCAAACCAGTTTATGGTGCAGTATTTCTTGGGTAAATTGGTGTTTTCACTGTACCATTATCCCTGGTTCTGGCAGTCACTGAAAGGAAACTACATCTGCAGATGTCTTATTTACATCTGATGACAATATATGCACCACTACTAACATACAGGCTGCATTCTTAGGTGCTGTAAATTGAATTAACCCTCTTGAAGCAGGAGAGCATTAGAACCATTCATTTATTTTAACAAGCATATAATTAATTTATTCATTTCCCTATTCATGGCCAGTTAGGTATTTCTGTTTTCTCAGTAAATTAGGATATCACACATTAAGATGCACACTTTCTGTGGCCTTCTTTCCATGTATTTCTTTATGTGCAAAGAGAGTGGTATTTTCTGTAAGGACGTACATTTTTTGCAAGTGACGGGGATGAACAGGCCTTTTTATAGTGTTATCAAAATCAGATGGGCTCAGAAAGAGGAAATGTCCTTTCTCATACTCAGGACTTGACAGAGGGAAAATTGGTGGTTTTCCATAAGTGAGGTGTTTGATTGAAGTCAGTTACTTAGGTCTCATTACGTGTGGTTAATTTGGCTAAGAATAGACACAATCAAACCAGACATCAATGTCTTAAAAGCCACTCATGGGATAAACAACAGCTTCTTGCTTTAAGCCACTTAATTTTTGCCATCAAATTAATATTTTATTATTCCTTTGAGCCCCTGACATGGTCTTTATGGTTTTAATATGTGCAGCACACCATATACACAAATTCTAAATAGTGTCTTGCAAATCCATTGAGAAAAGGTGCTGGAACTAAATATTTTAGTTTCCAGCAGAAGTAATTAACTGTGTATAATGTTGTAATAGTTTATTTTAAGTGAAACTCAGCAAGAGAATAAAAGTATAAATAAATTCAATTTCTGGATTGCTTGTCTATAACACTGGCTTCTGTTGTCATCTCTAAATATCTTTTTTAAAACTGTTGATTGAGTATCCTGCTGGTAAGTATAAATTTTATAGCCTAAACCATCCCATATTTCACAGAAAAGAATTCATAAAGGAGAAAGATTTATAATTTTTTTCACTGATCTCAAAATTATCAATTACTTTTCATATAAATTTTTGCATCATTTACTGAGAAGGTATTCATGGCTTTATAGACTCTTTTTTCATCAGTCATTCAGATGTAAAAGATTTATGAAGTCAAATGTTTTTTATCATGCTCTGATTCATACAAGCACGCTGGTTAAAATTGGTGATGCTTCAGACAAAATAAATGTTCACAGTAATGAATTTATACTTTTTAATAATGCAGAAGAGGTGAATTAAGAAATAGGGTGGCATGAATACATAGAAAAAAGCAGATTAATGTGGGCTAACATTTTCAAAATGGACTTTCATAAATTAATTATACCTTCTCATTTGTTTAATATCTGGGTATTTTTTTCTGTATTATTGGGAAAAAAAGCCAACTCCTGCCACATTTTGAGCCATGACTACATCAAATAAGCAGTAAGGTAATAAATTGTTAGAAATGGCTAGAACCTGTCAATAGTAACCCGCAAAAGGAGACTTAAAATTCTTTCATATTTAATACAAATCAGGGACCACATAGTTAGCAACTTGTAAACACTGTAGGATTACAAATGCTCATAAGCTAAGTTTATGTACATTTTGGGAAGTTTTCTGCACAGCTCCCAAGGCATGTTCACTGATGTTGGTACACTGTGAAGGATTTAGTCAGGTGGGTTTTAATAACACAAATGGGATTCCTTTATGCCTCTGTAATATGTGCTTCTGTAATAATAAGCATTTAACTTAAATTTTCCTTGGTCCATTTCTGTCTGGCTCCCAAGACATGTGCAAGGACTGTTCACAGCTTTGTACTAATATGCTTTACGCAGATCATTTTACATTAATGTGGAAGTGTACATTTTTTACAGAGCACATGACAGGTAGGCAGTGTAGTTTCCACAGTGTGGCTGTGCCACAGAAAGGCAGACACCAGCCTTAGTGGTCATTAGCAAATACCTGGATTAAATTCCACACGGACAAAATGTGATTATCGAGGCAGCTTTCTACAAATGATGAGCAAACTGATTATAGAAAAGCACAGAGGATCACAGGAGAATGACCGTACAAAAGGGCAGAGTTAGAGAGTTTAATCTGAGCAGAGTGGAGCAGGCCAACTGCAGCCAAGTAGGGTAGGAAGGCTCCACTGGAGCATAGCAAAGTAGGCCAATAGCTTTGGCAGTGGGAAAAGGAGCATGAGCCAAGTCTATCGGGAGGAAAAGAAGAGCTGAGAAGAACTGTTCCTCTGATGAGGAGTGGAATGAGCCAGCCTTTTTTAAAGAGAGGATCAGACCATACTCAGCAGAGGAGAGAATTGTATAGCAACAGCACTTGAAAAGCCTGAAATCAATATTACTTGATTGGAAAGAGCTCTAAGTGTTATGCCAGTAGAAGCAGCTTTAGGTTGGAAACAGTCAAAACCCATGAAGTACTCCATGTAAAATAGCTTGACATGCAGGCAGGCTGCTAAAGGGAAAGTGGGTGATGGTACAGCTTAGAGAGCTCGTGGAAATGGGTGTTAATCAATGCCACTGGCAGCAAGATCAGTGATTCAGCAAGTGTCTCTCATGGAATTTGCTTTCCATCCATATTTCTGCCCTCTCCTCTGCCTTCCAATGACATGTTGAGAAGAGATAGGTAATCACAGCATTTCTGAGGAATGATTTTGAGGGAAATGTAATCTAGTAATTCTTTCCATTCGTTGCAAAGTAGGACACAAAAGCAAAGTGAGGGGATTGCTGTAGCTGTTCAGTCACAGACAAATGGAACCAAGCAATAAAAGCTTGAATTTTTCTTTTTATGTAAGTTAAAGCAAATATTTTCCATTTTATACCTCAGAAGATTGCATTGAAGAGCCAATTAACTCTTTCCCTTAAATGTTAAATAGCAAATCAGTGACAAGCAGATTTCTCTGAATAGGGCTGGGCAGATGCATCGTGCTTCCTGTAAGAGAATAATAATCCATGTAACAGTAGTCTTTGTGCTCTAGTTTAAATACCTTTTATTTTGCTTTCACTCTTCCTATGATGATCTACAGTTAGAAGACAACAAGCAGTTCATAAAGCCAGCATAAAGCATGGCCCAGAGCTGTCAGTGGCATCCTCAAGGCATGTGCATTGGTCATTGTGGCCAGAAGACCACTGGAATATCTTATCAATGCAAACTAGAAGCTGGGAACTTAGAGTTTAATTTTTTTAAAAAATAAAAACATAATAATAACCTTATGTTATTACCATTTGTTAATTATTATTTTAGCTTGGCCTTTATTCTGGGTATAGAATTGCCCTGCAAATCCCTCTGGAATGATAAATGGTGGATGTTTTCCTACGTATTCCTCTCCCAAAGCTCAATCCGTGGTTGTGGTAATGATTAATTCTTGAGTATTCATTAGCCTTTCTGTATAATCCTGATCTAGGAATGACAGTAAGAAGGATTCCTTACAATAGAGTGATGTAATACTCTGGGAAATTAGACACTAAGAGTTCCAGTACAATAATGTTACATTAAAGAGAGATAATCACAAGAGGAAAAAGTCTTACAGTGTCACAGCATGCCTATGAAAGTCTCTGGGTTATAGAATCAAAGAGTTTCCTACAGCACCCTGTCCACGTCAAGCTTTAATAAAGCATCTCATCATGACATTAGCAAAATCAGACTGAATGTGCATTATTGCAGTAGCTTTAATCCAGAACAGAAAATCCTGGTTGTATCAAATAACCATTGTTAAAACCAAAAAAAAAAAAGAACCTCCAAAAAACCACTTTTTTAATTCTCCAGGGACTGTCTATTATAGGCAAATCTCTTTCAAGAAATGAGCTACAATTTGTGGCAAATTAACATTCCTGAGAGTGCATAGAAGCTGAATTTCTGCCAGAGAATGAAGCTGCTCTAGAGACTTACATGTGATGATAAACTGTAGCATCCAGGCAAACCCCTGATGAGGATTCATTTTCGCCCATGTGTAAAAGTAACAGTGAAGCCATAACAAAAGTCTCAAAAATTTATGTGTGAAAGCATCTATGAAAAAAAGCCTCAACTATATACAACAATTAGTAACATAAAAGATGCAAAAGAATCAAAATATCACTTTCAATTTAATGTTTAATAGAAAATAAGAAAGCAGGGAGCACTGGGAGTAAAGCAAGAAAGATGATAATATGCAGAATGCCCTTATGCTATCTCAATTTAAGTCTAGCCTGAAAACTTTTCTATCTATATCAACTATTCAGGTTTAACTTCCTCTTTCCCCATTTTATAAAGGACTTTTAACTTTCTGCTTGATGTTAAAAGCAGTATATAAATTGAAACTCTATTATGCATCAGAGCAGATAAAGATATTGCAAATACTAAGAAAAACTTTCAAATGAGACACATTACAGCTAGAAATGCAAACCACATTAATCCAAGAAGTTTTAGTGGTTTAGCTCCGCCAAAGGAAGAGAGAAGTCAAGAGTGACATTCTAAAGAATGCAGGAAGGAATATGAAACAAAATCATAGAGGATAATAAACTAGCTGAATAACAAATGAAAGCACACATTGTCACATGAATCCAAGAGACCAGGCAGAAAGCCAGCAAATATGGTTGCAATATTAAAAGAAGGCATGAAAATCATCAAGCAAATTATAGACATATTAAATGTCTGTATGTGGGGAGGAAAGGGGCAAAAGTTAGTGACACAGAGAGACAGTCATTGTATGGTTATATTTTACAGCACATGCAGAACTCTCAGGGCTTCTCACAGTTCACACAGGGCAGTAATGAGGGCATCCTAAATATTAGATAAAATCTGGCCATGTTAGACTCAATGTGCATTTTGACATTGATTCTAACAGAGCCAAGATTTCCTTCATTAAGGGAGGATTTTAATACCCACCTCAATGAGGTAGGCAAAAGCAGCATTTCATTTTGTAGAGGGCAAACTCAGACTCCAGCAGACAAAAGGTCATATTCTTTTAAGCTTTGTTGCCTCAGTGAGGTCTAGAGACTTTGAATTTTAACAGCCCTGTGTCTAGCATGTAGAGTAAGATCCCAAGACAAGATTTAAGTGTTCAGATTTTCACTACGATATTCAGGTGGAATTAGTTAAATAACAAATCAAGAGCACTATTTTGAGCTAAGCCAACAGGAGTAATCTTACACTGCACATTGAAAAACCTGGGCTTCCCCAGACACGCCTAGTCAAAATGCCCATTGAATGATTTTGAGGTTTTTTAGCAGAAACTCTGTCAATAACTGAGAAATAAGTGCCTAATTAGCTCAGATGTGATACAACACAAGCACAGTCACACAGCATTGTTTCAGATCAGAAGATTCTCATAGTTCACCAGAAGAAATTCCAGAGGACACATTCATCAGGTCCCAGTACATGGATGAGGAATACCATAGGAAATACAAAGTAAAGCAATGTGTAAGCCAACCCTTCAAGCTCCAGGTAAGAGGGAAACAACTCCTTTGCATAAGCATTTGTTAGTACCCCTTGAAACAACGGTGCATGGCTTTTTGTCTTTAAAGAGACGTTGGAGGACTTGTTGAATGCATATTAAACAATTATTGACAAAAAAACTCTGAAATAAATACTGGGAGTACATCCTAGAACACAGATTAATGCCCTGCTAAAATTGAGAGCCATGTACTATCTTTCACTTTTCCTGATGAAGCTACTCTTGCTTTATGTGCTGTTTCTATTATTTGCTATCATTCTGTGTTATCAAGAAAGAAGTTGTATATTAATTCCAGAAAGTCTGGTGACTCACTCATTGTGGTGATTATGGCTTGTAAGCCTCTTGATGTGTGGAAATTAATAGTTCCTAGGAACTTAAACACTTCCTTGTTCAGTTTTTGGTTTCTGATGGTGCTTAGAGAGATTTCCCACTTGCCAGAGCTCTTCAAAGAATGTGAACAATGCATCTCTATATACACTTAAAGATGTGCCAGGTAGGGGGAAAAAAAATAAAGTGCTTTTCTGGCATATAAGACCAGAAATCATAAGGGGATTTAAGGATTATCGGACCCTAAACCTTAACTAAGTCTCGTTTCCAGTGAGTAAGGCATACACAAACATTCACTTTGCAACTGGTCAGAATATCAAAGTGCTCCAACCCCCAGACTCTTGTCCTCAGCCAGCTGGAAGCTCACTCTGCTTTCCCTAAACCAAGGATTACATAAGCACTCTATTTCATCCAAAATCACCAAAGCCTCGGCTGCTGAAACCTTAGCTCAGAGCTCCCCAAACTTGTCCTGCAAGGGAAGGAGCAGAAACAGGGTCAGTGCCATTGCCTGAGCTGCAGCTGTAGCTGGATGCAGGCAGGATTTCTGTGCGTGCCTCCAACTTCTTGGACCTATTTCTACAAAATGTGCTTTTGATCTCCCAGATCTCCCAAGGTTTTTGATTTATGAGCTAACCCTCCATCTTCCTTGCTGTGGGACTTTCCCCGTGACTATTTGTCCTGGAGTCTGGCAGTCTTTCCCCAGGCAGCTTGTGCATGAATTATTACAATGTTCCTAATGCAGGGATCAACAAAACACCCTGTCTTATTAAAACCAAGATTTTCAAAATTATTATTTATGTATAGAGTTGCCTACTAAGACGTTGGTTTTAGTTACAGTGTTTGTTATATTTCATGCACTCCATTTTCTGTTTCTGTATCAGCCAGGGACCTCTCTTGGAACCTCTGTAAGAAAGAAATTCAAATAGCAAGCAAAATTATGTATTTCAAATAATGTTGGAGTTGTTGAGCAGCTACAGTTTTAAGGTTGAATATCCATACACCATTGAGCCATACTAGAGTGAATGTCACTCTGGAACCAAAAATACCTTTTTTTGTTGCCTACTGGAAAAAAAAAAACCAAACAATTTTATTATTGGCCTAAGTTTCTGACTTAGATTTATGTAAAATTAAGTTGGGTGCATTTTTCCACATTTCTAATTGTTTCTTCACCTTTACTACTATAATTAGAGCTGTATTACAGATGAGGGAGATAAAAAGGTTAAGTACCAATACATTAAAAATAATAAAAAAAACCTGCTCAAAACACTTCTCAAATATATAGAGCACAGGTTACATGAAAGTAATTGGTATAAAAGTTTTAATTATGTTAACATTGGCCAGACTACATAATTCACCTTAAGCTGAACCATTCAAATCTTGCACTCTGAGTCTGACAGTGGGTGAGTAAGGGTCAATGCACATATAACACACAAATAACCAGTCAATCAGCTGCATTCAGCATGTAATTATGTAAGGTGTTTCATCATCTCTGCCTCCTCATGTCTGCTGCTGAGCTAAGTCTGGGGGTTGCCCTCACCCTCTGCCCCACAGCTGCCACCTGCCCTGGCAATGCAGTGACCAAGGGTAATGTCCCCTGAGAGGGGAAATCTCCAGGGCATCTCTCCTTTTAAGAGTCCCCAGCTGCTGCCAGAAAACACAAAGTGAGAGAGGAATGCATTTATGATCATCAAAAGCATTGATGATCATAATCAATGCTCAGCCCTCCTTGAAATCCAAGTAGTTAGATATAGAATTTGCTCATTTTCTCCTTTAGATAGCTATACAGCTCCGACATGCTAAAAGCTGAGAGGTGTTATCACAGAAAATCAGTTAAAGAAAACAACATATTTTATTGTCATAAAAGCACAATATAACTCATAAAAGAATAACACTTTTAAGCACAAGGGTCTGTGAAATACATAAAGTAGTTGGAAAAAAAATGCTTTATTGGGATTCATTCATTGAAAGGGTTATCAGCTTAATACATCAAAGCAAGTCAAGTCTCTGAGAACAAGATTTGGTTTTACTGATCCTAAAGCATCCATGCCATTAGGAAATAAAATCTGAAGGAAAAAAGTCCTGAGTGCACAGTACTATTCTTGTAAATCCTACAATTGTATGTATAGAAAAGAACATAAAAATCAAAGTTACCAAAAAACCCCAAAACCCAAACAAACAACAAAAGAGCAGAACAGAGAAATGCATATTTTTTTAAAAAAGGTAATAATACTTGTTAAATGCAGAAGTATAGGTGGGCTACTCCCTGCTGGAGAGTAATGATCAGCAACAAGCAATGTTGTTATGTTTAATTCTCAGTTGTGCCTTTAAATTATTTACATCATTGTTTTAGTAACCCTTCTACTGTTAAAAGCTCAGCTGGTCTGAATGGTGGTAAGGATTCAAAATTAGCAAGATTTGGATTGTTTGAGAAAAAATTACTTTCAGCATCTAGTTAGGAATTGCTTATCCATTGCCTTTATATTCTCCTTTATTTTGTTTTTTCTCTAATAAATGGCTCACAAACAGTGGGTATATTGGACAACAGTGACTAGGCCTAAACATTTTTTTTTTTTTTAATCCATTAAAAACCTTTTTTGTAGCTGTTATCATTTATTGTGGACTGTTTAGAGACTGCATCATGAAGACCTGTGAAAGTTATAAAGCCTGTGTTCTAGGAAAATGTATACAAGCATGGGAATAATTTGAACATTGTGTATATACGCAATCAGTCCTTCCAAGATCAAGCAATAAATTTGCACAATTAAGAATTTACCAGGATCTATAACCTGGTATAGTCCTATAGTCTAATACAAATGTTCTTTTTCAATTTGATCTAATTCAGACTGAAAAGAATATACTTAAAAATCACTTATTTGAACAAAAAGCCATTGAATTAGCATCTTTCATTGAAAACCACTATTAATAGGAGAAAAGGTAATAAATCTAAAACATATTTCATCTGAAGAAAAGTTAAATAAAAAAATATTTTGAGACAATTTTGGACCTGATATGCAATAGGAAAAACATGATTTTCACAGACTGAAAAATAGTTTTGTCTTGTATGGAAAGTATATAGCCATCTTTCTCCTTCAGCCTCTTCACTCCTTGCATCATTTTTAATGTTGTTCTAGCATTTGGGAATTCCAAAATTCTCTAGAATTCTCTCTATATCTCTGTGATGGCCAGTTCCTCCTATTCAGGAAACAGTTGTGGAAGAACAGAGGACACATATCAGACTCTAACTAATGAAAATAATTAAATAAAATGTTAACATTTGCAGTCCTTTATCAGTAGTTCCAAAATGAGATCGTAAATAAAGTTGCAGCCTAATTAAACCATATTCATGCTATCTTATCTATTTCTTCCCATGTGTCCTAGACAGCTGTACCATTCAAAACAGATATCAGAGATGCCTAAGGAGTAAATTGTCTTTGGGGATGTGCTATTAAGCATGCATCTTCTTGTATGTCATACAAAACACTTTTAAAATGCAATTGTACAGCTCCTTTTGTAGCAAAGTGCAAGTAAGGTGCTGTAGAATAAAATGGTAAAGCAGAATAAAAATGTTGCCTGTTCATTGCTAGCATGAGATATTTCTCCAATGACAAAAGCAAGGGAGTCCCACATGGAATGCTATTATTTCTGTCTTATCATCTCTCAGTGAGATACAACAAGTCCCAGCATATTAGGGTTTTTCTTATCTTCCCACTCAAGCGGTCATGTGCCTATACCAGAGTCCCAAATTTCACTCTAAAACAGAAATGTTCTTGCACTCATTTTGGGGTGTGAATTGATTCATGACTCTTCACAGCTTGTGTTGCTCGTACAGTTTCTAACCGACTCTAATATCATTATCTAATAGCAATGAGGGATTTCGATAGCACAAGCAACAGCTCAGAAGTGTAACTGGCTCACACAACAGAAACTTACTGGGGAAAAAAAGCTATATTTCAAGCACTTACCATGGTTGCTGTTTCAAAAACCTGTGACTAGCACCTTATTTCATCCCCAAACATGTCATTTTGCCTCATTCATCAAAAGCACTTACTTCAGTCTCAGGCAGCTGCAAAACCATTTGAGGTTATCTTGCCAGAGAAGGAGCCTTCATATCCTGCTTGACTTAAAAAGCACCTTTGCTCTTTACATACCGGAAGGTAAATACACTATAAAAATGCCAAGGCCTACCACAGCTCAGATATTTGAGAGCCTCATGAAGAAAAGGCACACAGAGAACCCGAGTAGATGCTGCCCATGAACTTTTCAAAGAATGCAAGAACATAATTCTTGCGTCTCTGAGGTGAGCAAGTCATCAGCTCACTCCTAATTCATTCCACTCTTAACAAGCTTATAGAGCAAAGCACTACAGAGAAATGTGTGCTTTAAAGAGAGACCAACAGCAACCCCACTCCCCAGCTGTGCTGTGAATCTTCTCAGGAGACGAGAGCTGTGCGTGGCGCCGTGTAGCATTTATTATTAACAGTAAGTGGCAGCAGTAATATAATTAAAAATTCCTATCATTTCTTTCACTTTGCAAAGCAAAGGATGAACAGATTTGAACAATGTTCCTAAGGATAAAGCAAATACCCAGTCAGGCTCCAGAAATGGCACCTTCCTAGAGAATGCTATGTCCGTGTTAAGATCTCCCTGTTCATGAAGATCGGGATTCCAACCAGAAACTGTAACAGATGCTTACATTTACCAGCATTAGCAGATGCCCCTTTATTAAAGACAGCATCGGAATGAACTCCCCTAGTTTGAATTTCATAAAGTTTGTTAAGGAAACATTTTTGAAAACAGAGAGAGAAACTGTGTTTAATGATGTTCACATGTTTCCCCAAAGAATGAAAGCTGATACGTGCAGGCGTCGAAAGCATTACATTCTAATTTCATTACAGTGGGGGAAGGTACCTAGAAAAAGCACAAAAGTAAATGCTGTTGACCTCCCTGACAAGAGGCTGAAAAGAAACCTGCTCTGGGAAGCCAAGACTTTTTGCCTCTGTAACAACTGGGTAGGTGATGGCTGTCTTGGAAAATTTATAGTATCATTTTATTTATAGCAGATGTCCTCTAAAATCAAACAGTTTTTCTTTATGCTCCACAAATCTTATGGATAATTGCACAATGTAATGTGGAGGTTCAGTAATGCTGCAAATAGCAACATTATTTTCTAAAGTTGAAAAGAGAAAAAAATGTCCTGATACTGATCTAAGGCTTGAAGATAAAAGGTTAATCAAAACAAGACTTTCGCCTGTGCTTTCTGGAAACTTGTTGTTTTAAGTGTAAAAGGTAAAAGTTGAAACTTTGTATGGAGCCCACTAATTAAATTATCATTTACCCCAAACGAGTCTTGCAGTTCCAATAAAGATGATCAGACACCAAAATAAGCTTAAAGTAGCACAAGTAGTTATGGTCATGGACCTATAACCCAAGGGTTTATTTTGGATATATAACTTTTTATTCAAGCACAGTCCTACTTGCATCTCTTGCTCTGCCTAAGTGAAACAAGTTCAAATGATCAATTCCATTTTTTTAGAGAAACTCATATGATAAACTTCTTGTTCACTTCATCTATCGTGTTTTTTTCCTGACGAGGCATTGATGAGCTGCATCTCACAGAAACTGCATCATCTCAAACCAATTAAAAGAATCAAGAACAATTAAATCAGATGTAATCCCATGGAAAAGTTTTATCAATATAGAGGATGATTAAAGAGGAAGCATCAACCTTTAATATCAAAACTTTAATTTCCCATGTTAACCTCCTTTCACTTTCGAAGATAATACTTGAAGCCCTTTGATGTGAATGAAACCACTGTTGATGGGGTGTTTGCTTCCTTCTTTTTTCCCCTAATTAGCAAAGCTGAAGGTGGAAATAAACAAATTTTTTGAAAGTAAAATAGAAATGGAAAGAAACAATACATCTGTGGATTTGCTCTTCATTATGCATGATTTGTAAGAATGCATATTTCAAAAAGAAAGTCATTAAAGTAATTCTGCTGTTCTGTTTTGCAGGTCTTCATGACAGTTTAAGCAACAAAATGGTTCAATCTCTCTGGATTGCAAAAAACAAAACCCCTGCCAAGGACAAGAGATTGGCAGAATTTGTAATAATATATTTTTACCTATGTCACATATTTGTAATTTCAAGGACACGACTCACAATGACCCTATTGTAATGTTGTGTAGGCATTGTTCTACACTGATTTGCATTAATATCTACAAAAGAGTTTTCCTCTCCTAGTACTGCTTCAGAGTATATGCTAGTCATTAAAATTCTGCTCACAGATGTGGGTTAAAATATCTCTAACCTTTACAAATGTATTATGTGGCACTACTGACATAGCTTTTATTGCAGATAAAATCTATAACAAATCCTGTGTGTGACAGGAGAGGAACATGATTTTGTATTAAACTCAGATGATAGAGATGCATTCCTTGCTTGTACTTTTAAAATGCTTTGGATATAGTAACAATGAATTAGGCTTTTAACTCCATTGCTGTTAGAAAGCCATTATATCTAGTTTGTTTTTTTTTTCTGCTTTGGTACTTAAATTCTTCTTAAGCTGTCTTTCAGGAGAGGACATAAAAGAGTGGAAATATTTCAACTCATTTTCAATCTTGGTTGAATACATCAGAAATAAACAAGAACTCAGTTTATTAGGATGGGCTATCCATCAGTGAAAATCTTTTATAACCTGCACTGAACATAGACCACAATCCTCTATTTCTGTTCCCTTCAATTTGTATTCCTGTCTAAAAGGGCCTCACATTAATGTATTGATTTCCCAAGTAGGTTTTTCACATTCCACCATTTAAACGGTTTTTTGAACATCGCCTGACTTGTCCATAAGTGCAGTAAGGTACTGTTTTCCCTATTGTTTTGGTCACAGTACTGTAATCCTGGATATTTTTAAACAAGAAGGCTTCATCAGTTTGGAAAGTGAAGGCATATGTTGAAACTAGTGTTGAAACTAGACATTATTCCCCAAAAATTGTTTCTTTTTTTCTGTACCATTACCCTTCTTGCTTATATCAACTGAGTCTGATTCCACCCTTGTCATAAAGTAATGGTTTTCATTGGATAAAGTGAGAGCTCCCTTTGGTATTTATATGGGCGTAGCTAACACCAAAATCCCACAATCTACATCATCCTACAGATCTAGTACTGTAACTTTGTCCTTAAGAGAGGTGAAGCTGTCATCGTGCAGCTGGAGGAGATGGCTAGCTGTGGGTTGAGACCTAAATACCACAACTTTGTTGTTCTTACCATGTAGAGATGGAGAACTTGACCAGATTGTGATGTCAAACACACTTTAGGATGAGCCTGTCCTAAGGAGCATAACACAGTATGTTCATCCATTTCACAGCAGAGTTGGGATCCGTGTCAGAGCTTTTGACCATATTAATGCATTATCCATATGTTCATATAAATACAAAAGCTTTCTAGTTTTTATTCTGTTTTTAAAGGAAAGGGGTCATGCCAAGTGATTATTGTTGTTTCATCTGTCAAGGTGGACTCACAAAATATATTTGAATCTCATATTTACTGATAGAAAGAGCAATATCTGTGTTAGTAGATTACCTTTAATTCCAATGTTTTTTCTTTGGGAAAAAGAACTGGAAAAGGGAGAGAAATTTAACAAAATAATAAATTAAATTAGATTAGGTAGTAATGATTATGGCATTTTTAGTTTCCACCCTAGGAACCAGAGTGCAACATAGGGATACAGGAAGGGTACCTAATGTGAAATCCAGTGACAGGGCTCTTCAGATCAGTCCAAATAGGTTTGTGTCCACTGGAAAAATGCTTGTAAGGGGCAGGGAGTATTTCACTCAGATGCTGTCAGATCTCTGGTTCTTTGGTTCTCAAGGACTTCTGTGTCCTTTTACAGCCCCTAGCACCTTGGGTATGAAAGAGCAGTCTAGGGTTGTGGAGTAATTCATTGCACATGCAGGGAGGAATAAACTCTCAAAAGTTTACACAGTTGTCTGCAAAACCTTGCAGAAGTAGTCCTTAGTGATAAAGATTGAGAGAAAATCACATAGAGTTTTGTTAATCAGTAATGCTCAGTGATGAAAGGGTGTGGGGAAGAGAACCAAACCAAAAGCAATGAAAAGATGGCATGGGAAATTACAGAATTACTGAATTTAGAAAGGGACGAGGGGTGGGATTTGGCTGACTAAGTTGATATACTCTTGAACTTGAAGGTTCACTGTGTTTTTTCCATACAGAAGGGAGGTATTTTGCAAGGGAATTCTCAGTCTGTGGCGTATGAAAATATATGTTATTCAGGACCGGCATGGGGCAGGGTGGGCAGAGCTGGGAGAGAGCCCTCAGGGCACTGTCTGCAAGCACTAAAGGTGACAGCAAGCACTCCAGTGTCCCTAACTGCTGTGCTGCTCTTATTTAACCCTTCCTGCAGTGCAGCTAGAATGTGTCCCAGGAGCTGGGGGCTGGATACTGGAGAGGAAGAGCCGGGATTTGGCCCACCACTGAGTGACCATCTGCAGCTCTGCCCTCGCTGCAGGGCTGCTGGATGCCACTGCTGAGAGCTGGGAACAGGTCATGAGAACAGATGCTGTGGGCCCCACAAGTGGGTAGTCAGTTCCTCCCAGTGCCCTCTCACAGCTGATGTTGGCTTGTAAAGTCTTAAAGTCAACTTCTGTTCCTAGAGAATCCCACGTTAAGCATGTATATATTTTGACATTCCAATTTGGGCGCAGCAGAATGTACGCTCAGTGGCGTGTTGCCTCATCTGAAAGGGTGTGAATAAAAATCAGGAACTCTCAAAGTTTTTTTTAGCATTTCAAGTTATTTAATTGAAAGGTTTTGCCCCTCTCAGATCAATTATTCAGCCAGAGAACTGAAAAACAAAATCTTTGGAAAATAAAGCATTTTACCAGTGATATAAATGAAATGTTTCATTTGAGAATTGCAAGAATGTGAGGGGCTTCTTGATGGAAAGAGGATTATGTTGATAAAAGGTCCCCAACCCTGCTCTTGAATTTTCTCTACAGTTCACTTACGTAATAAGATTATGGAACAGATACCATTTTTTTGTTGTTGTTGTTTTTAATTTGTTTAATTTAGTCATGATGCTAAATCATTTCCAGAATTCTTCATGCAGCAACTTGAGATTTTCAAAGAATATTCATTGAGGCCTTTTCTAAATACCAAATTTCCCTACCTTTAGAGGGGGAATCATGATGCCAAATCTATTTTTTGGAGAAAGTCTAAAGTTTGGGAAATTCTAAAGAAAAGTGTTATATAAAAGATACACATACATAATATTTGTATTACAATACAGTTCCCAATAATTATTTTTTTATTTATTCAAACATACATTGTATCATTAAAAACTTTCTGATATTATTTACAATTATATTTATTAAATACTTTAATAATATATATTTTAATATCAAGACCAAAATCCTGATGAAAAATGCCCAAAAGGCTTCCAATTAATGTTATTCACTTATTGTCAGTTTCTTACACCACTGACAGCGATTTCATAGAGATGTTAATGAATTTTACATGATATTCATGACAATGAATGTCCTTCTCATCAAATAAGATGTACGAGGCTCTGGCCAGAAAAGTGTAACTGAGTTTGCAAAAATGTTAAGATGTAGCATATTTCTGAGAGAACAATTTGCAGTGTGCAGGGAAGAAAGCTGATAGCACTTGATTATATTGTAAATTACATAATTCTTCTCCTTGTACTATACTACTACTGAAACAGGAGAGGGAGTTTGCCTCGGTTTAATGCCTTTTTCAGGGATACTGAACATAGATGGATACATTTGTATCAGTCTAAAACTTCTGTGTCTAAAAAATAGAAGTCACTATCAATAAAATTCCAAGACATTTCAGTCTTCACTCCCTAAATGCTGAATGAAAAAAGTAATAGACATCTAAAATAAAAACTATTTTTATTTCATTTTGCTTTGGTAGAAACAATTGCAGAAAAATATTGCTGAATTTCTATTTTTTGGAAAAAAAAATTACTTCTTAGTTATAACAGACTTTTGTTCCATTTTCTACTTGATTTTCTGTAATCTGTTTACTTTAAATGCAGCCTATCTTTAGAGCCTCAAGAACAAGTACAGCCTGATTCAGATGTGTGACACACTATTGAAGTCAACAGAGTTGCCTCTGTATTCGATGGATTTTTCTTTCCATCTTTGTGTGTGTCATATATTGTCATGTCAGTGTGATTCAAGACAAATGAGCTCTCCACACAGGCCAGATCCTGCCAGGTACTGAGTGCCTGAAACTGAAACCAGCTTCAAAGGAAGCACTCATTACCTCCCAGCATATCTGGCTCAAAATACAGTATTTCCTTGTAGTTCTCCATAATTACCCTAGGAAATACTTTGAATAGTACAAATATTGAGTTTAGCCAGCTGCCAGAGCCAGCCTTAGTGGTTTTGGATAGATCTGTGACAACTTGCATTTGGTTCATCTTTTGGTATTTTGACACCTTTTTCTCTACTCTCCCTTCTCCACCATGCACACGTTACAACTACTTTGCATGCAATTTTCCCCTGTAAACTCAAAATTAGTTTTAGAAGTCTTTTGGAGGGTAAGATGTAGACATGCTGTGCACAGAGTCTGAGTCCACACTTGTGCCCCTGTCTCTCAGGGGGTTTTTGGGGCAGGTGATATCTACAATCCCCAGAATCTTTTTGCAAAAGTGGAACCTGGCTGCCTCTACCTGTCATCAGCTTGCAGAAGTCCCTGTCATCATAAAGGAAAATGCCAGCAATAAACTTATGTCACCTGCTCCAGGGATTGAAATGTTCCTGTCTCCTCCCAGCCACCCCACACAGTCAATGGGAGACATCAAGTTTTTAAAAACTTGCTTGCATAAATCACATCTTCTGAATAAAGTGCTGGTACTGTAATAAAACCATGAATATTAATAACAGGACAAAGCATACAACAAGGTGTCATGAGAGAGTGAAAAGGTGGGTAAGCTTTACACTCTTCATAGAGTAATTTCTTTGCATTACCTAACCCAGTGGAAAAGGCTGAAGTGATTGCTTAAATTCAATCTTCAATATTGCTTCTCTGCAAAAATAAATGTGATGAATTAAAAAGTAAGACTTACATGAAGAATAGGTTTGCCTGAATTCCTGAGCAAACAGAAAACTAGTCCAGAAAGATTTCTTTAAAGACTGATCAACTAATTTGTTTGACCTTATTAACTCTTCCTTAGCAATTTTGTTGATTTTTGCCCATCAGCCCTCTGCTTCAAATCAGCTTTGACACTTACAAGGAATACAGTTTGGTAGTATGCAAATCACTTTTAATGAAAAGAGCTTCCTAAAGGCAGCCACAGACCCAAAAAATTTAATTCATTCAGGTGCTGTCCAAACTGTTTTCATTCACTTCTGAAAGGGAGGAGTTTGGTTGCCCAAACAAGTAGTGAGAGGAAGTAATAAAAATACTTCAGGAAACAAGAGTCTTTGTATAAAAAAAAAAAAAATAATAAAGGTTGCTAGATTTTCTGTTCAAATCTCCTGGGATGAGATTCTCAAAACAATGTCAGCATAGACATCAAATTGTCACTAACATCCATTAACAACTTGTTAAAAAGACCCCTAAATAAATGTGTTCATTTTTGACACTGCAAACACAGCACTCCTGATACTCAGCTGGAATAAAAGACCACAGATCCAGGTAATTAATCCATCTTCTCTGTAAACTTGCTGTTGCTTCTTCACACGTGAAGCCTCAGTTCAAAGGTAAAATGGAAGGTTGGGGGCCCAGCCTGTCCTAGGTGACCTGGATTGCTCTTTGAAGGAATGGCTCTTTCTCCTTTTTGAGTATGCAGATAGTTAGAAAGATGAGGCTCCTAGTGCTGTATTTAAATTAAATTTTTAATGTCAGGTTTTATTAATATGCTACAGGATTAGCAAGAAATTAAAATTCTTAGTCTTTCAAAATATATTTTTATTTACATCTTTGGCCTTAGCTCCATTAAATAAATGTTAGAATCACAGAATGATAGAAGGGTTTAGGTTGGAAGGGATCTTAAAAGTCATCTGGTTCCTACCCCTGTCATGGACAGGAACACCTTCCATCAGACCAGATTGCTCAAAGCTCCATCCAACTGGCCCTAAGCATTTCCAGGGATGGGGCATCCATAGATTCTCTGGGCAGCTTCTCCCAGGAGCCTTCCCTTCCCCAGGCTGAAGAGCCCCAGCTCTCTCTGTCTGCATGAGGGAGCTACTCCAGCCCCTGATCACCTCTGTGGCTTCCCCTGAGCTCATTCTAACAGCTCCATGTCCTTTAGCAGGGGACCCCAAAGCTGTTTAATTCTAATGCCTGGAGCTGCTGTTTAACAACTAATTTTATGCACCATGTACAGTTACCCTGAAATTACCAGAAACAGGAAACTAAACAATAGCCCTAAACCTTTCAGGAATCAAGATATGAAATGGGAACATTCTCAGCTGAGTGTTATTTAATAGACTTGATCATCGTACAGTTCCTGAAATTAAATAGCAAATCTCAAAATGGTGCTTGGAAAATGAACATTTCATATCCTAAAATACTACATTGGTAACTGGGGAGGAAAGAGGAGATTGCTGTATGTTGTTGGTACAAATACTGTTGTGTTCACTTGACTAATCTTCTGTTCTACACAGACCAAACTAACAGACTGTTGAAGGGGGATGAAACAGGAAAAGAAACAACATGAACTAATGCCAGGAGAATACCAAAAGTCTCCAAGTGAGTCAGCCACAGAAAACATCTATCTGTAATGTTAACAGATCTACTTTTTCAATTGCAAAGACAAAGGTGAGAAAGTGGTGAAGCCTTTGGGCAGTCCTGAGCTAGAAAAGGCCCTGAGATGCCTGGAGGAGGGGACTTGGTGCTCCAGGGAGATGATTGGGGATGCAGAACTTGGAGCAGGGTGAGGAGCTGAAAGGGCTGTCGGGGGAACACGTGGGGGAAACCCTGCTGCAGGTAAGGAGGCAAAGACCCAAGGAGGATGATTTAGATGTCATTGCCACTGGAAAATTGTGAGGGAATGATCAGACACCCAGCTCACCCCTTGCACTATTCCAGCAATTACAGGCAACACCATTAATACGTTTATGGAGAGAAGAGACATTGGATCTTTTATTATGACAATAGACTCACTCTTTCGTCTTGTTTGATGACATTGTATTCATAAGAAACAAGGGAAAAGGCCTCAAGTAACTCTGAAGACAAAGCTCCCCTTAGACCAAAACTCACTGATCCATTTCTTTCACACAGTTTAGCAGATGTGATTTGGTCAATCCAAAAAGAGATGTGACAGAGCTGTATCAAATGTTACACTGTGATATCAATCAATGTAATCACATGTGATGACTGCAGTATTACAGAAATCACTGTGAATTCTGATAAAAAATCTTGAATACTAGTAGATAACACTTCTGAAATAGACGGCTTCTGAAATTTTTGCTCATCTTTGTAAAAGAGAATCTCACATAAAACAAATCAAATGTCTTGGATTTTTTATTCATCATAGTGTTTCTTAATTTTTTTTCTTGCTAAATTCTTTTTCTTGCTAAGTACATACAAGTTTTTACTTGTATATATCTAAAAAAGAAAAACTTCAGGCACTTTAGAAATTTAAGATAATAGCTGTTGCAAGGACTAGTTGATCCTTTGATGTGGATAATAAAGACAAAACAGATTTATGAAAAGAAAATAAAAACCTAAAATCATTTTTGTTTTAAATAATTAAAAATTAGGTTCATTTAGTTCCCATAGACTTTTGTAATATTTGTTTTCAATTTGCTTTTAAAAATATTGGAAAGATATTGGATAAGAATATAATTACAAATAGAATAAACTTTCCCACATTGCCTTTTTTTGCTTCTGTAATTATGATGTTTATGTGTGGACTTGTTGCATACTCTTATTTGAAAGTCTGTGGTATTATATCTTATTCTGTCACCTGATATTCATGGTGGTTTTTCTTCCCTATGTGATGTTCCTCAGAGTCCTTTCCAATACTCAGAGCCTCACAAGATATAAAACTGTTTCTCAGGGTCAGTTAGCATAATTATGCATAACATAATGTCTATGTGAAAGCATTCTATCTCTAATACAGAGGTATCCTGTGTTATTTTTATTTCTTCTTTCCTATCTTTTCTTGCTTCCTTTAGTCCATACATCATTTTCTTAATTTTACTAGACTTTATTAAAAAAGCTGTTGCTTTTATTATTCCTGTTTAACTAATGAAATTTAATGAATCTCCCGTTTGGCAATTCATTGTCTTAGTCTGGTTAAGAAATGTGTTTTGTTTCCTTCTGAGCAGGGTAACAGACTGGCACCAAGAAATGTGTTGAGGCCATTTATATGCAGATGATCTGCTGTCCTGCTTCTTTCACTAGGTGCCATAAATTAACATTCAAATTTTGCTACAATTTTGTCAGGTTTTTTTATTCATTTCATATGTATTTAATCCCACATCAGCCTCAGTTCTTCTGCAATGAGTGCCATATTGCAGCAGCTTTTTGGCTGCCACTGACGATTTTCACATTCCTTTAGTGTGAGGTTTTAATTCTGCTAACACTTTTGTTAATGAAATACATTTCACTTAATGGAATTAAGTGCATAGTCTGTCTATTGCTCATTACACTATCCAGTCTTAGAGTCTGGATTTAAATTTCACCCTTCTTCCATAAAGATTATCCACCACATTTTGGCCTAACAGGCACTCTGTTCTTTGTATAAAGTGTGGGAAAGCTGTCATTACAAGTAAAACACCAGTAATTGTTTCAGTGTTCTCTGAAATGTTTTATTTTATTCCTTTTTCTCCTGTTACTAAATATGTTTTAAATGCATTTTCCACCATTTCGTTATGTAGGGTTTGGATGGCTGAACCAGCAATTTGATCACCTACAGACATCACAGGTAAATCTCAAACTACCCAGAACATCCTTTTTTCAATTTTTAAAAAATATAATATGAAATTACTTCAGAGATTATCTTTAAAGTAAGAAAAAGCATACATGTCTTCAAGCATACAGGAAAATTAAAGTCACACAGTAATTCACCAGTGAAATAGTTTCTCACTAGGCAGCAACTTGCTTTTTTCATAGATTACACACTTTGTGGAAAAATCCATGGAATCCATTTTTTCAATTCAATTTTTGTTGGGATGTGGATTCTCAGGTTCTGAGTAATTATCTTGGGGGTGAATTCTTCATGCATAACCTAAGCTAAAATTTGAAGATTGGCTGCTGTTCAGACAGGTTAATTCTGAGGTGATTCGTTGTCTTTTATGAAAACTTTGGTAAAAGGTGGTGTAAAAAAAAGAAAAGCTTTTGGAAATTTCAGGTTTCTTCAGGGAGAATTCATTTCTAATTGAATTCTTTTCTCTCTCAGACCTACAGAATTTGAGATTCTCTACGGAACAGACCCCCTGGACTTACAACAGGTAGTTGGAAAGCTTAGTATCTGCCTCACAGGATTAAGAGAGCATTGTTTCTTTATTTGTTTGAATAAAAATAAGGACCTTTTCTTTATTGTTTCTAGACTCTACAACTTCTGAATGAAAATTACATTCCTGCCCCCACCTTTGCTATTACCAGTGAGTTTATCTGAGCAGAACAGTGAATATATTGCCCATAGTTGCACACCTGAGACAGGGAAAACAGGGTCCAGCCAGCTGCACCCCTGCTACACCACATTTCTGCACCTCTGCAAAGAGACCTGCAAGGGATCAAAGGTTTCCTTAGAGCCTTCCTTGGCATCCACAACACTTTATCAAAAGTTCTCCAGTTTAACAAAGCAGCTTTTCTCAATGAAACTTCTTCAGCCAGAAAATCTCTGACTGGCTTGGCCTCCTTCAAAGACTTCATTTAGAGGGTCACCAAGGATCTGATTTCCTCTACTTTTCTCCTTAGGAAACCAGATCATAGGCCCTTCTTTCTGGAATTAATCAGCTCTGCTGGAAGCACTTCAGGTAGAACCTTTTGATATTGATTATTTTGAATATCTGGGATTTAGTTACAGCTTGCATATGCATTTATAAGAAGTTATGAGCAATCCAGGATCTCCTATTATGTCTGAATGTGTATATTGCTACTGGTGATAACATCTGCCTATATTTGGAACAGGAATGAACAAAAATAGCACCAACAGCAATCACATTGGTGGTTTTGCATATTAATCTGACTTTTTAGGTACTGAGTTATATCTGCTGGACTTTCCTTTCTGGGATGCAGCAGATAATGTGATAGCCAGTTGTTAGAATGTATTTGGCTTTTCTGCTGTTATAACCATGATTGGTTCTTTTCTGCTTTTCCATTGTCTAATCAACAGAGAATTGTTAACAGGGTGTACAATTGCAGAGCAAGGATGTTCAGGGGGGATTTAAATAAATCAAAGGGACCTCTTTTATAAGTGAATCAAAATCAAGCCTCTTGTAAAGTTAAAAAATGTTTTCTTGAATTTCTTTGTCCATTCTCTCTAATCTTTTCTACATCCTTCACTCTCTCTGCCTGACTTGCTCTGTGATTTCAGTCATGGCTAAAAGTTAATATGCTTTTCTCATTTATTTTACTCCAGCAATATTTTCCTGGTAAACTGCACCCTTGTCTTTTCTTGCTACATTATCTTGTCCTTTCTATGTTTCTTCTCTTTTTCTTAGTTATCTTGGATGGAGTACCTAACAGCTTCTGTACTGGATGCTAAAATAATTGTTATATCTATGACATAATCTTTCCTTATCAGACAGGTTTCAAAATGAAGGGTGGAAGAGGGAAGAATGCACAGTGCATCTACAGACAGCATATTCTGAAGCATGACAGATACACCATTGAGTCTGCTCGAGCCTTCAGCAACACCACAGACACTGATTGGCACTAAAAAGGGGGGAGGGAGAAGACACATGACAGGTCACCGAGTTCAATGGAATATATTACAGAAATTGGGAACAAAGGATGAGGCATCTCTCAAGCCTAGTCTGCTAATTGCATAGGCAACCAGGTGAAAGGACATCTTTAACAGAAGAATCATTCTCCATTAAAACACAATTTTTTTTCTACCCTTACTACAGCTATTGGGAGTCTGGAAAATTCACTTTTCTTATGGCTGAAATCCTCCCTGCATTTCTTATCTAAGCATGAGCTGCTTCTCCATTTGTCAGCCGTGTTCTATAGCTTTGTTCAAATGTTTTCTAGTCTGCTGTGTAAGAAATACATTTACAGACACCAGTCATATCCACTTTCAGTTTTTTGCTTAGTCAGACAAAAGCAGCTAAGTATTTTACTCTCCTCCATGAATGGTGGCTCTCCAGTCTGCCAGCCATTGCAGCTGCACCTTCTTGCAATTATCTCTGTTTTTGCGTGTTTTCTTGATTCCAAGTGAAAAAGACCACATACAGAATTTCAGAAAAGGCCACACTCTTTACATGGCATATTTTTTTATTTTTTTAATTACAGAAAAATACAATATCATATTTAATGTGTGTGTATAAAATATTCAGGTACTTATATTTTATGTAATTAAAAAACTCACTCATCTTCTTTTGCAAGGATTTGGTTTCCTAGCTCAATGGAAACTATAGATTTCATACCTCTTCTCTTCATGCCTGAATGTTAAAAAAAGATGATCGATTGATTGAAAGACTGATTTTTGAGAATTATTGCTAGTAAATTTCCAGCAGTTTGATGCTGCTTCTTTCAATGCCACCTGTTGCCATCTATCCATTAGACAATCTCTTATCCACTTTACAACTCTTCTCCTAATCCCCTGTTTCCTATGTAATGCTGTATCATGAGCAGCACAGATACAGATAAGATGTATCACAAATCTTTTGTTTAGAAAATCAGTTATCTTATTAAAGACTGATAACAAATTCACTCTGTACATTCTATCTTTAGTAAATCCTTTTTGTATGTTATCCCATTTTCCATTTGCCTCCCTGTCTTCAATTACTTTTTCCTTCAAAATTTCTTCTGAAGCAACTGAGGTCAAACTAATGGGTTTGTAGCTGCATAGGTCTCCCTTTTATAAATGGGTAATACATTCGCTCTTCTCCAGTCAGCCAGTATCATGTCTGAGCAGCTTTCCACCAGTTTTGGGATTTCATGTTCCCTTTCTTGTCAGATTGTGGAATGGACTTTATTTGATACTTCTCCCTGTCCTGAGTACACTGTGCTTTTAGTTTTGCTTCCAGTTTGGTAATTTTCTGGCATCGCAGCTTCTTTCCCACTATTTATCCTGTTTCCTCTGAAAACATACACGAAGAAATATTTAATTGTTGATACATTTTCTTTATTTCTATTAGCTTGTATTGAAGCTAATAGAAATGAAGAAAATGTAGAAAATAGAAAATACCATGGTTTTAATTTTTGGTCTCATCTGCATGAAGATTTTCCTCTTTGTTAAAGAGCCCTTCCAAATTGTAAATCAGTTTGGCTGTTGACAATTTTCATTTTACTTTGTATTTTGACCTCTAATACACATCTGTCCGTTGATCCGTCTTTCTCTTTCATCCTGTGATTGCATCTCTCTTATAAAAAGAAGTTCTTCCATTTCATGGAATAGCTTGGCCACTTCTCCATGCATTGTCTCATCTCCATCTCCTACACATTCCACATGTCTTCAGCTTCTTTAATCTAAAGGAATTACAAGGATCTTCCATATTCAAGGCCTTGAATAATCTGGTCTAATTTTATTAACAAGGTCTTTTAGGCTAACAAAATTTGCCCTTTCAGACATAAAGCCTTATTTTTATTGATTGCTCATTTAAATGAGCTTCACTCATGATTTGGTTTTGGACCAGTATCTGTGCTGCTTATCAGAAGAAAGAGAGTGGTAGTCCCCTCTCTTACTGGCTGGTGACTGCTTGGGAAATATTTGCCTTAGTTTGGCCCAAATGTGTTCTTGTCTGATGCATGCCACACTTTCTATTTCCTTCCTAATTTATCAGATTATTAGAAGGCAGTTACACAAGTTTACTTATCTTTCTTCAGATCTTCCCTGAGCAGCTTAAACACTACCATACCTTGGTCCCACTACGTAAATTTACCTCCTCTTACCTGATCATCCACCAATATTTCCTCAACCAGAGCTCAATTTTCATTGAGCACATTTACTTGTTGTGTAGAGCAATAAGACATGAAGCTCTCACAAGGTTTCCATGTATTTCGAAAGGTTCTTTTTTCCCCTTAAATAATGTGGATCTCTGTTCCAATTTTTTCCATGGATATTCAGCCAGCTACTATTCCCATGAGTCTTCTCTTTTAAGGCACTTTTCCCCTACCTAAAATGAAATCATTTAGTCTAATCATCTTTGATTTATTCCAGTGGGAATTTCTTAGCATTATTTTCCATTGAAGAAAATTAAATTAAAAAAAAGATCCTTCCCTATTCCCAGCAGAATGCATTTTTCCTTTTCCACCCACATCTTCCGTATTGAGAAATTACCTCACATCCTGCTCTGTGGAATTGATTTAGTGACAGTTTATTTGTTTCTGATTAACACAGGCTCCCTGTTCAAGCAGCCACTATTTTTTCTTAGTCCATTTTGCCTTCTATTAACAGATGACCCCTACTTTCATTTTCTTCCTTACTCACTAACTTCTCTAATATTATCACTCCTTTTTGGAATCTACAAGTTTTTTCTGAAGTTAACTTTTCCACTTCCTTTCTACCTTTTGTTTTGGTTTTTTTTTTTCTGTTGTAGTTTTTGAGTCTCCAAGACGACAAGCATATTATTTTGCTTTCCTCTGTTTCCCAGATTGCTCCACTTGTTATATTTTTACAGACTTCCCTGACTCACCAGTCTCCTCTGAGGCATCTCTTATTTGACCTCTCACTTAAAAAGTGCCCGTAATTCTCCAGTTGCTCATTCAGTTTGCTCTTTCTTACACCCTTTCCTCAAATCCACATCTTCATTCAACATTACCTGCAGGCAGATCTCTAGTAAGGTCTTCTCCTGATGAACTTTAGCAGATGACATTGCAGGCATTTATATCTTTCCAGAGCATAAGATACACCCCACAGTGTCTGAATCCAGTGCACATTGTCCCTGGATTTTTTTCTTGTCCCTTCTGTGGCTGTCTCCACTCCTTACAAAGGCATTTCCTCTCACATGTACCCTTAAGGCAAAAATCCCTCTCACTGCTGGATTATTTCTTTCTTTTTCTAGGATTCCCTGTTGCTGGTGGCATACAGGTTGGTGGGACTGAATAGCTATGCCATTATCAGCCCGGATACTGCAGCACTGAGGAGTGTATTGCAGGGTACAGAGCAATAAGAGCAAATTTGGTTCACAGTCCATCTTTTTCAAAGCCATCTATCAACCAGGAGGCCGCTTTACACAGCTATCATATACAGGTTTGATATTGAGACAAGACTTCTGAGTGCCCTGCTGGAGTCAAATCCATCTGTTATTACCTGGTGAGTGGTCACTGGAAGTGGAGTGGTCACAATTGAGAAAATAAGAAATGAAATTTGGGGTCCAACTTACAAGTAAGATATTTCCAGAGAACATAGTTGAGAAGTTCTGTGCACAGGGACTGTGCACAGGGAAGGATGATATTTCAGTCAGGTTAAATACGATCTGGGTAAGTATTCAAGGACACAGAGTCTAGTTGAAGGATCCTTCCCCTCTCAAAATAATCAAACTCCCAGACCTCCAGTGAAACAAGCATTTCTCAGAGGAAGCACTTTAAATGGTACACCAATAACTGTGTCATATAGCATGTCTTAGGAAACCCAAATCTATCCTCCACTACCTTTTCCAATGTCTATGGCACCGTTTATCTGTAGTAAATTTTACTTTAAAAGAAGTAGTTTCACATTCAGTTAAATACAGTACTTACCCTATATTCTGCTCAGATAAAAGCACCATTCTGGATTCTGTGTTACAAATAAATGTTGGCATCCCCAGAAATGTGAAACCCAACAGACTCAGCTTGGAGTTGGACTCAGCTTGATTTGCAAATGAGTTGGAAACAGACTTCAGCCGTGGTTGTCTTTGTGCACAGTTTCATTCTATTTATCTCTGAACAAGCACTATTTTACAGTAAGACATGCATCTTACAAGGCAACATTTGAGTCTTTTGAGTGCTAATACAGGCATTTTGTCCCACCAAATCTCACCAATGAATAATTCTCAGAGAATACAATTGCATCCATTCCTGTTTTAGGATGTTCATAAAAGAACACGACCAGTCATTCTACTACTTTTCGTGACTTTTGGTCTAATTTCTGAGCAGAATGAATCCATGCAGAGGTTCACAAAATTCTACACCATTGTGTACAAAGAACTTATTTTAAATATTCTGAACAAAAGAAACAAAGTTTATTTCAGGATCCTCTTGGATTGGATGCAGGTTCAAGAGGGTTGAACATACTCTCATATTTCTCTAATCAGCTTAAGTACTGCATTTAAATCAAATCAGGAGTGTGCAACAGGTAATGTTTGTGGTATTTATGGTAATAAGGGAGAAATTCTGAAGTGGTTGAATGCAAATTTTTTGTCTCTCTTTTGTCTTGTTAGATTTTTAGATAACATTGAAACCACCGGCTGGAACACACACCACCATCCTGTTAGGGATCTTCCCGCACAGCATGCTCTGAATGCTGCCATCCCTTAACTATTTTAAAAGCACCTGTACACTCACGAATAATAAATCTGCCATGGCACACTTGGAAACAACCCATCCCCACTTGTACGAGTTACTACGTTCAAAATACCTCTGCGTTTAAAATCGTTTAGCAGGGTTTACCAGATTTATAATCATTTAAGGCTTGCAGTCCAAAACCCTGGGTGCACGTCAGGCTGAGTTATTAAGTGTTTATAGAAATCTGATCAAATGGACCATCATAAGCTGGGGAGGGGGGGGAGCAGGGGCGGGGGTGGGGGGACTCTCTGTGTGCTAAACCCCGCGGTGAAGGAGCTTTCCCCGGCTTTCGGCTGCGGCATGAAGAGGGAGCTGTCGCTCTTCGCAGCCGCAGCGCCGCCGGCTCAGCGCGCCCAGCCGAGCGCCCGCTCGCCCCACGCTCCTCCGCTCGCCCGCTAACGCCTTCCTATTTTATTTCCTCCCCCCCCCTTTTTTTTTTTTTTGGCGTGTTTTTATTTTTTGTTTTGTTGTTTTCTATCCCCGTGCCCCTGTGCCAGTTAATTTAAATGTATCTGTTCAAGTGGAGATAATCCATGCAAATCAGAGGCACTGGCTCCCAGTGCTCGATTCACAAAGAGAACTCAGCTTCAGGAGGTCACTCGTTCACAGCTGCTCCTCCCATTATATTTTTCCCTTATTGCAGAACTACTGCATGTATACAGTGACTGAAAGGACTCAATTCACTGCAACTGCTGCCTGGCTTTACTCACAACTTTCTTTAAAGGGGAATTACCTTCTATCACTCTTGCTAAGGTAGGAAGCCTGATTCTTCTAAAGACATGTAATGCCTCCAGTGTTTGCTTTTTATCAGATCCCACTATAATGATGTATATTGTTGTCAGAATTAGGTCCTAATAGATTTGCACCAGGTGCCTGATGCTTTTATTACTTGTGTGTATAGATACAACTGTTTAAACAGCTCATTTACTGTTTATTTAGCCAGCTATGTATCCCCTACCCCCTGGCTCTCTTTTCCTTTACATAATGGCAGGTAGGATCTCAGTGCAGAAGCTTTCTAATCTACAAATGTAATCTGCAGCTAAGTTTGTATTCTGTTTTAAAATTGTTTTGTAATGTCTGTGTAAGTAAATGCAGTGAACTGTACCCCCCCAAAGAAAACAAGAGAGCTTTCTGGCCTGAAACCTTATTAAGGTGCTATCTCTGGAGCAGAACAAACTGTTGAAAGGTTTTAAACAAAAATAAAAGGGTCACCTTTTACTTTGCAGTGTTGTAAACAAGGAAACTCCAGGCCTCGCTGCAAATGGGCCTGCCATAAATTTAGACCACAAGATAAACATAGTTAGTGGAATTACCAGCAGAAGTGATGAAATGGAACACTCACTATTCTGTGTTAATATTTATTGTTTAGAAAGGTTGGATAGGCAGTGCTTGCTCTGCAAACAAAGTGCAACTCTGAAACAACTATTTGAATGAGATTCCTAAAAAACTCCTTAAGAAAAGGAAAGTCAGTCACTACGTCATTAGTCACATTCTAATTTTTTAAGCATACATCACTTGAATATTGAACTAATACATCTGACAGCACACACTGGTTTTATGAAAGCAGACAGAAAATCTTGCATTTATTAATGTATATTTCTTTGAATACATTGTCAGAATTTAGGGCTGAAAATAGTTATATAAATAACTATATAAACAACTTTAGATATGTTAAATCACAAGTAATGGAATTGAAGACTAATATATTGCAAAAATTAGAATTTTTCTGACTTGTACTTGTCCCAGAGTAAAGTTCTTGTTTGTTGTTTTGCACAGCTGGATTTAAAAAATGACAGCAATTAGATTTGGAGCTACCCTGCTTTTGGATAACTTGCTATCTAACACAGTCAAGTTAATCAAATAATAGTTCTGTGAGGCTTCAAACAGAGTTCAAAATGAAAATTTAGTTAACCAGCCAGAACAGAGAGATATTCCCAAACATATCCTGTCTAATTTCTTCAGAACACTTGAGTCATACATTTTCATTTTATGTTTCTGGATTAGATATTTTTACTAAAAATGCTTCAGGAGAGTATTTGCTCACCATATGAAGTATTTCAGTGCATCTTTTCTCTTTGATATACAGTCTGCCTTTTGAACAAAAAATGCATTCTGATTTTGGAGTACAGTGCAAACCTAGAAAGCCTTGTCATTGTTAGCATAAAGAAGACATCTACACAAGTATTACTGTGCAGAGGGCAATCTTTCTTCCTCTGGCATTTGTAAGGTTACTGTACATAGAATTTAGCAGATAAATATCTTTTGCTTCATGGCATTTTGGAGATCCTATTGGTATGCAGGTTACCCTGTGAGGATGGCAACAGAAAAAAAGAAATATGTTTTATAGCAGTGTGTAATAAAAGCCCTTCACAATGATGTAAGTGGAGTCTGACCTTTCTTTCTTATCCTGTAATTAGAATTTTTTTTAACTCTTTCAAGCACAGATTTTTTTGAATAAATTAATGCTAGAGAGAACAAGCATATATATAATGTGGAGGAACAAACACATATTTTTGATACATGAGTTTTAAAAGCAAAATTTAAGAAACCTTTCTAGACAGGAAAGAAAGAAATATATTCTTCCCAAAAACTCAACTTGCTCCACACAAAGAAATTTTGATTTACAGAAAAGAGGCATTTGATACTAGCATCCTGCCTCCCCAGAACAAAAAAAAAAAAAATAGAAAACAAAAAAGAAGGGAGAAAAAGAAAGCATTTATAAAAAGCTACTTCTTTCATTTTGTGAAAGAGAGGGGAAATGCATTTTAGAGAAGTGAGCTGAACTTAAGGAAAGACATTAAGGATCTTTTGTCTGACTGAATCCCTGGCCAGGGTAAAGTTGGAAAGTAAAGGTGATCCCTGTGGAGTTTAGCAATATACAGAGATGAGATTAGATGAGTCACCACTGGAGATATGAAAAAGGCCTTTCCAAGGGAGATTTTTTGTAAGTGGATTAAAATACTGTTGGAGCAGACAGCTATTTCCTGATTCTTTTCCCTCTTTTGCCCAATGATCAATGTCTCACAGGGACAAAAGTGGTCCTTAGTGAGTCATCAGCAGCGTTTCATACAGTTACTTCCAAATTATGTACTCAAGTTTCCTTTAAGTTCACCAGGCTTACTTGACACAACTCAGTTTAATTCTTTGATACACCGAAATAAATGAGATGAAAGCAGGTAGAGATGAAATATTATTGAGGCCTCTGAATGTATTTTCAGTAAACTCTCCAAGGAGCAAGACCCTGTGTTTCATTTCAGGCTAATTAACGCTATGGAGTTTTCTAGAGAAGACTGTCAGAGACTTTCTGCAGCCAGTTCCTTTTTCCCATTGGTTTGTTTTTTCCTCAGCCTCTGCAAACCTGCCATTGCCACAATAACTCAGCCAAACTCTGTTCTAGAAAGGTTTCCAGATACTGCACTGTGGTGTGCCTTGCAGCAGGTCCATGGGATGGAGCAAACCTTGGAGATGTGTATAATGCAGGGCTCTTACTTCCATCAGGCTCCTTTCTGCTGGTTCTACCACCTTAAAAGAATGCTTTAGAGATTGCTAGTAAGTTCCAGCCAACTTCTTGAAAGCCTTGTTTACAATGCTAAGCTAAACAAGGCTTTAAAAGTATTCTAGAGAGGGAAAATAAATGGGAATCCTAAAAAAGTAAGTTGCAGAGCTTTTGAGAAAACACATGGCTAAAAATAGGGAACTTAATTGTCAACAAAGTCCTCGAGGATTTGTTATTAGTATTTTCTATAATTGTGTAGAAAGACGATGTCCCCCACAGCTTCTCATCCAATTACGTACACAATTATATCATATTCTCCTTTTTTATTATTGCCTTGTGCTGCAGATTATTAAAATGCAATATTGCAGAGTACAGACATTGCATATCTTTTGCAGATAAAGTGTGCTTATACCTCCAGGGGTTAAAAGCTGAATCAGATCTATAACTTGCCTACTGACAGCCTTTGAAGTTGCTCCTTATTTAGTTATTTATTTATTTGTTTATTTGGTTGGTTGGTTTTTGTTTATTTATTTTAGTCTAAAGATTTGGATTGACAAGCTTTAATATGTTTGGAATTCTTCAGCAGATGTCAAATGCTTGGCAATGACTGAAGTTAACCTGAGGCTTTATGTATCCATCTTCCCCAGGAACTGCACTGAAACTTTAGTAATAGTTGAGAATTTTATGCAAACAACTATTCTCATGAGAACTTCCATTTTTCTGTCCTATCTTACTCACTTTATAATTTCTAGAGGTGTTTAAAGTCAAGTTGAACCCTTTTGCTTCCCTCTCTCCCACATACCTGTCCTGGGAGTCTACATGAAAATTTTCACAGATGAAATGCGCCAAAAGAGAAGCTGATAAAAAGAAAATAAGTGGAGTGGAAATGAATCTTTAAATGGCAAGTCTGTGAAACACTGAACATGGTTATCTGACATTATGTCAGTGAGTGTTATCTCTTGAGGAGAAATGAGCAAAAGCAGTCCACACTGGAAAAGTAATTGTTGCTTTACTTCTGTCTGTTTATTTGGGATAGCTTGAACTGCCTCCCACTTTTTTATTTTTCTCAGTGTGAAAAGATTAAGTATTAGAAATGCAGCCAGTAGGCATCTGATTCAAGAGCAATGCTCATTTGACCTTTGGACACAAAATATCAAATGCAAGTACAAATCTAAGCAACCTCAAAAATCACTGAGTACAAGAAATACACAGAATATGGGTCAGTAGAAATTCAACACTTTTAAAAATGGAAACAAAATAAACCACTGAAATCACTTGGTTAGTTTAATATTTATTTCTCCATTCCACATCAGAGTATCAGATGTTGCATTTTTGTCCAGCTTACCTGGGGCAAAAGGTCTGTGGCAAAATTCTGCATTACTTTCAACAACTGCAACTGAAAGATTTTGGAGGAGAATACAGGGAAAAAGGAGGGTAAAAGATCTTTAATCAATACATACATATTTGTCAAAAGCTAGGTTTTATAGGACAGAAAGAGTACACAGGAATTAAGATGCATTTAAAATGTGTGATGCTGCCACTTCTTTGTTGAAAGGTTACACTCATCACATAAGGAACTTCATCCTTCCCACTCTTTTATTTCTGCTCTTTTTGTTGGGGGGCTGGCTGGTTTTTTTATCAATAGGGGGAATGCATGTGAAAATGCATGAGTGTGAATGGATAAAAATCTCTCACTCACTAGACACTATGTCTTACTTTTCTTCCTGCCAAGTTATGAAGGAAGAAGGCAGCAAAGACAAAATTTATTCCATGTGAGACAAAGGACTGAGAGAGGGATACAGGTTCTGTCTCTGGAGAAATAAGTCACAACAGGCCTCTGGAGCCAGAACTTTGATATCTGACTTGCCCCTGCAGAAAAGTCTATGACTTAGAAATTGTGCTCTAAGGAAGAAGATGAAATACTTGTTAAAGTCAAGTAACAGTCCCCATGCAATTTTTGCTCCTCGTTTTTGCCATGGCTATGTTACCTGAGTTCACAGAACAATAATAGTATGATGTCAGTTGGCAACCTGAAATTTAAAAAAGGAAAGGAATTTCAGTATTCTCTCCAGTGAACCCGAGAGTATATAATTCCCAATACCCTTAGAGCTGAGGCAAAATTATTGTTTACCTGGAGGAGGGTACATATATTACATGTACATGTATATACATAGACATATATACATAGGGGGTGTATATTTAGTTTTTCTTGCCAAAATTTCATTGCCCATGTTGAGTACAAAGTTAATCACTGCAGAAACAGCTAGGTCAGTGAGCAGGCAGGTTAGAAGGGAGGATCCATAGGTATCCCATGTTCAAGTGACTTTGTTCCATATTTCCTCCATAGATACAAAAGTTTCTGTTTTACCTGTCCAGTGAGAAATGTGTGACCTGGTGCCTCCTTTCTCCAGGGAGGAAGAGATGGTCAACAAAGAGATGTGCAAAAGTTAAAGATAAGTTTGAGCCTGCCAGAAAACTGTGCAGGAATTGCTTGATGGTTTCCCAAAGTCCACCTGCCAGCCCCAAAATTATGTCTATAATTGGAAAGATCAAAAATGTTTCACAAGTTTGTGCTATATGGCAAGAACCTAGCAGGACAGATAGACAGAGGGACACTGGAGAGTATTGAGGCCAAATGGGGGAAAGCCAAGGACATTATAGAATACTGCTTAAAAGTACAAGACATGGTTTACAGTCAGAACACTTGGGTTTAATTAATTTAGAAATTACATTAATAGATTGTGAAAAAACAAATAAAGCATGCCATTTCTGGGGAGCTTCTCTGTGTTGTTTGCTATGGATGTTTTCTCTAACCTTGCAGTCTGTTCACCAGGCTTCCCTCTATCTGCCACAAAAAATCCACCAAAAATGTATCATAAAACCTGTTTAATTTCATACAAAAGATTATACTTAGTGTGCTTTTAATGTAATGATGTCAGTGGTGGATGATAACATGTATTAGGTAGCGCAAACTGCTGATTATCTGTCAGGATAAATCTGTTTATTTCAGAAATAGCAGTCTGACAACCCCCTGTTGTTAATCATGAAAGTACATGCTAATGCCAGGTACTGTTTGGTTGGAGCGTCTCAGAGGAATGTGTTTGTTAGATTTGTGCTTTGACGGTCTTTACACTGAGTTTTTAAAATTTTGTGTATATTTTTTTTTCACATATTTTTTTAATACAGAGGCTAGAACAAAGCTGCTGATCCTCAACTTAGGTTCACAGCAATTCAGAGGAAGGAATGACTTGTGAAAAGAGAGAGTAGATTATAGGATTACACAGTGGTTCAGACCGTGCCCATTGTGCACTCATCTGTAGTAATTTCAGTGCAGGCCCATTAGTGATGAGCAGAAAAAAAGCAAAATGAAGGTTAGGGAGTTCTTTTTTCCCCAAGACTCACCACTCTTAAATTTGTTTATTTATTTTTCAGCATTTACAGCAATTCCTAATTATATCCTGAACTAAAAAGATCATCTCCATATGATGCTCTTACCATTCTTTCCTAATGAAGTAAATGGCAAAGTGAACCAGACAGCTTTTATAATATTGTGAATTTGACCCAGATTTTGTGTTGTAGAAAATTACTACTATGTATTTTGAGTAAAATATAAATGGAATACTGGGGTACAGTTTGTCAAACCTTAGGTGAAAAGGTGTTTTATCTGACTTTATTCAATTTTGATCATTTCATGAATGTCATAAAAAGCTGAATAGCATAATAAAAATTGATATTTATATTGACATTTCAGGATTCTAAATAGAAGCAGAGAAAATCTAAACAGCCCTCAGTATCTCTGCAGCTGTTCCTCCAAAACCATCTGAGTTCTGACTAATTCACTTTTTCTCCCCATATACCCTCAATTGGCACTAATATAAACATCTCTCTCTAAAGCAATTTCTCCCTGGAAGATTATGCACATCTTCATCCTAATTCAGAATTTACATGTGTACTTTGCATATTTTTGCATCAGTATGTGTGTTTTAAATTAGATAAAGGTCACTGTCATTCATAATCAAGAAGAAGGTGCATAAAAGGTCAGGATTCAATAAAAAAACTGATTAGATGTAGAGGTTTGTTCATATGATTCAGTATATCATTGGATAAGTGGAAATCATGAGTCAACAAATTAACCTTGGTATAATGGGTTACTTGCTTCATTAGGATCAGAAATGAGATTCACCACTTTTTTTTCCAATATACTCCTTGTTTGTCTCTGTAATAAGAAGAAATTCTATGGTGCTAGTAGTTACATAACTGAATATTTTTATAATTTAATTTGGATTAAAATGTGACACAAATGACAATTCTAATGTGAAAAAAAGAACTGAGGCACCAAATGCATTTGCTATGCATGTAAATATCAATGGAATAAAAAAGATCCACTGTAAAAATAGAGACGTTAATTTAAAATAATTGTTTGTTTCATATAGGCTTTAGCTTGAGCACATAGAAGAATCTGAGATGGGTCAGGCTTTCAAAATCTAGTGTCAGGAGGAGGTCCAGGTGCAAGTGAGCCTGAACTGAGGGCAAGGATAAGCTTGTGCTCCACATGTTGATTCTGCCACACACTTTCCATATGTTCTTGGGTAAACCACCAGCATTGACCGTACGGCCACACACATCTGCAAAAAATGAAAAATAGTAACAGGGCTTATACTCTTGTGTCTGCAGACATGGGATGACCAGGAGGGCCAAGGTTTTAGGATTTCCACCGCTGCTCTATTTTTATACCATATTCCTGGTCATATTCGCTGTCAAACAGGCAGAGCTGGGAATCTGCACTAGAAACCATCTGAGGCTTCTACACAAATATTCTCCAGAATAGACAAGAAATATCAGAAGTACAAAATCTGGCCCAGGAAAGACAGCATCAGTTATACAAAATGATAATGCTATATTCTCAACTTTGGACTGTATAAACCAGGTGCAATTTTTGACTTCCACATAAGCTTTTCCAAACAGTTCTTTTTTGTTTTGTTTTGTTTTTTTCTTTTCTTTTTTTTTTTTTTTTTTTTTGCCATGGGGGTTGGGTTTGGAGCACTTTTTCTTTTTGTCTGGAAATTATTGCAACTATTTCAAGCTCTGCCATACCAGAATGGTCTATTAGAAAATCAACATTACAATTAAAATAGTTATACATGTCAATGTTTCAGACATTGTGTATTTCTGTGAGCTTTCTTCACGTCTGTGTAGAATAAATATCAAGTTACTACTTGTTCATTTTTTTTTCCCTTGGGCAGCATTCTGTACCTATTAAATCCTAAGTATGAAAGAAAATTAGACTTGCCTGTTACCACTATAAACTTACACCCAGTGGTTTTTAAATAACATGTAGGTGATCTCCCTTCTGTAAACATAGAGAATTGGAGTTGCTCATAATTAAAGCTGCAAGCATCACAATGCAAGCTGATGCTTTTCTGACATTCGTGTGCCTCATTCTCTCACAAAATGCAACGAAAATACACTGAACCATAGAGAACTTTCTTTATTTACAATATTGTTTACATTTTATGCAAGTTTAGTACAGCCATAGCTTTACTCTGTTATTCCATCCTTTGTAAGTTAGCTCTGTATGAGTAGGATTTTCAGCAGGGGCTTAGTAGATGAGATTGTAGGATCTGTTCCTGATCATTGTAAGGATGAAACAGTTCTTTGTAATAACCTGGCCTAGCTTACATAACTCCCAACTTCCATTACTTCTTCTCCAAAGACAGAGGTATTTGACTCCTTCCCACCTTACAGAGTTCTGCTGTGGGCAAACTCTTGATGTATGCTGGCCTTGGAAGGCACAGATCCAGCATGGAGGTTGTACCTCCATACGGTGGTACATAAACTATGAGTCCACTCTTGAAGGAAATCCCCACAGCCTCGCAAAACACTGAGCTGCAGCGCAGAGACAAAACAGCTTGTTCCTTCTGGACATCCCTGAGCTGGAGGATGTGTTTCAGGAATGCCTCTGGTGGGACCTGAGCAGTCATGGGCATTCCAACCACAGGAACCAGCCCATGGTCAAACACATGACATTGCATGTTGGGCTCTCAGTGTTTGGTGATTCACATTACAAACTGACTTCTGTTGAGTGGTAGTGCTTACTAAGGTAGACATATCCTGAGAAATATTACATAGAGAGCTGGCACTAGGCAGAGTTCACCAGCTCCACCCCTTATTTCAATATTAGGAGCTCACTATGTGTTCAAGTCATTAGTCCTTGAGCCTTGCTGCAGACGTAACACAGAAAAGAACTTTGGCTGCCTCATCAAACCTAAGAAATCATACAGATGAAGAAACACTCATTCTGTAATGTGACCACGGCCTGTGGCAGTCAGCTGATGAGGAAGATGCTCCTCATAATGTCCCTCCTCAGAAATATCTGCACAGTAACAACTAGAATTGAGATAAATTCCTGAAGCTGAGGAAGTGACCTTGGGACACTGGAAAGGATAATCTAGTGCATAACTCCTAAAAAGTTTAAACAAAGATATTCCCCAGGAGTTTTGTGGCCACAGCTATTCCAGCCAGTTTTGTGTAACATGGTAGGAGGTAACACACAAGCAGGTGAGAGAAGGAGTTTATATGAAATGACCAGACTTCTTCAGTGTCCTCTCCATGAGGCAGTGTGGTCTCAGCTATATTTGTCATTAGGCTGCTCTGAAAAGAAAGGAAGGTTCTCTTGTCCTTGCAATATCTGGACTATGGTGCAGTATTCCATGCCCACTCCAACTTCCTTTAGCTGCACAGATCTACCACATTGTGATTTTCTTAGTTCACTGTTTCTATGCTGGAATCTCTGTGAAAACAAGGTGTTGAAAATCAAGAATCTCCCAGGTCTAACACTGGTACTTTTGGAAAAGTCACCTAGCTGAATTTTTTCAAACTTAAAGTTGCGAATTCAAATTTCATGTTTAAGCATCCAAATTAGTGGTCTGATTTTAATGTGTGCTGACACTCACATTTTCAATTGACTTCAAAGGGAGTTGTGAGTTCTCAGAAGTCTAAACCTATGAAAATCAAGCCAGTTAGAGACTCAAACTTGAAAGGTTTCTCCCATACCATTATTGTTATTTGCATTACTTTAGTAGCTTGACACCCCAGTTATACGACTAAAGTGCTAGGCACTATATTTTATATATTTTTTTCTTATTTTGCTATATGTAAAACATGACATACAAGGATGTTGTGATGATTGTTTCGTTAATATTTGTATACAGCTTTGAAAAATAAATACTCTGTAAACACAGATTATAATTATTCATGGTTAAAAACCACAGATTATAATTATTCATTCCTTTTTGAAACAAGTTCCATGGATTTTGAACCTGTCCTTAAGAAACAGACCTGATACTGCATGCAGAATACGTAAAATAAAATTGGGGGGCCAAATTCATCATTTGCTGTTAAAATATATGCTATACCTGTAGTAGTTTGAACAGTAAACAGAAATTAAATAGTCTCATACTGTGTTCAATTTGAACAGAAATCCACACCATTTAACAACTCCTACATAATCCTCAAAGAAATTAAGTAGGATGATGAACCACAAAGCTTTCCTTAGAAACTTTTGTCTTATCCATACCTCTTTATTTTAGTTAAGCTGATCCTTACTAGAAAACAGTAGACTCTTTGTAACTGGGACCTATGCAAATCTTTCTTTTTTTCCCCTGTGGATTCAATAACTAAGCTGCTTGGAACACCTTTGATTTTGACAAAATGTTTTGCTTAAAAGAAAGTTTTTGCTCACAAACAATTAAGGAATTTCCCAAAGCCTGTTTTTAGTTTAGAACTTGAAAATATGAGGTGCTCTTTGAATCAGTTTCCACCCTCTGAACAGCTAATGACTTGAGTGGCAGTGTCCCCTCTGACTTCAGTGACACAGTGCAGCCGCTGAGTGTGAGCAAATACAGCCACGATCTGAGGTTTTATAAGGCTAAATGCAGAATGTATAATCCACCAGATCCACATAGATCAAAACAGAGTGCCAGCATTTCTCAAGAAAAGGAAAATAGGATTTCTGTAACAGAGCTTTTACTGTTGGTAGTTTGGCCCATGGCTTTGACATCTCAACACAGGCACATTCCAGATCAGGAGTGTAGTATTAATATATGCAAAAATGCACATTGGTAGTTTCTATTTAAATAAGACAGGTGGTTTAAAACAGACCATAACTGATTAATAAGTTTGCTCATGTAGACTTTCATTCAGGTGTCAGGAATAAGTGCTCTGTCTGCTTGATAAATATCCAGGCTAAACACAAATGTTGTTATTTGTCAAATAGTAACTGTTTTAATGGGCAATTCTTCATGATCTTTAACAGCTATAAATTGATCTCCAGAAGTCAGATGTCACAGAATAGTCCCTGTTTTTCTCAAAGAATCCCCTTAAAGAATCCAACTTAAAGGAAAGCATAGTACCGAAGAAGGAAATGCTTTAATTTACTCCAGGGACAGAGTATATTAGGCATAGTAATGAGGATTTTACAAACAAGCAGCAAGGATATTATTTTTCTGCAAAGTAGATAATATAGTAATGAATCTAGACAGTCATTGTATATCTTCCAATACTTAGGATTTTAATAGAAGTAATCATCAGGAATTCTATTTAGACTTTCAGACCTTTACATCTTGAACCATTTAAAACATTGATACATTATTTTAATCTGTATGGTGTAAACTTATTGATTTTTTGCTTGTAAACTGCACACTCTTCAGATAGATAAATTTTCACATTTACCATACCTAATTATTTTCTGTTTCCTTCTGGCTTTAAAAGGCAGAGATTATTGGGGGCCCCCTTTGTTTCACTGACAGTTTCATGGCAGCTAACACAAATAATAAAATGAAGCCTGAAGAAGAAATAAGTTGTATTTAATAAAAGGTTTAGCACAAGTGTTTATGTCCTGTGAGTACAAAGAGCTGAGCATGTTTCTTTTATCTTGCAATTTCAGGTAGCAGCATTAACTATATTTTCTATATTTCATACATAAAGTTCCATGTGATTACAAACCTGAGCCTGGGTAGTGGAATGAACTTTGCCCAAAAAGGAAAAGAAAGACATATGCTCCTGAAAAAGGACCCAGACCCATATCTTCTGGGAGATCTGGGAAAGTCACTCTTTTGGAAGCTGCATGGAGAGATAAATGTGATAACAAAGGCTCACAATTCTAGCAGGTTCCCCTAGAATAGTACTTCAGAAATGTGAGGTGTGAAAAAAAGGCAATCTGTGCCAGATACTGATTAAATTTCAGTCATCTATCCAAAGCAGTCCCTAGTCGCTTGTAAAATGCTCCATGTAATTACAGCAACTACAGTTTTTAAAGCAATTTACACATTAGCCTTTCACTTGGGTTTCTTTTTGTGGGTGCATTTCTTCTCTGGAATCAATATCCTTAAAATATATGTAAATAAGTTATATGACTTTGCAGCCATATAGACTTTAAAAATTCCATCTCCAGTATTTTCTTCCCAGATTCCTCTTGGCTTTTGAAAAAGCTTAACTGTAATAAAATATCACACTCTGGATGTTTAGCTAACGTTGTTCAGTGACCCCAGCTGTAAGTCACAACCCTATTTAAAACTGTTAAGGAGCTAGGAATTGATGCAAAATCAAACCAGGATATATTAAAATGCTGCCAGGATAAAATAATATTAAGGGCTAAACTTTGTCCTTTGCTAGTTACACAGGTGCAAATATCAAACTTGGAAAATCCTTTCAAAACTTTGTGCGTCCTAATCTTCCAAATCTTCTCCTAGTTTTTGGGCATGGAAGACTTTGCTAATGCGAGAGCCACTTACATATTACAGAATGAACATTGGCCAAGTAAAAGAGGTCTGGCTCATAGCTGTGGTATTCCAATTTTAAATTAATGTGTGAATTTTGGAAGGAAACTAAACTGACTATTTCATTAAAATTCTACTGGCTAAAACCAGAAGAAATGCAAGGAGTGAACTGAACTCCTCACAGTCAGTAAAACTGCTCCCATCCCAGCTGCACAGTGCAGCTGCAGGTAGCTTTACACTTTTGTTGTTGTTATTGTTTTATTCTGTTTTGTTCTGTTTGTCTTTTGTATCTGCCAAGCACAGAAAAGCTCCCCAGTTCTCCTGCACCTCTTTGTTACCAAGGCTGTTATCCTAACTGGGGCTAATAATACGAAGCACATTTATGTTTGTGTAGGAAAACTGGGGTCACTAGAGATAATCCAGAAAGTTGTTCCACAAGGGATTATCTAGGATGCTGTTTTCCAAAACTGTCACATATCAGAAAAAGGGCAAAGCACTTGTAACTCTTGTGATTGATCCTCTGTCAAGTCATGATTGCTGTCACCAGCAGGTTACATTCCTTCAGCAAAGCAGTAGACACTGCTGAATTTTAAGCTAAACCAGTTAGGCTTCCAGTGTCATGTTCCTTTCCTTATCTCTTTCCATACTTCATTTTCTCACATCAGAAGAGATAAATTTGTAACTGAAAAGAGAAGATGACATGGTGTATGTTACAATATCTTAAAATTAGTGCTCCCGTCCCAAAAATATATTTGGGCCTGAGGAGTCTACATAATTTGGCTTATAGGCCCCGAAATGACACAACTGAAGCACGTTGCTCTAAGGTGAGAGGGTATGGAATGATTTAGCCGATAAAAGTTAAATACAGGCCCTAGTGTTCTATTAGACAAAACCATAGGTTTATGATCCTTGTGAGACAACAGATGTTTTTCAACCTGATTTTGAAATTAAATGCTTGTATAGGGTTCTGTCCAAAGATTCTGAAGCCACTCTTGTACCATCAAACATCATTGGTTTGTAAGGTTGTGATCAAGGATATAAAGTGCTCTCTGTCTTTATCTATCCCGAGAAATTTCTGTGGTATTAGTCTCTGTTTTCTTTCAGTCTTTGAAAGTGTGCAGTGAATACATGCATAGTTCTCAGAATTTGCTTTAAAGAATGTCAGAGATTTTACTGATTTTTCCTGTGAATCCTGACATTTGTAATTTATTTGCATTAATTTACTGTAATTAAATATCTAGCTTTTTTCAAAGGCATTTACTTTCAAATATATCTTTTAGTAAATCACGTAGAGATCCACCTGCTTTCCTATACACATATTCAGGTGTTTTAATTGAGCATTCACTTTTTGGGTTTTTTTTAGGTTTTAATTAACAACTCATGTTTAAAATGGTTGTGGGTTAATTATTGACTTTTCTAAAAGTTTCTCCACCAAGTGCCAGTCTTTAAAAAACTATCTCAGGGAGCCTCATTGGGCCAGACTTTAACTTGCCTTGCATAAAAGGTGATGGTCTGCCTGCTTTGACTTAGACTTCATGGGAAAGCATTCCTGAGCAGGCAATGGAAAATGGCTTTTTCCCCAGTGGTCTGTCACCTTACCCCACCAGAAGCTGCCATCCTCCAAGCGCTGTTTGTGGAGGAGTTTGTGTACACATTCCTTTGCATTACAGACAAGATGAACTGGGAAAGCTTAATGGACTGTTGAAGGTGAGTATGAGCTAACCCAGCTCATTTTGTCTGAAATGGATTGAGAAGCACTCACATGACCTCCTTCCTCTCTCAGGGCCCCGGGGTAGTTGCTTCCCATGATGGAAAACAGCACCAACCAATTCAGTGAGGTCTTGAAGACGACTTTTTTCTCTGTCCTGAAAAGCAGGTTCATAACTCACATTACCTTTTCCCCAGCCTTTAGAGAAAGACTTATATCAACTGTAAATGAGGAGTTGACTTTTAGGGGAAGCTAAGCAACCAGCAATGAATTACAAGTAGGCAACACAGGTTTTTTCAAAGCTATGGCCATAGCCTCAATTGGTCATTTCAATTACTGAATGTCTAGGGGCAAAATGTCCAGGCCGAATTTAGCAAAGACTGTAACAGCAGTAGTAAAATGCTGTCTGTGGAAAATTCTCTCTTCTCTAGATGGTGGTTAATTTTTAAAAATTACTGTCTAGGTGGTGCAGTCTTCTATTATCTTCAGCAAAGAAATTTCTGAAGGTGAAAGGCTCTTTCAAACAGCCCTATTGTGATTCCCAGTTTTTAACCCATCTTCCTCCTTTTAAATAACCTGCAGAAAGATTAATAACCTAAAAGGTCCACACAAATATCCAAAGTATTCTCATGTTCTCCATACACATGAATGTAGCTTCTGTCTCCATTATTTCATACATTAGTAAAGCAACTGATTCATCTCTGCTACTCTTTTGCCCTCTAATATAATGTTTGAATAAGGAATCGTTAAAGTTCTCATTAGGTTTGTTGTGGGGTTTCATAATGAATTCCTTTTTACAAGCTGGAGAGTCTTTTGATTTTTGCTTGCATATTCATAGAAGAACTATGTCATAAACAAAGTCTAAATCTGGCACCACTCTCTTGTTAAGCCATTCTAAGACTGTGCTGTATCTTTCTACACTTTACCTCATAAAGAAAACAATGTCAATGCCAAGCATGGAAGGTGAAGAAGATTGCTATTTAAAGGATATTTTTCTGGCACACGAAGTACCATTGGAGGCACATCATAAACAAAAAGAAAGTGCATTGCTTTTCTTCCACAGGCCAAAATTCTGCCTTGATCTATCCTAACAGAAAGAACAATACACTTCTGTGCAAGATTGTTCAGTAAAGTCCAGCTGCTCAGGTAAAATGAACCTCTTGCCATATTTACATATGTAGAGATATGTAAAAAAATACACATATCTCAGAGTTCTTTTTTAACCTACACTTTCCCCCTAACACTTTTTTAACCTACACTCTCCCCTTAACACAAGTTAGACATGAATCAATGAGATTTATCCTGTCAACATGAAAAGAGAAGCATATATTGATGGATAATCTACACGAATACACTGGTGAAGCAGTGGATTTGAGCTCCATTCAATGGCAAGTATATTTTCTTAGTTCACCAAAAAAATTCTGTATCTCCTAATGATGTGGAACTGAATTCTTTATCTCCTTTGCTGCTGGCTTGCTTTTAAGGCAGAACTGGACATATCTATGACAACTAAATAGGTATTTTGTAAATTGTACTTAGCTACCTTTAAGGAGAGTTCCAAAGCACATATTGTATTGCCAGAAATTTTATTGAGCTTGGCTGGAAAAACAACCTAATGCTACATTCTTCTTGTCAATCAGCACAACAGAATTTTTGGGTTTTTCTCTCCCCTCAGCTAATAGGCCAGCATTGCAGGCAGAATTTTGACTCAGAGATGCTGCTCTTTTAGGGCCTTTTTAGGATACTTACAGAAATGTCAACAATAATACATAAAATCACTGTCATGTGAAATAATTGATAAGCTGATCAGTTTCCTATTCTATTTCTTTAATACATTTTCCCCAAGAATAATGATTATATTTATAGAAATATAATAATTTTCCATGCTAAAGCAAAATGGTATTTGACATTAACAAAAGGTCAGGTGTCATACTGTAACCCACAATGAGTATTGCTTTTAAAGATTATTGAATTAAGAGGTACATGTATTTGACAAAGTATAGAATTCCAATCACTGCCATAGTAGCAGTGCCCTTTTACATGCCATGGATTTATTGACATTTCCTAACTATAAAAATGCAAAGTAGTTTGCATGTAATAGGCACTATCAATTTCAAAAATAAAAATGTCTCATTCAGGAACATGTATGTTTTCCTTCTGATTTTGCATGCACACATTTGAACACTCAAATATCTGTGTATCCCATTGTGATTGTGATTAATAGGGACAAATATATGTTCACATTTTGAAGTCACTTTTTTGCATCCTCATGCAATAATAAACCATACCTTTGCCTTTTCCTGAAACAATAGTGTCACTGCTCTAAACGTGATCCAGGAGTTTTCAGGGGAGTTAGTTAAAATGAGTGTGAGGAGAGCATCAGAGCCACTCCGTGGTATTTGCCCACTCCCCAGATCTGTCACAGTTTGGTGTGACTGACGGGCCTTAACTGAAGTCCCAGGTCTTTTAAGGGTCAGAATCACTGCTGGAATTATGCCAAGGCCTGTCTAGAGAAAACACCAGAGCTTCAAGAACTGCCAGGGTGTTTCAAGCTGTGAGGGCAAATTAACTAAAAAGGATTTTTAACATTGATAGGTTTGAATAATAATACTTTGCAAATGTAGCACCTTTTATGTGTTCCTGCAGTTAATAATAATAGAAAAGCCATAGAGAATGAGCCTTCTATTCTACAAAGCTGTGCCACTTTACTATAACACTCTTACAAGAATAAACTGTTTATTAATGAAACGGGCTCAGCTTCACTTTAAAAGGATATTATACATTTCAATTCATCTGTATTTTCAAACAACTTTTCTGGTAGTATCAAATTAGTTTCTTGTAACAGGAGGCCTTGAGGTTTTTGTTGTTTGTTGTTGCTGCGATGTTTCTTTTAAATTTACGATAGATTTTTTGATATTTAGCAACAGAGCCCAAATTCCCAGATTGGCCAGTTCCATGTTCAATGATTAAGAGAGAGATTTTAACCTAAATATATGCCTTTTTTCAAGAGTTTCCTGTGTGTAGAATGAGGATTCAATGGAAGGTGGTTATCTAACAGCTTTTCATTAGTCGTCATCCACTTGTCATCAGCAAATGTGTCATTCAAGGCACCCTTAACTCTTCCTTTGTTCTTCCTTTCTGGACATTTTAAGCTTCTAGTCTCTCTCACTTCTTCTGCTACCTGCAGGGCTGTTCTCTGGTCTTTTTCCTTTAAACTCATATCAGCTGTTATAACCAGGAAATGAAGTTTTGATTATAAAGGAGCAGTTAAAATTGAAAAAAAAAAAACCCTAAACTGTAGTGCTTTTCTCTCAATAAGCTGAAAAAAATCTGAAAACAATCAAATAAAACCAAACAAAACTCAAAGACAAAATCTGGATGCATTGTAGGATCTAATAATTTAAATTATTAGATTATAAATCTAATATACTACCTCAGGTATTGGTGTAAGAATTGCCATGGTGGAAGGCTTGCTTGCACTGAATAGCAGCACAAAGGTTGTCACATATAATTCAAAGTCAGAACTCACTTTTCAAACATGGATGCGTTGGCAATACTGCCAAATCTTGGATTTGGTCTATTAAATCAGCACTTAGGCAAATAAAACAGTCATTTGAGTGATAATTTTAACATACTAATGAGATATTCAGATGTCAGCAACTGAAAAATACACATTGGCCTTTTGAATTTAAGCCAAGACAGGCTTTGAGACTAAGACATTATAGAAGGATCAAAATAATTTCTGGTTTTATCTTAATCGTTCTGGGAGAGAGGCAGATGGTATTAAAGTTCTTTATGAAGTCTTCACTAGTTTTAGATATAAAACTTTTCTTTATCATCTTATTATTAATTAGTTGTGTTTTCACTCATATTCAGGTCAAAAAGCATCCTTTTTCAGACATCCTCACTTTCACTCCCATTCTATACAGTTCTCACCATGACACTGTTCCTGTAGAAGTGCCTACATCACTTCTGCTGAAACAAAACTCTATCACTTTTCTTGCCCTATTTCTCTCTCTCTATCATCAAAACCAAGGTTAGCTGAGCCTAAAGAGATCTGTGTTAGATATAAGTTTTGGCAGACACTAAGACCAGCCTTTGTCATCTAAATAGTTTTGTTCATATAGATATAAAGTATTACATTTTTATTGTTGCTCTTTCTTTTTTTTTATGTATTCATCAGCTTCTTAAAAAATGTTAAGACAATTAAAACATTGCAGATAATATTTATCCTAGAGATGAAAAGTCTCTCTTATGCTTTATTTTTCTTAGAAAATTAACTAGAAAATGTATCTTTAATTATGATTGTGACTTTCAAGAACTAAACCAAAGTATGACTCAATGCTGTTATTTTTACTAATTTTTTTAAAGTATTAGTATGCTGTCTACAAGCACAATAATTGTTCTTACTTGAAGTCTACTCTGCTGAAATCCTTCTAAAGAGGCTGGAAAAATTCCTGTGCTGTGTTTAAGGTGCAAGATAGTACAAATAGTATAAACCAGAAAAAGAAAATGAGACAAAATTCACCAATGTAATCAGTAGTATTCCTTGCAAGCCATAAGCCTTACCATCCACAGGTGCAACAGAGCAAAGAAGTTTTAAGGAGGAATTTGAAGTGGAACAATGATGCGCTATTTAACAGACAAATTAGCTCAGATATTATTGGGCATGCCCTCTGACTATTCTGATAATGTAATCTATTTTAGCTTATTTGCTAGCTCCTTGAAATTGCTAGGTATCCATTTACTGGATTAATTAATTAAACATATTTAAATTATGCATTAGTCATGGCTTTAGAAAGTTAGAGTAAATAACATGGGCTTTATTAATTTTTTCCCTCTCTTATAATTTTCCTATCCCCAGTCTCTAATTTTCATCAATTTCACTTTCTCTTTTTTCCCATTCCTTTTAAGTTTTTGTTAATTTTTTAATAGTGCTAGCAGTTTCACCACTGGCTGAGACAGGAGCAGGTGTCTTTTCTCCAAAGCGACACCAGAACTGATCTGTGGAACAACTGAGAACAGAGTTGTCCCTAGGGATGGAGCACACCCAGTTTTTCCCATGACAAGTTGTCAGGGCTGGAAGCTTAAAAATTAAAGGGATTTTTTTGTCGTTGTTTTAAGTAAAATATTTTCCACCACTTTTATATTTTCAGAACATTGTTCTGGCCTTGTACAGGAGACAGGGAAATGTAAATGTCAAACATTCACTTCTGTTTAAATGGGCTTATTATACCACAAAGTGTTGAGATTTTGTTCCCTACCGGCCGGTTCTTTTCACTGTCGTACCCTGTAAGCACTTTCCTTGCACCTGCCTGAGGAGACTAATCCTCTATTAAAACATGTTCAAACTGAGCAAAGGCAGAAATAGCAGCCATTTCACTCAAACAAAATGAATCAAAACCTTGTAAAAAATAAATAAATCAGGATAGCTTTGGAGAAGATATTTGGCTGTTTGGTCCGTAGCTGAAGCCTTGTTACCTCACTATGTTCCATCTGGAGAGCAGGCTTTGCCCTTAGGGCATGGACCTGTTTTGAAAGCAGTGCAAATAAAATTCCCTCCCATGTAGGTTCTCAGCTGCTTATCAGTGCCACTCACTGTGTATCAGTGCCACACAGACCCCATCATTTGGGGGTGCAATCTTCTTGCGCTAGTGCACCAGTGACTGGCCATGCTCTCACTTCCTTCTCCAGGATCATGGCTATTCACTTTGATGGGACAGTAATAATATGGATAATGTGCATTTCTCTCCCAGCCTTGGTGCAGAGTTAGACTCAACAGGGAGCTGCAGATGCATTGTAGAGAATGGTGATGTTGCTGACTGGTTCACTGGGGAGAGAAACTGCCTCCAGCAGACAACAAAGAACTGCAGTGTAACAGGGCAAGGATGAGGGAAAATATGTTCTGGCATAGTAAATCAGCAGGCTAAATCTGTGGGCCTGAACTGCACTATCCAAGAACAGAAGTCCTGTTGGACAGCCCTCATCAGTGCAAAGTACAGGGCTGATCACACTGCAGTCCTCAAGACATAGCTATATTTTAAAAAACCCTAAGAAGACAATAACAACAACAGATACCCCTCACCCCCAAAAAGATCATTGCAATTACTGCTCATAAAGCCAGGTAGTTAATTTATGGTATGAAGTCACATTTTTATACAGCCAAACCCATCTCTACTGATAAAACCGGTATTGAGATCAAGGATAAACAGTGAACTGTTCCATTTGCAGACAAATTATATGAACAAATGTGGTCATGCTAGTTGCAATGAAATTTCAACTCCTTTCAAGTCCTAAGCTTTCTGTATCTTTTTAAGTTGGGTCAATGAATGGATCAGGTTGACGGTAAATGATTTATAATCAGAAAAGTCACTTAAAAATGCAGTACTCACCATGTTCTCTGTGTTTTGTGTAACTTTTGTTATAATTTGTTTCATAACATCACCTTTTGTAACACGGCTTTAGCTGAGTGTTTCCTAAGATTTTAAAACTTCCTCCGTCTTATGAACAAAACCATTCACTGAAACTTTTCCTACAAGAAAGGGAAAAAAGGTCTGTGCTGCGGGTGAGAGACATGCCATACAACCTTGTATCTAGACAACAGAGAGCTGGATTGATGCTGGTTATTTTTCTAGAGGCCCAGGTGTGCCTAGATAACTTCCCAGAGAAGGTGTATGGAAGATTAACTTAGAGTAATACACAGCAAAAGCAGGCATAAATAAATCTGCAATGCCCCTTAGCTTTCAGAATCTCAAAAAGTACATTATTTTATTTTAATCCCAAGTATTTTGATGTATATGATTTGGTATCTGCTGATAAGATTTCTTTCCTAATGCCAGCAAAACACAATTAATGATAGAATGTTTTCAAATTAAGATTACATGGAGCACATCAGCAAGTGATTGTGATTTTGATTACAGATTCCCACAAATGATTAAAAATAGTAAGAACTCCTTTGCAAGTGCTTCACAAGTTTCACACAGACGAAGAAATTGTATATCACTGGTCATTCACAGCCTGCAGCAGAAGCCTCTTAGTATGGCAGGATGTCAGGTTTCTGCCCTTCCTATTATCATGTGTTTGGGCTCCTCAGCTAACTTCTGATCAGCACAAAAATCACACTGTGGAGAGAGCAAAGACAGAAAACTAGAGAAATTCAGCAGACTGTTAAGTCATAAGTCCCGCTGAGGTACAGCTTATGGACCAGTTTGGGTTAATGGTTATTCTTCAAGACAAGTTCTACCCTCTAGAGACACCCTGAGATTTCCAGCCCATGCAATACTCTAGTTCAGTCTTTGAATTGAAGCATTGTTGAAACAACATGCCACCAGTAGGAGAAAATATTACATATGTGAAACAGTGGAAGTTTATAAGATCCTGGGGAAAATGCATTACTAACACTGCTGAACTGTTGTTGGAGGTTTGGAGTTTGTTTGATTGTTTTTGTTTGTTTTGGGGTTTTTTTGGTGGGGAGGTTAGGGAGGGTGTAGACAAAATTAAAGATTTCTTTGAAATGTCACACTATACGAAAGAAATGGAATCCCTAAATATTTTAATTTCCAGATTATGCCAAGGATATCTGGGTACATCAGTTGAAACTATTTATTTTTTCTTAAAATTTTGCTAATAAATTTCTGTGTCTCATTTCTAAATGATTTTTAAATATGATCCTTTAAATACTATAGTATTATTCCTAAAGTTGCAAGATACACATAATCTGAATACAGTAAGACCTAACCATAGTAATTTGTGATGAAACTCCACTGATTTTGGTGGACCTAGCCCTGATGTGAATAAAAATGACATTTTATTGTTCTAGTCATCTTATGCAGCAGCTTTCTTGCATTTATAAAGCAATATGGTTTCATATATTCATCTTGTCCTCACTACTGCTTTTGAATTACTTTAATAACAGTTGTAAATAAGCAAAGCTCATATGATTGTCCTATTACCTACTTATTAGCTTTAGACTGCATCACAAATGGGGAGATACAGATTTCAGGGGACCTGCATCTGATATAAACACGTGGCTCATGTTAACATTAATGAGAAACTTCGATAGCACTTCTCATTTAAACATCTTGTCTGTAATAGAAATAAACTAAAGACATTTTTGCTCTTTACTCAAAAAAAGAGATGGGACAGAAATATGCATGCTCATGCCTGGTCATTGAAGGAATATGTAGGTTATGAGATACATGGTGAGAAAAATCACAGATTCTTTTCAATCCATTCCGTTTTGAAGGTCTGAAAATCACAAATGTCCTACTGTAGCCAATTTGAGAGACTACAGGGATACAAAAGAATTGTGCTGATTCTGTCTTCAGGGATAAATGCAAAGCTCATTCTCAGCCAGGTGATCTGTTCATCTAATACAGTCCTTTGTTCTACACTGTAAATGTACAGCCTTTCTCAGCCTCCCTCCTCCAGCCCAGATTTCCCCTTTATGCTCCCCTGAAATCCTGGTCTTTGACTCATATCTCTCAAAGTCTGTTTGGCTGAGGAATATCCTCACTTCCTGCTGTTCAATACCCTTAGCAGGGCCCTAATTTGCTGCCTGAGTTAACTTCATCCAAGCCATTGGGCGCTTGTAAATCCCATCACAGGGACTTCATGATATTCTTAGCTCTATTTTATTCTGAAAACCCCACTGCCCAAGGTTATCATATTATGGGAGCTTCATTTCTCTGTGAAAATACAAACCCCAAAAGCTGAAAACATGAGAAATAAATAATAATCCAAATTATGGTTGTTGAAGGGGTTTTAATCTCTTTATTTCTGAGACAAGCTCTTGATTTGGCTAGAAGCACAAATCATGATTGTTAAACACTTAGCTATTCCGTACCACTCAGCTATGAAAAATATTATTTCAAGAAAATGAATTTTTTAGTATTTCATCTTAACCCATTATTCCTTGTATTTCAAAGAAAAATATCAGTGCTCCCCATGCTATTAATGTCCACCATTTTCTGTTTGCTCGTGTCTAATACCCTGAGTGTGGTACTGCTGAGGCCAACTCATAAATTGAAGTGCGACTCATAAACTCTGCCTATCAAATGACATGTAATGCTTTGTAGTGCCTAAAAACTGTTATGGAGGTTTAACTGACAAATCTAAGGATAGAATTCATCTCTAAGAAAACACACGGAATGACAAGAATGTTTAAAATTATCTCATAACAAATGCCAAAAGAGGAGGGGAGGAGGGATGTAGTTTTCCTTTAACTGAATTTCTTTGGTCTGCTCCACAGCCTAGTGTTTGTTACTTTCATAAAAATGCTTGAGAAATTAGAATAGATTTTGAAATAAAGATCCAGTCAAGCTTCTCTGGAGTAATACTCAGACATAGTAAACAATTACATTACATAAACCAACCATCTGAGCAAAAATTATAATTAAAGTAATGCATTGGTGTGCTTCATTGATTTATGAATTTGCTTAATGATTCCTGTTAGAGCAGAAGAAGCCATTATGCATTCACTGATTTTAAGAGACAGTATATAGTTGTGTGACCTTTCACTAAAGAAGAAAAGTAGTATTACCGAGCAATTAAAAAAATTGTAAAAGAAGTGTTGGTATGAAAAACTTTTTACAACAATTTGAAAATAACATCCCAAGCCCATTAATTTTGTTCATGAATAAAGCTGTTCCCATTTTTCACAGTAATATTCAGAAAAGAGTAGAGGAATTTGCCTAGTTCATGCTTGCATGTTGGATCCTGTCTGAAAAAATGAAAATGAAAGAATCCAAGGCAAAATTTGTCTGCCTTTGATTCAGAGTCAACCCAAGCAAGTACCCCAGGTTCCTGGCTGAAAGACAGTGGCCCACACTCCCCACTCAATTACTGTTATTCATTGGTGCTTGGTGTGCTCATCCAAAATCAGAGCTCCACTGTGAGAACTGGGGTTAACACAGACACTGAAATACATACACTGAATATCTCCGACCCAAAGCACTCATGATCCAGACAGACAGTTGGGGAAAACCTGAGCATACAAATGAAAGCATACAAATAATATCCTCCTGCTGAAATCCAGGGAGATTTTACTCTCTGTTTCAAGCTAATTCTCAGTGATACTGAAAATCTCACCCACAAAGACCAAGCAAATGTATTATCTTGCTGTTATGGAGATAGGGAGCTAAAGTAGAAAAAGATGAAGTTTTATCATCCAGGTCTGTGCAGGAATGTTGTGGCAAAATTGAGTCTTAAAAACAGGATCATAGATTTCTTCACCAGGTTAGTTTCTGTCCTGTCCCCAGAAGTTTTGTGAAGAGGGTCTTCTCCCATCCCTAATGTGCATCCATTAGTGCTAGTGAAATCCACACCAGGTACTAAAAGTAAATAGTATTGAATGCCTTCAAACCTTGACACAGCAGGAGGCATCCTGAAAGTAAGGAAGGAGGAGTCTTTTAAATTAGCTGTTGTAAAACAAATGGAAGGGTCCAGGGAGTGCATTTGACATTTATCGGTGTATTTCCTTGCTTTTGTTGTTTTCTGTCATTGTCCTATCATTCCATTCCCCTTGATTTTTATGTAAACTTCCTTGTTTGTTTGCTTTTCTGATAACTTGTAGAGTAAACTTCTCCTTCACAAGAGAAAATGCAGCTGGGAGAATAAGGCAGGGGGAGGTTTTCTGGCTGAAATACTTTCAACATGGCATCAGCATAGTTGCTTGTGACTTTGAGCACTGTGAAACATTTGTTTGTCTTGCTTTCTTCCCTTGCTTTTCACAGCCCTTTTCAATCTCCCAAGCGCCTGATGGAAAGAGAGAGAATCCCATACAACACTAAACACATTTTGTTATTTACTCTTAAATCTCTATTTTCACACACAGCAGAGATTGCACATGTCAATATATCTTTTTAATTGTATGTGGAACTTGTCACATCAGGTTGTAAGCCCCTTGAAGTCCCAGAGCCCATTTTGAACTGGGTTGACACTTCAAAGTAAAAAGGGAACAAGTATGGAAAGCTCTTTGAATCACAAAGAGCCAAATGAAAACACTCCATCAGACTTCAATCCTCAATTATGCTTTTTCCCTGTGTATTTTGTCTGCCAAAATCCATAAATGACCTTCAGAATGGCCACATGATGATCTAGAGACCAGCTCCTCATCCCTTGTTATCATTTCAGCAGCCCAGCTCATTCAGGCAGTTTGACTTTCTTGTAGGAACACAGAGGTGCATGAGAAACTGAATTTCAGAGGGACAGACCTTCAGCCCTAAATTTGGACCTTATGCTAGAGATACTTTTTTGTCATCTGCTGAGATAACCATTCACATTCAGTAGGTGAGAAAGAGGAGGGTTTACAGATAAAAGCATGGGATGGTCCTACTATAATTGTCTGGAATCTTTTCATTTTGTGTTGTAATAGGTATTATTTTTACTCTCACAGAGACCCATAGCTTCACAATTCTTGACATAAAATAAGAAGGTAAGAAAAGGGATATTTTGATTTACATTCTTTCAGGCCTGGATACATGATGACCATTTCAACTCTTTACAATGCTACTAATAAAAAAGTCCTGTGATACCATAAACTGCTGAAGTATTTCAGAGATATGTAATAGAGCAAGAAAAAAGTACACCAATAGAAGGAGGAACTGTGAGAAGAAAAAAGTGAGAAGAGGTCCTTTTGCTCCATGAACATTCAGCCTTCCCTGCAGAACCACAGTGGCTGGGGGCAGCCAGCACTCTCCCCCCTTCTCCACAAAATTACCTGCTGGGACAGGAGCCAGCTGCTTCCCCAGCCCTTTGGTTACCAACTCTCAGTGAGAAAAACAAGAGTTAAAGCAACAGAAGAGTCTTTTTGTTCTCACCTTAGAACCAGTGCAGGAGCTAAGGCCCAATGCTCTCCTCAAAGGCTACTTAAGTCCAGAAGTACTATGTTAAACTTGTCTCTCTTTCTACTACACACATTTAAAGCCAAGATGGACATTATTTCAGCATTCAACATATTTGGATGTGAACTCTTGCTGTAGCCTCTATGAGCTTTCACATAGCTCATTGTCTGCCTTTGGAACATACTAAGGTAATGTGGATTTTACGTGACTCCTACACATGCTTATCTTTGTTCACTGTAGGGAGGCTCACTGATGTTAGGAGGGCTCTTTCACTATGGATTTACTGTGCATCAGATTAAGTACTTTTGTAATTTGTTAATGGATCACTGAGCAAGCAGCACCAGTTTTTAAGTTTATCATCATTACTGGCAGTAACTGGCAAACCTTTAGTGGTGCTGGTAGAGACCACAGTCAGAGAGCCTGTCTAAAATCTAGCAGTAAAAAAATTTGATTGAGATTCCACTTTAAAGAGCAGTTTGCAAGCAGAGTTTTGAGTGAAAGCAAAGTATCAGTGTGAGTCTGAAACTTATTCAAGCTGTCAGTCTCGATGTCTTGTGTCTGCTAGCATGCCCAGCTTTGGTGTTATTGTTTGTTTGCATGTTAACCAAAATGTAGGTCTACATTTTTCCAGCACACACAGACTTCTGCTTACTAACTCCCTCCCATGAATCAGATGCAATGGAGTGGTAAGTGGCAGCTAACTTCTATCTAGCAAAGCTTGAAGTGCAGGCTGCTGCAGCTGGCTCCGCACATGCCTCCCCCTCACCTCTTCAGGTAGCAGATGTTTCCCTATCACCAGTTACTAAAGCACTAAAGTGCAGGTTATGCTGTTGCCACATATGCCTCATTTGAAGCTGTCATTGTACCCCAAAGTTCAGTAACTCAGGTTTATGTAGTTGCTCATATAAACTCAGGTTTATGTGTCTGTTTCAGGAGCCGGCCTGCCTGCAGCCAACCTGCTGCCCAGAGCCAGCAGAGACATTCAGCCCCACTCCAAGCAGGTTAACGTGCCTTCACCCATCGAATTGTTTGTAAAGACATTAGCACACCTCTTCCCTATCAGTAAGCTACTTAAATGCAGAAAAACGCATTTAAAACCCAGGTAGGCTTGCCAAAGCAGTAAAACCGACTTAATTTTAATGTTTGACATTTTACTAGCCCGTAATGAGGAGCAACATAAGCTGCTTCAGAGATAGAGGCATCTCCTAAATGTCTGGGCCAGTAAATGAAAACAAAGTTTAGTGTACATGATGTAAAATATGAAGTCTAGGAGCAGTGAACCAAAACAGAAAAAAATAAAAAACCTGAACCTATTAAATAACAAAAACGTGCAGCATACTGAAGAAGGAAAGAGACGAAGGAAAGAGATTTGGGAGATTACTGCAAAAGAAATGTTGATGTCTTTCTCTGTGTGGCTGCATTAGAAGAGGCAAATATGAAGGATAAACCAACCCTAGAGACAATAAAGCAAAACAACACAGAGCACCTGAGCTGTATTAACCACAATCCAGTTTAGTATAAATTTGTCAGGGAGAGCAAGAGGCTTTAAGGTAAGATTATGACTTTAGGGAAGAGGCATATTATAAACAGCATCTGCCAGAGGAAGCAGCCACAGAAAGCATTTTACGAGAGATTCCGCTGAAAAATGCCCCTTCCTTCCCTGGCCTCGATGCCATAGGAGGCGCCGGCAGTGGGCAGCGATCGGGAGTGCCGAGGGGGAGCGGGGCTCCGGCTGCCCTGGGGGTGCGGGCTGCGTGCCACAGAGGCACGGCAAAAAGGAATGCTCTCCCCTGTGCTTGGGCCTGACGCTTGGCTGTTTCCATGGCGACCAGTGAGTTTGTGCCGTGTTTTCTTTTCCTGTTACTTTGGGTTTAATGTCCGAGCCCCAGGCTGGGAAGGAGTTGGAAGGAGTGGGAGCTGAAAGTGACTCGAGGCCGCAAAATGGCTGCGCTGCGCCCGGGGGGAAGCAGCGTGCTGTGGGAGGGGACGAGGGTGGCTGTCACCGCCTCGGAATGTGCCTGGTTTAACAACAAACTTGATGTTTTGTATGTGCAAAACCTCCTGAAAGGTATTGGAGGTGGTGCTGAAGGTGGCTCTGCAACAGGCTTTGTCGGCTTCATTCTTGTCCTGTGACAGAGCTTATTTGCGTGAAGGACAGCGCTTTTCCCCCCCCAGATTTTTTCCTGACTGAAATTTAAATTTAGGCGCTTGGTTTCATTAGATTTAGTTTCCCTTCCCATGTCATTTACTTCGCTAAAATCAGTTGTGTCCCTCCCTTTCCTCGTGTCTCAGTTTTCCCTGTTTCTGGAGGGCCTGCCCGAGGCTGGCATTCCCCCCGGCAGGCTGAGTCGCACAGCTGAAGGTGCTGTTCTTTGGTGGGAACACTCTTCCCTTGGAAGGGAAAAAACAAACAGAAAAACCCCACCAAGTTTTGGAAAGCTGAAGGGAAAAAATAGCAGGCAGATAGGCGTAAAAAGTATTTGTAAAGTTTGGCCCTCATTGTTTAAGATGGAAATGTAGTACTGGTAACTTAAAAAAGAGAAGATGGATAGATAATTAGCACACATCTTTCCCGGCAGTTACAATTGCCCTTCGAGGCGCTCAAGACTTTTGTTATTAAGGAGAGGAAGAGAGGCCAACAGCAGCGTTTAGCACATTTCTCTTATGCAGTTTCTCTTCAGTGTGGTTCTGCAATATGTCATCTGACTGTGCAAACCTCCCAGGAATAAGTGGAATTCTTGCATCGCTAATTTCACCTGAACACAGTATTCTCTTTATGGCCTGTATTAACACTCTAAACAAATAATAAGAGTAAAGTTTTTACCAGAGTATTTGTATGATTGTGATGGACTTTCAGTAGCTTTGGAAATACTGAAACTTTTTGGGGAGTTAAGTTTACTATTGAGTGGCCTTTTAAAAAAAGAAGTGGTAGAACATCACCAGCTTCATAAAGTTTACGTGGAGAAGTTGCTTATGAATGTAACCAACATGAAAAACAGTGGTAGAATTTTCAGGTGTTGAAATACACTGCAATGTGTAGCCCTATAGTGGTGTAAGCAACCCCCCAAATTAACTGGCATTGCTGTGGTCTGAAGATGAGTGACTGCAGCTTGTGCTTAGACAAACAGAAGATGGAACAAAAAACCCAGAGTGAGCTTCACACTGAAGAAAGGAAGGAGACTAAACTATGGAGATACAGTCCAAATGTTTGGGGTGTGTTATGGCCCAGTGTGTGACACAGTTGTCTGCTAGGTCTGTGTATTTAGTGTCTCTTGCTGGTGGACTGTATTCTTTTCAGAGCATCTAAACAATTTCAAACACTAGGCACTTAGAGAATTGAGGTCAGAGAATTGAAGTCTGAATTGTCTATAAAAAATTAAAAAACAAACAAACCAAAATTTAAAAACCAACCAAAGAAACCTACCAAAAAAACACCAAACCCAAACCTGACAAGAAGCAGTGTTCCCAGGGAAATAAGCAAAGGTGAGATGATATTCTTGGGTTGACTGATAGTGACCATGAAGTCTATTTCAACAATTTCTTGTTTGTTTTCTCATTTGTTTGCTCGTTTCCTTGTTCCTTCCTGTTTTGACCAAAAAGCGAACTGCAGTTCTCTTTGTGACTCACATTGGGGTGTGATATGTGACTCTGGCAAGAACACTGAGCCAGAAGTTCACAGAGCACCTGGATTGTGCCTGGTTTGTGCTGTTTCAGGGTGATTAAAAATTCTTTCAGGCAGTTTATATGGCTGAGTAAATTAATATTTATAAAGCCTGTAGGATAGCTTATGTTCAACACCTCTAGGGTATTTTTATTTAGGAAAGGCCTCAGTTTTGCAAGACAATGTACAGATACTTCAAGAGTGACTCGAGAAGGGGTGTTCAAATCCATATTGCCTTGGGACTGCTGAAAAAAAAAAAAAAAGCTGGTTTTCTCTGGAGACACTGACAGATGGAATCCCAAAGTAGTTAATTCCTCTGCTGAGGATGTGTCGGATCTCAAGATCTCAGTCCTGAGATGCTGAGCCACCGAGACCACCTTGGGGGGCTCGGGAGTCCTGGAATGTTGCCAGAAGTGTCTGGTGGCTGGACTTTGGTCCTACACAGGAGACGACAAGGATGAGGCTTCACCAGGGTGAATGGCGAAGAAATTAGTTAATTAGAGGGTGAGACACAGGGTTTAGGATTTATGTACAGGGGGGTTTAGAGGAGTAAGAGGGAGGAATTGGGGTGTGTCCTGTCCTTCTTCCTCTTCTCCTCCATCTTCTTTGGCCACGGTGGCACCTTTGGATTGGTTATTACTGAGAGTGCACCCAGCAATGAGAATAAATGGTATTGGGGAAAAATGATAAATATTGTACACGTAACAATGGGTATAAAGATACGTGGCTGCCCGGGAGGGCAGACAGTGTGCCCATGGCTGACTGCTGAGCAGATCTCTGTTCGGCTGAAAGAACATCTTTTAGATAAACAATTAATAAACATAAAAACCGAAAGAAGAACTGAAGCCTCTTCTCGTCCTTCGATACGCGGGCTGCCCCAAGGCCACCTCGGGCCTTTCCAGGCCCCTCAAACAGCCGAGATAACTGGACAAGGATGTGGAGTTTGTGAGCTGTGGGGGAGTAAAGGAGAGTGATGCCTTCCATATAAGGACCAATGATAAAACATTTTTGTGATGACTTTTGTTCTCTCTCCATCTCACTTGCTCCTGGCTTATCTGCAGGTGTGGTACATGGACAGAACATGATTTTGACACAAAATCCCCTTAGGAAACCTCAGTTGTAAAGCTCACAGTGAAGTGGAAGGACAGGCTATGCTTTCTGATTTCCCATAGCATAACTCTTGTTAGATGAACATACGTTTAAAGGCCACAAAGAATCTCTGCTTGGGTGCAGTAAAAGGTAATAAACTTGCCCTGTTATTATGTAATATCACTGGATACCAATATAATTGTCTCTTCAGAAGCAATGCTGCATTTTATATATATATATATGTGTGTGTATGTATATGTAGATATGTGTATATATCTATTTCGTGGGATTAGAGGTGGATGGCCTGACGTACTGAAAGCTTTGTGTCTCTGCTCATACTAGAATGCTAAGGAAATGAGTAGTTGCTGTGATTAAAGACAGCTGCTTCTCCTCTCTGTCCCTACACCACAGGAAAATCCATTCCTGGAGATCTGGTCTGTGGTCTCTCCTTGTCTTTATAGCTGTGTTTATTCTTGTTTAGTGTAACAAAATGTTGCATTTTCCTTCCAAGTCTGTGGCTAAATATTTTACTGTTGTTTCAAAATGTATTTTTAAGCTTTTATTTTTATTTTTAATTTTTTTCCAACATTGTAAAATCTGAATAGATACACGTGTACTCGTAAATTTTTGGTTAACATTCAGTGATGCGTGAGCTGGTGTGGTGTCATGGTTTTATTGTCAGCATCTTTCGCCTCAAAACTGTTCTTTTTTGGTATTTAAGCTTGAAATGCAGTTGTTTGCTTTTTTTTTTGTTTGTTTGGCATTGAGTCAAGAACTCTATAGTCAATAGTGTTTGGCACAGAGATTTTCCTGCCACTAATATTGTTGAGTTAAAAGTTGTGTGTAAAGAAAAAAATGCACTGCACTTAATTTTCATAAAATACCAAATGATAGAACTATGCCTTGCATCATCAAGGAAAAATGAGTAAATAACACCAAAATGTCAATGAAAAGCCACTCACTCTGTTAGCCCAGCAGCACCTCTTGTAAAAACACACCGTGTATGTTTATAAATGTAGCCAGAAGTTCCCAATACATTGCAAGCGTGATGATTACAGCAGAAGATAACAATGATCAGCTAATAATTACCATGACAAATTCGGGCCCAGATTTGGCAGAAGCACTGCAGTTAGTGTGGGATCAAACCATTTAAAAACAGGAGTAGTCTGTGCTGTTACTTGCTCCTGCACAAATACCCTTGTGTTGAAACTGTCTCAGCTGCTCAATCTCACAGCCCCTTCCAGTCAGCACCACTCAGTTTGGGATGTGATGAAGCACTTCAGTGTTGGAGAAAAGTCTGTAACAAGTCTCACTCTTGGTTTTCAGCTGGCAGAAAGTTGGTGGAACACAGGTTCCCACCTGTCTTTGAGCTCTCTTGCCAGCAATTTGCTGGGGAGCCCCTGGTTGCCCACGGTGTGTCCCACCTGTGAGAGCTGACGAGAGCCTTGGCAGTGCTGTGCAGCTGACTCCTGCTCCAGGAGCCAAATGCTCAGGGACAGGGAGAACAAAATTGCTTCAAGAGTCCTGTGAATGTACTTGAAGCATTAAATGTGAATGCTGGAGCCCTGAAAGTATGGAAACATGTATGTTCAAAAGTCTTGTGCAGTTCAGTGTTTGCAGCTGTGTAGAAATCCTATACCTTAGGTATAGGATTCACATTTTACAGCTTTTTTAGTGTTTAAGATGTTTTTAGTTTCTATATGATGTGCTCCAAGATGACAGAAGTATTAGCCTTTTTATAAGAACTTGCAATATGATTCTCTCATAAGTGTCACAGTATTACTTGGAATTAAAATGTAATAAGACCAGTATTTAATTATATTTAATAATAACTTTTTCTTTAATATTTAAAAAACTTCTTTCACAACCAGTGGTGTGCTGGACTTGGACTGTACTGTAAACTTGGACTTGGACTGTAAACCTAGAGCTTTAAGGGAGTCATTTCAACACTCAGCAAAACCTTTGCCAGGCTGGATCTGTTTCACTGGAGGTTTCCTGTTGCTCATGTACAAGAGAAAAGGATCATTCTGCAGTGTAAGCATCCTCTAATTTGAAGAAGTGGCTTTATTGCAGCAGTAGTTATTGCAGTAACAGCTGGTACTGTCAACACTGCTGGATGGGAAGAGCTGTAGTGGCAGAGATTTGGTTCTCACCTACAATGGGAAGTAGCTTATGAGCCTCTCACACATTTTTTTTTCCTATCTCCAGGAGAATTAATACAGATTTGTTTTAAAAAATAAATGTTGTTCATACAGAAAGATCGAAAGGAGAAACCAAGAGTAAATTTAATTTAGCTCTTTACCATAGCTGTATATTTTGAGACCGAAAATAATTGCACTACCTGCTTCTGGGACTGTAAGAGGCCACAATGTGGAATAATTAAAAGTTTGCAGCTAACATTCATTCTTTGCCGAATGAGATGCTGAACTGAGGATTTACAAAAGCAAAAGGCATTTCAGTTAAGATGCCAGGTGTTCCAAAGCAGCAGTAGTATTTATTTCACTATCTACTTTCAGACAGTAATTTACTACCTGATAGATTGCTTTCCACAGGATTTTTTTTTATTTTAAAAAGTAAATAAAAGAGATTATGGCAATCTTTGAAAGAAGGCATTAAGGCATTCAAGTAAATCTTTTTACAGTGCTTATACACCTTATATAAAGGTCACAGATGGAGGGAAAGCAAAATGTGCCACCTCCCATGTCAAATGCTGCAGTTCTTGAGAGTAGCAAATTGTTCTGTTACTTGAATCTTGTATCCATTTGGGACTGAACAATTTTTTTCTGTAAAGCATTCAAATGTATCTTCTGTCTGGTAGAGTATATCCATCACTGTACTGAAGCTTTTGTTCTAACCCTGAAAGCAGTTTTCTGCCGTAGAGGTGCTTATTCTAAAGTCCCAGTTCATGTGAAAAGCCATGTGCCTGGGTTGGTTTTTTTTTTCTTTGAGTATGAAGTAGGGAAGAAGAAGGTCAGGAAAGAAGCAATGTGTGTGTGAATGTTTGGTTTTCTCCAAGAGAAGGGCATAGGCAGGCTAAATTGATTTTTATTTCCAATAAACAGGGGAAACTGGAGTGAGAAGGGAACTGTAAGATAAAGTGCATGGAAAAAAAAAGCCAACATTAAATAAAATATCACTTAAATATGTATAATTGAAATGCCGGGAGGATAATTCTTGCAGGAGGGATTGGACCAGGCTTCATACTGGAGTTACGTATTTTAAATTGTTCCAATTCCATAGTTACTGTGAGCTCTGCTGTTACAACACCAGTGACTAGAAGGATGTCAGACTTCCTGGATGGTTTTCTCAAAATGGAGGTGCTGTTGGTTATGCAACATCTTCTGCACACCAGATGTTACCAAGAAGTTATTCTCAATGTTATCTGTACTTTGACCTGCTTAAAAGAGAAATGCCTAACTTCCTTTATTCTGTGTGAAATGAAGTGGTTCAGACACCACTTGTACAATTCCTGCCAGAAACAACAAAGTCTCTAAGTTAATAATATTTCCATATATTTAGCTGTCTCTAGAATATATTATTTTAGGTGAAGTTTTGGGGGATTTTTTTGGGGGGAACTGGTGTGAGAATTTGTTCTTTGGCACATTAGCAGAAGTTGTGGGACAGGAGGAAGTGCTGTTTGTTAAAGCTGAGGTCATTAGATTAGTCTCTTCCATTATCAAGCTGTTTAAAAACGAAAAAGATCATCTTTAAGGAAAAATACCTCAACCTTGTCTTGAGTAGTATTTTTATCTGTATTATCTGTGACACAGACCTTCACAGTATAACTGCTCATTAAAGTGCTGTAGCCCACTAAGTAGACTGAAGTCACTGCTATCAATTTCCTACAAAAATGGAATGTTTCTGTAACTTTTGATAGTGACCTCTTTGTTCAAGTCTCATTAGATAATGTAGGATTTTATTTTCCTTTAAAAAAGAAAAACACTTTCTTTGAGAAAGTTGATCTATACATGTAAATCTGTTTAAAATTGATCACTTCAGCAATGTTGTGACACAAGTCTTTCAAAAGTCTTTTTTAAATGACACTAGCTATTTTACAGATGCTTTTGATGATATTAAAATCATATTGTGGTTTTATTAACTATGATTTTTCTTTCTTGGTCTATCTTAAAACTGTTTCTTTTTATGTTTTTAAAAGTGAAGTCTCTCCTTTAATATTAAATCAACAATTGCCATGTTCTATTATTCATGCTACAGAACTGATTCTGACTCCTAGGAGGTAAACAATAAAGTAGAAATGCAAGGGTTGGGGGAAAACCCAAACACAACCCACACTTAAAGCTTAAATGGAGGTGCTAAGAGGGACTGGACGGGAATTGGAAATTATCATGTAATTTCTCATATAACTCCATCTACTAAAGACGCTATTACATGAAAACATCTTCTACAGCTTATTTTATAAATAAAGTGTTTATCTGGTACTGCCTATGACATTTACAGAATGAATCAGCATGGCTTCTTATGATATGCAAAGGTTTTTCAGTGTCTAAATAGCCTTAAATTATTAGAAATGAGATTAAGACCTTCAAAGACTGTTCCATTTAAATAGCTAAAACTATTTTAACTAAACCAAAACAGTAATTTTCCTTAAAATCATTCTTGAGGGTGGAAGAAGTCCTGAGTTTCAGTGAAGTGCTTCACTGTATTTTTATTGTTTTTTCATCATACATTCCAATGACAGAAACCGTGTGCCAGTTCTCAGCCCTTCAGGCTTCCCCCCGGTCTCCAAGGCACATCCTTGCACTTTGGCAGTGCCCTAGGGAGGAGCTGCCAGTGCTGCCAGCTCCAGCCTGGGATGGGTGCCGGGCATGGGGAGCATCACCAGAGCCAGAGCTCTCTCTCTGCGGGTAACAAGGGTGGGGCTCTGCATCCAGTACCTAAAGCTTTAGAAGAAATTTGCGTATTTAGAACAGAACTTTGCCGCCTGTTTCACCAAGGATCAGAAATGGCAATGACAACATCAAAATATTGATGAAATTTTCTTGTCAGTTGTTATATGATTGTAGTAAAATGATGCTTCTTATCATGATTTATGGGTGCTTCAGTGTTTGCAGTAGAAGTGCAAGTGTTACCATTTATTGACTTCATAAAGATAGACCATAAAAGATTAAGGTCAACTTTTTCCAAGGCTTTGCTGATTTTCAGAGAAGCAATAGATGGTACATGGTCTGAATTATTTGGATTTTCACATGGGCAGCCTGTTCAGAAATCTAGGCTTAGAGAGACAGGGCTTTGGTTAGCTTTTGATATTCTTGTAGAAAGGGTTTAGATGTGCTCTGTCCTACAGACAAGGTAATGTCATGTAGTTATTCTCTTGGTTGGTTCAGATGCATAAAAGCTGTAACTAGAGTAGTTATTTTTTCTTTGTACAAGAGCAGTTAAGGCAAGATTTCATTTCAGATGTGAATTAGAAACTTGCATCTGTGCATGTAATATAAGCAGCTACAACTTTTGGAAATAACTTTTCATAGTGCCTTTAATTATTGAAAAATAATATTTGCACAGTTGAACTGAAAGTAAAAATCAAAAGATACTTTTTTTCAAAAATTCAGTCAACTCATTTATTATTTTTCTAGGCTTTTTAAAAGCCATCCATGACACATAAGAATCAGAATATTTTACTTTCTTTCTAACTATCAGGTTTTTTTTACAAATAAAATCACTTAATAGCCTCTTTCTAACTCTGGAGAAAGTATATTTCTATCAAATATTTCCTAATATAACATAATATTATATTTGGTGCAGTTATCAGTATGAAAATGGATAGCTTCCAGTAGTAATTAGTGTGATGCTCTTTTGCTTTTGTAAATAACTGCTGGCTCTAAGGATCTGTGCATGGATACTGGGAAAATGCATGCAAATTTTAATACTGCTTCATTTCTAAATAGTTAGCATAGGAGTATCAGGACAGCATTATGTTGTCAGATTATTATAGCAATATGATTTTGTTTTAATGGAAAAAAATCTCAGGTCTTACCAGAAAGTGAACCCGTAGGTACACCAACACATTATGAATATTTCAACACCCAAATAAGAGCAGTATCTCTCAATATCTCCATAAACTAAACAGTCCTTTTTGGCAGACATCAATATTATTGCTATTAGATTGTAGATCTTTATGTTTCTACCTAGGTGCTTGATTGATGATGATAAATCCTAAGCCATGTAGCCATGATGAGTTTGTCAGCACAATATTTGCGTGCTGACTTCAGTCATTATCTCTAGATTGGTACTGTCTGGTTTCTCTGAGGGTAGGGGAATTGAGGATTCATAGTATGTGGAAAGCAGACATAGTTAACACAGAAGTTTGATACTTTTAGAGGACTGGAGTTCTGCATTTGGCTTTGAGTTTTCTTTTCATATGCTGACAATGATTGGGCATAAATTTAATTGAGTTTTCACATGCCATTCAATAATACTTTTTTCCCCTAGGGTTCTTCTGCAGCCCAGTCTCATCTATTTTCACCAACTTCCACTCACGAGTGCCAGAAGACCAGCTGAATGCTAACCAAGCATCCAGCCTGGCAGATAAACCCTCAAGGAGGCAAGAAAGAATTATCTGTATTAGAGTGGCATTTCAGAACTAATCCCACATTCCAGAAAGGGGCATATTTGGGTTTAGCAGTCTGCATTAAATAAGCAAGAGGTAAATTTGCAACAGAAGACTTATTCTCTCCTCCCTAGAGGAGTCTGTTATTTGAGATGCCTTGCCCAGTAATGTGATGTGGGTCTGTGGTTGAGTTGAAGTACTTCTAAGTCCAGTGGGAAACAGATAGCATCATCTTGTTTGATTTCTTTTTATTAGTTCTGCCTTTGAGTTTGTAATACAAAGAAGGATGAAACGAAGGCCTTCTAAAGCTGCAGGATTTGGGAATATAGATATAGAGGAATATTTTTGTGTTGGCTTTTTTTTTTTTCTTTTTTAATTGAAGGGAGCAGGGAGGGGTTGACACAGAGAAAGGGGAGAGTTGCATACCTGGTGAAGAAACTGATTTAACTGAGATTCTGTACACTCATAATATCTAGGAAGAATTACCTAATTTTATCCTTTCAAACATGGTTCTTTGAACTGTGACTCCCATGCTTTCTGTTAAATTGTATGAAGAGCTATCTCACCTCATGGTCAATATTACCTGAACTGTAACATTTCCAAGATTAATGTTGTTCTCTGACATGCTTTCTGTCTTTGTGACAAGATCTCAAATGGGTACAAATGTAAATTTGTTTAAATTCAAACTCAGTCTCAAAAGTATTTTCTTGGTAAAACACCCGCTATGCCATAGCGCAGCTAGTACCGGCTCAATTTATTTCTGGATTGTATTCCAGCCAATAGCCTGGGAACCACAAACATTCAGCCCTACCATAATCCATTTTATATTTGAGATCCTGCTAGCTTCTAATACCCTATTCATCTGTGCTATTCCACAGTCCTTAGGTAACCTACCATAAAAAGCCTATATTATGTGTAATGGAACCATAGGATCAATCTTCAAACAGCAATCTATTTTCACCTAATGCTTATATTTTGTGTTAATATTATACCTTGCTATGAAATTCTTTTCCTCCCCACAAATTCATGGAATCAAGTTAATGAATTACTGAACTATTTTTTTTTTTGTTTTGTTTGAGGAGTCAGGTATTCACCAGGCAAGGTGGTACATGTGAAAGGAAAATCCTGGTGTTAATGCAGGGCAGAGAAGAATTCATCCAAGACTTAACCCAGTACTCACCTGTTAATTTCAGATATATGAGAAGAATTTGGTTCCCTTTAAAACAGTTGTTCTTGTTTTCATATGCTCCTGCTACCTCCCAGTGCAACAATTTACCGAAGAAAGAAATGTTAAAGCATTGTCAAACAGGCTACTCTTACATGTCTCTTGTCCCAGAGCAAGCTGGAGAGTCAGAGAATTATGTGGGAGTAAATTTAATCTCAGACATTTCCTGAGTAATTTTGCAGACACAAGAAGGGTGGCTGGTTCAGATTAAAGCCAGGATAAGAAGTTAAATTTAGGCTGTACTTTGATATGAAATCTTTGGAGTCAATAGCAGTGTAAACAGTTTTTAGCTATTCTTTGCTCTCTGTTTATGCCCTTGCAGGTTTTTTCTCAGCTGTACCAGTATCAGCATGAGAGAATTGGACCTGGGAACTGATCTAGATTTTCTGACTCAATATTTTTCCAAGAAAGAGCTGGGAAAGGGGAAGATTACTAAAAGGATGACAGAAAATTTAAGCCATTTTTGCTGCTGAGCATTTCATATTGTGTAAGCATGGCCCTAGAAATAGCTTTGTTTGCCTGTAAACAGCCAATTGCCTATGTTGTTAATGTTCATAGAGTAAGTTTCCAAAGGACAGTAAGAAAAATATCTCCTTTTAATAAATTCTGATTGTGCAGAATGATAGTCTTCTCTTGCAAGAAAGTGGGAGTGTGGTCTTTCACTGGCTGATGTAGGCTTGATCCCATAAATCATGTGGTCTGGGAAATAAATGGGTTGGACTTGTGTGGTTGCAGAATGTGATAAATAAAAGGCCCATTCTGGGAGCTAAATCCAATTCTGGCTTCCCAGTCCAGGCAAATGTAGTGAGATCCTTAGAAAATAGTCTGTAAGGAGAGAGTGTTGAATAGAAATAAACTAAACAAACCTTCCCGTATGGCTCATTGAGAACACCGGGATCTTCTGTTTGAATGGCTGAGTCCTCATCTGGTTTCGCTCAGTAGAATGTGGATTTATACAAAGTACTGCTTATTTCTGACCAGTTTTTAGAAACTCTCATAGTGCAAGAAGTTCACAGGGAACAACAGTAATAGTTTTAAATGTGCCCTGATTAATAGGGACCACCCTACATCTCATGTGTTGGACATTTGGAAATATCTGTTACTTAGTCCTGATGAGACAGAGCTCAGCAAGAACCTACAACTGTTAATAGTTACTTCTAAAAACTTGTTTCTTAATATGTCCCAACTGAGAATCAAGGAAAGTTGGACGGGTGCTATTTTAGTGTCTAGTAATATCTTAATCACATAATAAAATGCAAAGTCAATATAACTGCATTAGTGATATGATTCAAATACATGGAAACTCAGATTTCTGGAAAACCATCCTGACTGGAGGCTGCCTGCTGTGTCAGATGACTATCACTTCCCATGTGAAGGGGCAGGGGGAAATGGTTCAAGCAGGTAACAGCTTCTTAATTTGCTTTTTTTGTCTCACATCACCCACATATGGAAGAAGCAAAATCAGGTTAACACCCAAGTTTAAACATAGTAGACATGTATTCTCATGATGTCAGTAATAAAAGTATGTGTAAAGCAGCATGTATATTCTGGAAAGGAAGCTAACCGTTGAAGCCAAGAAACATAGTCTGGCACAAATCTTTTTACAAGTCCAGAAAGACTCAATGATCTACAGATAGGTGTAGCTTAACAGCAGGAAGAAAAAGGAAAAGGGGGTTGGGCAGCTGTCTGCTGTGTTAGCAGTACCAGACAGTGCCAGAGACTTGGGAGTAGCTTAAATGGGTAGTAGTGCAATTCCACAAAACTATTGCTTTGTTTCATTATGGGTTTGGAATGAATACAGTCCAACACTGAAAGGTTTCACTACGCAGTGAGAATCTGGCACAAACTGTGAACACAAAAATAGAGAGAGAGATTCCTCAAATTATCAGGAGTTAAGATCATATTTGGACAAATGTTAGCCTGTTGTCTTAATTCCTTCGGTTTTTATCTGAAGTATTAAATTCTCCTTATGGGGAAATATTCAAGACAGTTTATAGGAAGAATGCAGTTACAGTTTCTAAAAACCTGATGGAGTAAAATATAAGAATCAATTTTTAGTCACTCAGGTAGTAAAATGCACACATAAAATCAGTTTTAATAACTACATATTCAGAGTAGACATGTTCTGCAGGTAGTTGTCTGTTTCTATACACACTGCACAGTGTATAAGCAATCAGGAATATCTTTCTGGTTTAATTTAAAGGACTCTAATTTTTTCCCTCTGGTTTATTTATTCGATTGTATTTCACATTACTGGCATAAACACATCATACCAGGGAGGAAAAAACAAGCCTATTTATTGGCAAATGAGCACAGAGGCCCCCTTCAACAAGAATTTTTACAGTAGGCCTTTGCAGTGCATTGGTTTTGGAGAGAGGGACAAATCTGGCTTCTTAAAGGGATGAATTCCTTGATATTTTCAGTGTCACTGCTAAACAATATTTTTGCCTAATGAGAGGGGTGCAGCTTTTTACAGGGATGTGTTTGTTGCCAACAGTAAACAGAGCAAGGCTGGGGTAGCAGATTCAGGCAGGTCAGCACAGGAGCTGCCCTTATTTCTGCAGGATGAGACGCCAAAAGATCTGTCTGGTTCAGTGCGCTAGTTCTGGTAGTCCTGTCTGGTTCAGTGCACTAGTTCTGGTAGTCCTGCACTTCTCCAAAGCTCTCCTGTCATGTGTTTGGGCACCAGCTGTAAAAATCCTAACCAGCCACATTCTCAGCCCTGCCCAGTGTAGTGTTCCTATGCCAGAGTCACATGAAGTCAAACTAGTTGATTGCTTAGGGCAGAAAGCTTCCTAGAGGAAGAATTAGCCAAGGTCTTTCTTCTGTTTCTCTGTCCCAGAGCCCTTGAAAACCAGACTTGTCACTGAAAAAAAAAGTTGTCTAGGGGAGTGGGGTGGGAAAATTGCTACTTTGTCCATTACCCTTATCAGGTCTGGACTGGCTGGCACTGATTCTATCCCATCATCCTAGGGATGGAAATTCTTAGGTTTTTTCTTTTATTACTCCTTCCCCATACTGGGAAGCTTTGAGTTAGATTCTTGCCTGCTCTTTAAAGCTATTAGGGGAATATTCTTTCTCTACACTTAGCTGCCAAGTAAAGCAGCGCTTTAATAATTCTACTGTTACCTTTACATTGCCAATCCACTGACATTTGTAACAATTAAGAAAGTTTCAAAATATAAACAAAAATTAGACTAAGAATGAGCAAAGAAATTACTCTCTAATCTAACCAAAGCTGTATTATAGCTGCTTAGTGTCTGAGCTCAGCAGTGGGGAAGGGGAAGCATGATAAATGACTGAGGAAGGACGTGCTTCAATAGAGCTCTGCTTTGGTCTTCAAATTAAGCCAAAATGAATTGGGCAGAAACATACTTTGAAACAACGTCCTCTTGCCCCCTCCTTTTCCCCTGAGTACATTAATGATTACAAGATGTGGGATACATATCTGAGCAGCAGCAAGAGCCTGCCTCCCAAAGTGGAGAGGAATATGGGAACGCACCCAGAGGAAACATAAGTTAGCCACCAGGCTCTTAACATTAAGAAGTACTATCAGCAACAAGGGATTGTAATACCACACATGTATCAAAACCAGGCTTTGATTCTCTATTTTTATTGGGATGTTAAAGGTATAAAGTGGCTACTTTCAAATAAACAGACAGTTGTCTTTGTTTCTTTTTTCTGAAGACATGTATTTAAAGGTCAAAACTTTCTTCCATGAACATGAACATAATAGCACTTTATATTCCCTGGATGTGAAATGGCTTTCTAAAACTTAATCCTATTTATAATCAAGGAAACTGAGGCACAGAGAGGTGAAATAACTGACAAAAAAGGCCCGAGTAAAACTATGTTCTTTGAAATCCAGTCCTGTGTGCCCATTGATTAATTCTGTTTATCTGGTGAGCAACATTTTGTCAAACTCTTTAGTGACTTTTTATTGTTCTTAGAAGTAAAGCAAATTTAAAAGAGACAGAAAGAGAATACTGTGTCATGAAACAGCATAAATCTGTCTTCCTGTGCCTCATTATTTTCTTCTTTGAGAAATCTGGGAGAAAAAGGCCATGTATATTCTATCCCTTGCACTGTTTGCTTTGAATGTATTTATTCTGGATGAATTGGGAGAGTATGTTCTCAACAAAAAGCATTTTTCAGATTTATTGTTTGTCTCTGTAGATGAAAGAATTCACATTTTTGGAGATTTTTATGATGTTATTTGGCTGAATTTAATTTTTCATATTAATATTCTGATATCTGAACTTAGTTCAAATTGTACCTTATGTGTGGACTCTTCCTTACAAGAAGACAGTATCTTAGATGATCTGGCTGTTTTATTTCTCCCTGTTTTTATAAAAATTCTCTCCTGCTCACAAGGCCCTGAATGGTATTCTCAGAGTAAAGGTTTGGAGTGGGACAAAAGATGCATTTTCCCTTTTCTCAGCCCAGGGCTAATGGTATGATGGGTGTTTGCAATGGTATCTTGGGCCACAGAGGTGTGGTAAACTTCCTTTCAAGATCCTCAAGAGCTGCTGTAAATTTAGGAGTGCTGCCTTAGTTCTGCACTAGGAAAATACAAACAGCTTGTTGTCTCAAATCTCCTTCCCTTCTTTCTCCCTGGGCTGCCTCTCCAAAAAGGTGCAGCTCAAAGATAACTCAAAGCCTTTTGCCAGGGAATAACACGCTGGAATCTGTGTCTTCGGTTTCTGGTTAGACTAAATACTAAGCCCTTTTACTAATAATTATATTCTAATGCCTCAGTTATCAACAGGGTAATTTATTGAGAGTTTAATAGTACCAGCATGTGTTTGGATTCAGTTTTTTCTCTGTGGTCAGTAAATGTATACTGCTACATGTACATCCAGACTTCAGCTTTGTGTGATTTATTCCATGGTTATTCTAGCAGCAAGAAAAAGCTGGATACCAGTTTTCTTTAATTAAAAGAACAAAAGAAAGAAGTAAAAAAGAGTCCAGGATTAGGACAGAAGACACCTTTTGTCATCGCTGCCTTCAGAATGACTCTGGGCTGAATTAATTTACAATCTGTCATATTATCCAAGGGCATTCTATGAATAACAAGTCAGTGCTACCTTTGGTGAAGATATAAAGGCAGAATATCAATGTCAGCATTAACTTTCAATGATTTTTTCCAGGTTTAGCTAATTCAGGTCAAAGTATTCATTTATGTGATATGTCAAGCCACAACAAACTGTTTTATGGATTGTATATTTTCTTCAGCCAAGGTAGGATCCAAAAGTGAAATAAGCGTGGATATGTAAACAGAGAAATTCATTTGGTGTCTAGGATAGAAGGGGTGTATCCTAGCAAATCAAGAATTTCCAATTATTTCATTTTCCCACCTCTAAATTTTTTTTCAGAAATACAGAATTAAAGTAGTAAAAAAAAAAAGTACTAAAGAAATGTCAATATGCTATTTACAGTCCAAATTAGATGTTCACTTTGCTCAGCAATAGCAGATATTTTCATGGCTTAAGAGGTTTTTCTATCTTTAAAAGAAACCTAAATGAACTTTCTCTAATAACTCTTCTTTTTAAAGAGCATGGAAATCTAATAATTTCTACTGGTCATACTTATTTGGCTGTTAGAGATCTGCTGTCAGATTCTTTACCATGTTTGGATAATAGAGATAAGAAAGCTAGGCTCCAAAGATTTCATGCCAATTAAATGCAAAAAACTCCAAAGTGTCAGCACAAATACTGATAATGTGCATTTACCTCAGAAATCTGGAGAAGAAAACCCTCATCACTAGCTTGGTGTGTTAATGCAGAGCCTTATTGAACTGGGGTTTGTGTGTGGGTACACATGCAGCTCCTTGCACACATTGGTGTGCAAATGCACACACATCCAGTAACTGGGGTTTGCCTTAGCTCTCATTTTAGGCTCTTATCTCACTGTTAGTGGCTGTTCTTAGGAACTGACAGATCACTGATAAAAGCACTTGGTGAAGTTGTCTCTTGATACATGAGTTTAAGCAATTTTCCTCAATTATTTTGAATTATCAGCTTGTCTTTCCCATCAGAAATACTGGTCATTCATGCTGGCTTTAAACAGGAAACCTTGGATGTATTTCATGGCTCTCATGGAAACATCTTCATTACCCCAGTCATGAGTCATCATTACTGTAACCTTGTTGCTTTATTTGAATTACTGAAGGGGCTCTAACACTCATTTTCTAAGAATTGACACTGAACCATAGAAGTAGGGCAAAAGCACCCTCTGAGAACCTGGACCCTGTCAAGATAGGGGTACAGATAGTTGCAAGGAACTCCATTAACCATTGCCTCTCTCCCTCCATATCTTCTTTCCTTTTTGAGTATTGTTAGCTTGGATTTGGCAGGGAGTGGGATTGGAGTCTGTGATCCCATGGGACACATATTTTGACCAAATGTGGGAGGAGCAGAGAGGAATGGAAGACCAACCAAAGAATGGGGTGGTTTAGGAGAAAACCAAATGCTGTTTGCTGAGTTGTTAGAACCCCTCTTTGCAGATGGTGGGATCCGTGCTGACCTTGAGGAAGTTTTGGTGTTTATGCAGATGCACAAAGTCCTTAGGCAGTCTGTGTTTCCTGCTTCCAAGGAAGTTCAGGCTTTTCAGGATAGCTGAGGTGGGGCAACAAAAAAAAGTTATATCCCTGCAGGGCATCCTTTCTCAGGAATTAGTAGCCAAAGGAAATATGAAGTGCACTAGGATCATGGGTGCTTTCAGGGGATAATACTAACAGTATAGGCAACCAGCTAGGGAAAGCTGGTGAACTTGTGCTAAGAGCTCTGGGGGAGAGGAGGAAGGGGAAACATTCAGCTAAACAAATCCAGGGTTGGTTCTATGAAACTCACTGCACAAGGAGTGGGGATAGACAGCTCTTTGTGACAGACAGCAGTTGAGCACTGGAGACGGGGGTCCAGAGTAGGGGAGGATGTGTACAGGGAAAGGGACCACTGTGGAAAAGGGTCGCTATGAAAAAGGGTCAACCAAACCTAAACACTTTGAATGCAACTGACCTGATCCTAAATTTTAGCAGAATTGTTAAAAAAGCAGAAACTGGGAAAATAAGCGCCCTGTACAGATTGGGAGTAGAGGTCGATACTATATTTAACTTTGTTTCAATATCTGGTCCCGCTGCAGTAGGCATGGAGAGGAGACAAGCTGTGACATCTCAGCCTTCAGAAAACTAAAAGCAGAGGATTACTACAACATGTTTCCTCTGGCTGAGCAAGAAAACTCAACCCAACTTTTCTTCTCACATACAGAAGGTCTTGAAATTATGGATGAAAGCAAGATCGTCTCTAAAAGCAAATAAACAAAAAAGTCCTTCATTTATTGTCCAGAAGAACTGAATTAATCCAGACTGCTGTATTGCTGCTGTGGTACCCATGATAGGAGCATCAGGAAGTGGCCTGTTCAAACTTATTTTGTGGCTATGGTATTAGCAGGAATGTTTTCCAAATACCTTAAAGGAAAGAGATCACCAGTCCTATAGTTTTCAATAATACTCCATTGAGCTGAGTTTCCTAACTAGCTTCAAGCAGCTTTAGAGGAGGAAGGCAGCTTTGGCCAAACAGAGCATGCATCTTCACACCCTGGAAAATGGCTGTATTTCTGCTGAGCTTATTTGGGTCTACATGTAAGCAGAGTTAAAATTCTGCCTTCAAATAAGCATCAGTCTCTCTCTCTGCATTTTTGCAACCTAGTGGCTTTGTAAGCAACGTGCAATACATCTTGACATTAAGAGTTTATTTGAATTGCAGTATTGCCACAATATTGACATTTTTGGCATTGTTTTTATGTTGTTAAAGGAACATCAATTTCTATATTGGATCAAAACAAAAAACCAAAAAACTCAAACCAAAGAACCCCAGCCCAAACCAGTTCACAGTCAAGGTAAAGTGATAAATTCTCTCCAGCTTTGGTTTTGTTGGAAGAGAGCTGGCAATTACTGCCCAAAAGTAGAGATGCTTTAGAAGCCACAAAATAGTATTAGATAATCTCAATAACCTCTCAGCTCAGGGTTAGTGGTTCACTGATTTTTGTCTAGCAAGAGACATGCGTTTTTGCTTTATTACACCTTGGGATGCATTCCTCCTTTAGCTGAGGTAATTTCCTAGATGAAGTGCTGGCCGTGGCTGGGGCACTGCAGTTTGTCTCCTGTTCAGGTCTCTAATATGTGCTGTCTCCGCTGCCTGTTGTTGTGGCCTTTAGCCTTCCTGTGCTCCTGGGAGCCTCCTGAGGAGCAGCTTCAAGCAAACCCTGCTGCCCCTTTGTGACCACGAGGGGAGGCTTTGCTGTCTCAATGGCCGGCTGCAAGGCTCTCTTGTGCCCTGCAGAATTCTGAGATTCCTGTTGGCAAAGGAGCGCTCCAGTCTGCATTATTCTGGCTGCTGCAGGAAATGAACGGTGGCTGGAGTCTTGCCACCCTTTTGGTTATGCAAATCGGGAATTATGCAGAAGAGCTATTTGAGTCTTGTTTTATTTTTGCTTAATCAGTTGTCAACATGTTTATACAGTTCAGTCACTGTCACTTGCCATTGTTTTGCCCTGACTCCATGTTTGTGGAGGAGTTCATCACAGGGAAGGGCGGGCAGAGAGGCTGCTCCTTTGAGAAGCAGCCAGGTGAGGCTTGCAGGCATTTCCCAGAGCCACCATCCTACCCAGGCACTGCAAGCCCCACGAGGCAGAGAAGAAAACAGAAATTGCCAGCTGCTGGATCTACCTATTAAACCCATGCCAAATCAGTCCCATTTCATGCTGGCTTGTCCTAAGAGGGATTCCTGTCTTAATGAAAGCTGTGCAGATCTAGAGTAACTTTATCATCTGTAATTGGGTTGTCCTGGATTTGTTCCACCCTAAGGTTGGTATGTGGTGCTGATCCTCCCTCATGGCAGGAGGGAAGGGTGAAGGCAGCAAGCTTTAATGTCTGCACTGCCACCTACCCAGGTGCTGTGGCCAAGGACAACTGCGACTGGTAGAAGTGAGAGTTACTCCCATTAGGCAGACACAGAGTATAAACCTTTCATTCTTACTGGGTAATGACTGAGTGAAGCGAGCAGCACTCACCCACTTGTTCTCATTAGGGTGGATTCCATTGGGGCTCAGGGCTTCCCTTGGCATAGAAAGCTATAATTCATATTTCACAACACTTGTTCTTGTAAATATGATGTAGAAATCAATAAGTTCATTTTTAAATTCATGTTCCAGTTCTCAGGTTATTAAGAAGCTCCTCATAGCCTACTTTGTACAGATCTTACTGGGTGTTCTGTCATATCACCTCTAATTTTGTGTTGCCTCTTAAAAATACAAACACGCTTGTTTTTTTGAATTACAGAAACCCTGAAAGAAATGATTTTTTCAGTTCTCAAACCACCATTAGTCATGACAGCTGTTGTAACTCATAGAGGCAAAATGTGAGCATGTTTTTCTGGGGCTTTGGGGTTTTGGTGGCGTTTGGATTTTTGCTTCAGATAACCTTACCATAGTTTGCAGTTACTTTCAAACAGTGTGTAAATGATGCATCCAATGTCTGTGAAACATTGGTCCCCCACTAAAGAGTAACTATGAATTTATACCTGCTAAAACTGGCATTTGCAATATTTAGAGCAATATTCCCACCCCTCAGATAAAAAGCAAAGCTCATTTTCTTTTCCTTTTTCTTTTTTTTTTCTTTTTTTTTTTTTTGTCATAGTCATAGAATTGGTGACAGGTAGAAACAGCAGCTTGTTCTCATAATTGAGAAGAGCTGTAAACATTGATTAATCTTCATGTAAATTCCTTTTGCCACAACCCTGCTGACAGATCATTATCCTCTCAGATGCCTGTCTCTTTAGCCATACTGCCTTGCCACTTTGTCATCCTCTATTAAGTAAGCTGGGTTGTGCATGGCTTGGAAAGGAGAACAATAGAGACTTGGGTGTTGCAGTCAGGGCTGTTGGCAAATTAACAGATGACACCTCTTGCCACTTAGAGAAGCAAGAGGAGGACTAAATGAGTTCATCAGCACAAGGCTCTGCAGTGGTGTTTTGGCTCGGTTTATTGTGGCTGATGAGACACAAAACTAAACTCTAACAGTTGCTCAGCTCCTTGCGTGATTGTTAAGCCTGGTGTCTTGGCCAAGTTCCATTTTGGGTCATTATGTTGTCCTTTCTGCTGTTCCCCTGTAGTTTCAGCTGGATTAATTCTTTTTTACTTCCCCTTCTGGAACCAGTTATTTGGCACTGCTGGCACTCTTCACTGGCATCCCAGAGGCTGACTGCATGTCAGTGGTAGGTGGATGTGAGGGAGTAATCTTCATCTAAAGCCTTTAAAGCACTTGATCTAAAAAGATGAAAGGACTCTAAATAAAGCAAGAGGTATCACTGTTATTCAGTCACAAATAGAAAGAATTTCCTATGCTCATCATATTGATGTTGACACCTGGTACTCAAGGAGAGGAAAAAGTCTTTTGAGCTGGTTTTGGTTTCCCCATTCTCCCATTCATACTTCATCTAAAAGCCTGCCTGACCATATTGCTTTTATCCAGTCACTACTGACCAATAATGCATTTGTTACATTACAGTATTTCCAAGGTAACACTTTGTCAGCTAGAGATGAAAATTGTTGCATTCAATTTCCTCTGCATAAATGACATTTTTTAGTCAAAATGCATATGATAAGCAAGTTATTGTCCATCCAGCACTGAGGAAGGACACCTCCAGAGTTATTAGTAACATTAATTTGTACATATGAAACAAACCAAGCCAAGCCAAACTTTCCCCAAAGCACTGTGATCTTAAATATAATGAAACAATGCTAGTTATTATCTACTGTCGGTAGCATATGAGAAATGCCAGATTAAATGTAAATTATTACAAATACAACTATGCTAAGTAATTTACATATATTTACAGAATATTTCTTTTGCATAAGCAAGTACTTACCATTAGCTATAAATCTTTCAGTTTTCATTGTTGTCAAATGCCTTTGTCCATCATATTATGGTCTTAAGCAACCTCTGTTCTGTATTTTCATAATCTTCTTGCTAATACCATGGAATAATAGTCTTTGGCCTTTAGTTGAAGGTGTGGGACTAACTATTACTATGAGAAAAACAAATGAAGTGAACATGCTGACCTCATTACAAAATAAGTGGTTGCCAAACAAATATGGCTAGCTTCTTCCTTAGAAACAATCAGATATGAAGCAGACAAGTATGTCTTCTGTTCAGCCTGTAAATACTTTGCATAAGTGTAATTAAGGACACACATTTTTTCCCCACAGTAAATTTTAATTATGATCCTCTTCTCTTCCAATGTCCATATTTTTCTTATTGAGGTCATGGGGTGATTTTTATATTTGGAGGAGATAACAAGAGAACTGAGGTCTTCTGTGGAAACTTGAGATGTCAGATTATTTTTATCAAAAGCTACATTTTGTTTTAGACTCAAGATCCCAATAGTCACTCTTAAGAGATGGCATTGCCAAATAAATTTAATACCCCAACTTCCACTTTTGCTTCCAAGAAATCTTACTAAAGAGCAATTTTTTCCTTGAGAAGTACCAGAAACTTACAGTAGTTAATATTCGGGAAAGTCAGTTTAGTGGAAGGAAGGAGGGTGTATCTAAATGTCAGGATGTCAAACACCATTTTATCTGTCTTTAGATATTTTGAGTACAATACAAAAAAAATTCTCTTGATTAGAATCATTGTATAAAATTAGCACATAGGATAATTACTTTGGGTGAAACATAAGCACATATAAATTTTAAGAAACTATGTTCTTTGGGCAGGGCTTGTATGAGCTTATTTTAGGACTCATTTTTTCTCCTAGAAAATGGAAAAGCATGCTACTTGTCTTGTAATTCTAGTATTTCTAATTCTTGTGTTTAATATCTAATTGTAGAAAAATAAAGGAACAAGTAGTGAAGCAGCAGGCAAAATTTTGATTGTAATGTGATTAGAAGTTTGATAGTCGAATGCTAACAAGATAGTTCTTTGTAAAACTGTGTTGTATATTTTTACTACTGTGATTTCATTAGTGTGTTAGTCAATTTTCAAGGTGGCATTTTACAGAAATCAAACGATATCAGTAGTCTTACTAAATCACATATGCATTAATGAAAAATATTTTTAATGAAATCTGGATGAAAAGTTGAATTTGTCTTGACAAAGTCTCTAGGAAGGCTTTACATTATGTATGGTGAGCTAATAATTTTATTTGGTTTCCATGAAGAAAGAATAGTAGCTTAGTCTGTGAGTTTGGTGGGCCAATGTCACGAATGTTGCTAAGAGCAGGTGACTAGTCCTTATTAATAGGATCTAAGAACTTCACACTGAGCAGTAAAAATCAGATTTGGGTAATTTAGAGCTGATGTATCTGGCAAAAATAAAACACAGCACAAGACTACTGAAAAGTTCAAGAAATGCTCAGACATTAGTGGAAAGTGAGCTAGACTTGAGTATGCAGGAAGGAATGAGTCATATTTGTCTGCCCACACATTGGTGCCAGTGTAGCAGGCTTGTGGAGTGTGACGGTGTCTCTCTTACAGCTACAAAACTATTTAATGAACACAACAAATGCATGAGCAAATGAAAAGGTGTCTGAAGAAGAATTTGAGTATGCTATGAGATAAATTGCTCTGTCATAGATAGGTCAGGCCTATGCACATAGGCAGCCTGGCCTGCCAGATTCTCCTGGCCTGCTTCTTTGAAAGGTCACAGAATTTAGAAGGGGAAAACTGGGGGCTGGATTGGTTATTCTGCCAGGCTCATGGCCTATATGCCTGTGGAATATTCTCTCTCCTTTCCCCCGCCTTCTGTAGCATCTGCCACTATCACAAAAACAAATCCATGCTTACGCCACTGACATGTGCATAGGAGGAGATCCTGATAAATGCCATATGTAATCCTGGTCACAGGGTGGCCACTGGTATGTGTGTCAAAGCAGGTGACTTAATGCTGAGATGCTCTCTCCCAGCTCACACCTACTCATTGTATCGTAGGGATGTATTTATGTCTCAGTTTGCAACAGGTGATCTCAGTCCTGGGTACTATTTACCTGATGGCATTTGCAGCCTTGATTCTTCTTCTGGAATTAAATGTCTAGGCCCTTAAAAGCAAAATTATTTTTATCCCTATGGCACTTTTCCCCCTACTCTTATCCAATAGTTCTAGCCTTTTTACTCCCTATGTATGAGACATTAACCTCTCATCTTTTAAGCTGCCACAGAGGTAAAAGCTTGTGTCTCTGTGCTGAGGACAGCATAAGTAGACTTGGTTTTGGTGACTGTTATAATTAGGGCATGACTTTTTATTCCCCTTTAAAGTAAATCTACTTATATATAAATCTACTAGGCCCATCTAGATAGGAAGCTGGGAAGAACCTACTTCAAAAATCCAACTTTAGTGTATTTAGTCATGGCAGGTAAAATCTGGAAAATACCCAGGTGGTATGTGTGTACTGAGAAGATATTTTGCTGAACCAGAAGGATTTGTGGATTCAAAACCTAGAATCCTTCTCCATAAGGAAAATTTAGAAGTGACTAGAAATCTGACAGATCAAAATTCCCTGTGTGGACTCCCAGCGCTGTCTGACCTGTGTAAGAGAAAAAACCCCAACCCTTCTGGCATCTGCGGATTTCTGCTGCCTAACTTGAAAATGCCTCCAGACTTGAGGTGCTCCTAGGACTGGGGATCACCTGAGCAGGTTTTGAAGTTTTGGACAAGGCTATCTATAAAACAGAAATTGAGCTGCTCATTAATCTATCTTGTGTGGAAGAATTGGCTGTGTAAGACCCTTGGGATGCCAAGAAACAGCAGGGAGGAGGAGAGGCTCTGCTTTCTTCTGCCACCCTTGTTTACAAATACTGGCAAATGTAAGAACTTCTTTTAGCACAGCTATCCAGTGGAAACTGCTATTCACACAAAGAAAAAGTATTTAGAGAAGCATCTGAGTTTTGGAAGCTACCAGAGGAAAACCAAGGAGGATGCTGAATGAAACATTATAAACTTGTGTGGCAATAAGTTTAATATTTTTTGAAGAAAAAACATTCCAGTGGTTCCCTAATAGTTCATTGGTATGTGTGTCTGAAGGATGAAGTCTAAGGGAAGGACAGGACAGAGAAATGAAATACAAGGAAAAAGGCCAAGTTTTACATAACCTGATTTTGGAAATATAAAATTGATAAAGCTTGACAAGGAGTTTTATGTGGTTATCCATTTCCTTCTAAGGGAAATCAGCACTTGGAAGTAAAGTTGTGTCTTTGAGAATCAACATAGACTACAAAAAGATATTCTCATAGTTGTGAATAAACTTTAGACCTAGCAAAACTCTGTTCAAGTTTCTTATAAATTTCTTTTACGTATTTTTATATTTGAGTGAAATTATGCAATTTGGAGTTAGTATTCTTGGGGATAAAGGAAGGATTGAAAACTGGGAGTTATGGAAAAGGGAGGTTAATTGAGTTCACTTTTCTCAGTGTTCTAGAACAATAATAATATTGGGTATTACAAGCAGTGGAGAACCCATCCAGAACTGGTTTTGGTATGTGGACATAAATTCTAGCAATGCTTGCTGTCATATGGTATTAAGGGACTTCAAAAGTAAAAATGATGACACCAAAATTACAGTCAATATCGAGAATTAGTTCTATAATAATTGTGAACTGATTTTGTGTTCTTAAATGTGGAGGGAACCCAAAAAGGTGTGAAGTTGCATGTAAGTCCTGACATAGATTCCTGTTATTTAAAATTGCATTGTGCTTGGATACTTCTGCTTTAAAAGCTGCTGATAAAAAAAGACACCTACTTTTACATTTAAGCTATGAAATTTGTTTTGGTCCACTGTGGGCAATGAAAGGATTAGCTATAATCATAACTAGGCAACAGTCGTTGTTCTGTAGTCCTGTAATTGTGATGAAAGTATATAATCCACTTCTTTTCTTGCAAATCCTAATTTACAGATGTTAGTAGATATTGGAGGTAAATGTAGTTCTGTCATAATCTACTTTCTGTCAGATCTCCACAACAGAAATGAAAATAGAAGATTATTGCACAAGGAAAGGATTTTTTATTTAAAAGATCTTTTCTCAAACATTTCTAGCACTTGAAAGCTGTCTCCTTCAAAGTGATGGAAACAAAAATGTAAAGCAAGTCTAAAGACTTCCATTTCATTAGAGTTTGCTGGAAAAGGGGAATACTGCTTTATTTAAAGTACTCAGAGATGGGGTATTGGGGAACTGCAAGTTTTATGCCTCAAAATTGAAAGTTTCCTACCAGAAAGAGAACATACATGAGCTTCTGCTGTGTCCTACAAGCCTAGAAACTCTCTTTTTTCTCTCCCTCTTCTTTTTTCAAAGTGGAGGTAAATCAAAAATTAATCTTTCATTTCCAGAAGAAAATGGTTTAGAAACACTGACCCAGTTTCCTCATGATGAGACTTGGGGGATGTTGGTATTAAAAATTATTCAAGGTAAGTATGATTTAAAATTTTTATATGCTTCTAATTTCTTCAATGTTCTTTAGGAAATAAGGTGGATTAAATTGTTTTTATCCACCAAAGTTGAGGAGCGTGTTGTTAATGCAGCTAGTTTTTACTGGAAAGCCTTTATTCTGAATAATTGTGTATTCTGTTCAGGACCTTGCTGATGGGAAGCAAAGTGTTTCTCTCCTTCATTTGCAGTACTTAAGTGAAGAGCCAGATGGGTCCAGTGGCTAGAGTTAAAAAAGAAGCTCTCCTCTGCCTTTGGTCTGAAGTTCAATATCGTTATATCCCTAATAGCAGCTGCTTCTGTTTGAACCCTGGGTTATGAAAAATGAACTGCATTAAATGGGAAATCATTAACTATCAGCTGAGTAATAGTACTGTACTTTGTTGGGCTGCCTAAATCACCAGTGCTGCTTCCTCACATGCAAAGAGTTGCTCTTCAGAATAACACAGTGAAGCACTGGCAGAAGGGCTACTACTTCAGCCTGAAGCCACACAAAAAACCCTCTCAAACAACTTTTTCTTCCTTTTTTTTTCTTTTTTTTCTTTTAGGTTTTTAACCAGTTACTGATGATCAGCCTACAGGCAGCTGAGAAAGTGATAAAACAGCTGTATGCTAAAATGCCAAAATTCCCCATGTGTGTGCATATGTGTGAATAGGCACACATATACCAAATACATAGACATTGGTATTTATTTTCTTGTTCAAAATTCTCCCTTTTACATGCTTGTCCTGCTTTAAAATCTGTTAAATTGTACCTGGCTGCTATCTTGGCTTTTTTTTTTTTTTTTGAAGGCTGAATTTGCTCGTTTTATCTTGCTTTTATGCAGGATGTGAAAACCACAAACAGAAAAACATATGCTATTTGAAAATCACATCAAATCAGGAATGATGTTGATGGCCTGAATAAAAATTGTTCCAAACTAGATCTTTATTTGTCTGAAAGAATTAGTTTCTATAAAATGTCACAACAGATTAGTACTGGAAAGCTCCCTATTGTGTGTAGTCTCAGAGTGCTCAAACAGATCAGCTGTGGCTTCTGAATCTTTGCAGCAAGATTTTTTTTTTGCTCATCTTTGCTGTTTTGTGTGTTTGCAGGGTGTTTGGTACTGCTTTTCCCAGTGTTTCTGCTCTCAGTCCTTTATCATTTTCTATTGTTATATTGTCAAGAAAAATATAACAAGAGAAGTAACCATTACCATACAGCTCTCAGCTCAAACTTCTATAACCTCATCTATTCCAAGAGCCAAACAAGACATGAAATGCCCACTCCCCAAGTTAATGATGCTGAAATAAGGCGAAATCATGCACATATGAAAGAAAGGGAAGGAAAATCAATGTCTTATGAGGTGAATTATAGCTAGAATTTATATGAAAGCTTTCAGTGTTATGCTGTTATTTGTATGAAGTGTGCAACAGGTGATTCTTGAGGTTTTAACTTAGAATGAAACTATAACTGCTAGTAACATTCCACTCATTAATACAGCTCCATGAAACTGTGTGAGATAAGCATATGGGATGGGAAATGCTTCAGGAAATAGAAATACTATCCAGACTTACACAGATGCACTGCAGACTTCTCCATGGCTTAAGTTTAGAAGTTACAGGAGTTCCAAATTCTTCTCTAGTTACTTCTCTATCCTTATCCTTTTTCTTTTTCTTGATGTAAGATAAAGTGTCTGAAACTGGTACAAAAGAGCCTCTAAATGCAATAGCCACTGCTGCAAAGAACCATACTTTCTTACTTTACTCTCTTCATATATTAGATAATGAATGCAATGGCACAATTCAGCTAAATAGCAAATGATACGGCTAGAGCTAGAGAACATATTTTTCTGGAACATGAGATAAATAGTATTTAAATAAGAGAGTGTTTAATGGGATGTGAAACTATGATAAATGCATATATTACATATTCTTTGATACTTGCTGAGGCATCAGAGAGCTGTGCTGTCTTAAAGGCAGAAATTCATGAGAATTGCTGTCTGCACTCTTGGTGTGGGTACATAGTGAAAATAGGATCCAGAGGACTTCTAAGTACTGAGAGAGAAGATTAACCCTCTGATTTACAGCATTAGCATCTCTTTCATTTCTAATGCTCAGACATACAGTTATATATGTGATGGTGCCAAGCCTGAACCCTGTATATTCCTGTTGCTCTCTGAGGTCTAATAGTGCAGATTAGTGGGCCATATCTGACTGTTCTGATCTAGCAAGGATGTTATTTGTGAAGACCAAGAATGATGAAACAATAGACACTGCTAAGTTAAGATGTCAGCTTTAGATCCTCTTGGTAGTTTGCTGTCTCTAGAGGTGAAATTTGGGAATCAAATATTCAATAAATGAAACTTTTGTAGAGGCAGACCATGTAGTTCATGATGAAAATAAGTGTCTGCGATCTTGTTGATCAATTACAGGCTCAGGTGTAGACTGAAAGTCCCTTTCTTTTACTGTCCTAACAGTTGAAGTGTAACAGAAGTACAGGATATGAAAAGTGATTGAAATTGCCCTATCTCCAGTCATTGCCCTTAAATCTGACAGAAAACAGCAGTCAAAGGTCCTTTGACTAATTTGAAAACTGTAAGCAGTTACATCAGCTGTGTTTTGTGGTAGCCAAACATGGCCAGTGTTAGCAAATAATGAGTTGTGTTTGTTGTGGGGTTAGTTTCTATGAGATCTCAATCACTTCACGCAGGACACAATCTATTGCTGAGCTGTAAAAAGTGAGTCCTACCTCACTGCACCCTCTCACTGTCATGGCATCATTCTGATGATACTTCCAGTGCTAAATATAAGTTCAGGCTTGAAGAATTAGATCATACTCCCTAACTTTAGTTTCCTTTTCATCACACTGGAAGGTGTGTCTTGCTTAAGTGCCTGGTAAAATGGCTCCTGGCTGTTCAGCAAGGACTGTTGGCAAAACAACGTAGCCCATACATTTTCTTTCATCACTGTTAGGGTATAAATTAACTTGTAAATCATATCATTCTTAACATGAAAAAATAGGCCTCATAGTGAAGGGCATCATCAAATGTTTGCAATTAAACACATCATCAGCATTTGCGCTGATAGTCTCTGAACATCCTGCATTTAAAATGAGTTGCACTGGAAACAGAATGAAAAAAATGTAGCCACCACTCCTAGGTCAGGACAGAATACCAGTACTCACCATTCCCAAGATGTCTTTCTTAATCCCTGTGATTAAGTACATGAATTTATCCACCTCTTCTCCCTCCATGTCTTATCTCTTGTTTGTTTTTGTATCAGGAGCCACAGTGACTGGGGTTGAACCTTGGTAAGCATGGAAGGTAGTGCCCTGTGTGTGGGACACATACAGGGATTATCACAGTCTCTCCATACCAATCATGTTAGGTGGCACTATTACAAAACTGCTTTAAAACAAACAACCCCCCCCCCAAAAAAAAAAACCCAAAACATAAAGACAGTGTGGTATCTTTCAGTACTCAAACTGATGCATCTTCCAGTTTATCTCTAGCTATATAATAATAGTGCACTAAAAAATAAGCTTTTAACAATTAATATAAGATTAAAGGCAAAGCACCCCTTACTACCTGAAAAGCTTAAAAATACTCTGTGTCTTTTAGATGTTTCTTTTTAAAGAAGTTGTGTTAATCAATTCCTTTCAAAGCACTTGAGTTCCTAGCAGTTTCCTAAAACTGGAGAGACATTTCTGTTCTTTGTAAGCTAAATCAATCTCTGAAGAGCCTTATAAAAATAAAATAGTTTAAGGATGAAACAGCAGTAAGAAAGGAGATCCATCTACCAATTTATCAGTCTATCTATTTTCTAGCCATATCTATCTATAATGGTTAAAAGTTTTAAAGGACACTAAATTTAAGTATTTTATATTGCTTTTTATAAGGGCATTTCAATTTATCTCTATTCCTTTGGAAAGATGAATATTGTCACTGCACATTGTAGGCTTGTGTTGGCTAAAAAGAGTCAGGGGCATGACAGCATTTATGGAAGGCATGAGCTCAAATGTCAGTAGAGCATCCAAAAATGGATGAAGCATCACCCAACCACTGCCATCTGTTGAGTGTTTCAGGACAGCTGTATCTCTTGACCAGAGCTGGTGCCGATAATCATGAAAGGCACAGAGGAAGCATGCAACAGCTATACAGAGAAAGGGGAGGGGGGAATTCCACTTTAAACATTGTTTTTAATTGCACCATAATGATTTTTTAACAGACACCGTGGTATGTAGCTTAGGCTCTGGCCTGAGTTAAAGCAAACAATAAACCACAGTGCAGCTGAAAAGCAATTGAAATTCCCTCTGCTAGAAGCTTTTGTCCAGGCTAAGTATTTAATAGTGTTTCTCCCAGAGACTTTTGCCCTAGAGATACTCCTGCTACAACAAAAGAAGAAAAAAAGCCCCAAACAACAACTAGGAAAAACACTCCACAAAAAAAACAACCAAACAAACAGAAAAAATCTCTGCTTCAACTATCACATCGACAGGACTATCAACCCAAATATTCTTGTTATTGACTTACTAAGGGGAATGTAGGATTTTTAAGGCTTTTTCCTCTTAGAGAGGAGGAAACTTGAGGCCATGAAATTTCAGGTCCAAACACTATGAGGTGCACTTAAACTAAATGCTGGCTGAAAGAATAAATGACTGTGGAATAGAGTAAAATCATTCTGGTTTTCCTATCATTTTCCCCAGCATATGGATCTGCTTTCTCCCCCAAGGCATACAAAATTGCCATCTGACTTTATTGTTTCTGATACAAACTCTCATAAGCTGGGGAGACTTCTGATGAACTGGCAACCCGGACATGAAATCAATGGCACAGGCAGTAGCAAAGGGTAGGTGTCATTGCAAGGCGAAGCCTTTGATGTGAAAGCCTTCCCTTATCCTCTTATCTAACCCTTGCCTTCCCATAGCCGTGCCTCATATTGTTCTGTCACTTCAGTATGTCAGGGTTGCTGTTATTACAGCTCTGGGTTACCCAGCAGATGTTGCTGTGAAGTGGTACAGCACAAACAATGGGAGTTTAGTTCGTCCCTTTGATAATGCTAATAAAGCACATTGCTTGGGAAGTAAAATTGCTTAAAGATAGGTTACTTGTGAACATATCCAAAGTTTGGGGCTGAGACTTTTGCACAATTTCAGATAACTTTACATGTCTACAACTTTATGGGCAAGTTCAGATAGTGTTAGATGAACTTCAGCGCCTCACTTACCTGATATGACGCTGATACAACTGTTATATGTACCAGGGGTTAAGATCTTTATGATTTAAAAGTGAATTATAAAATGAAAATCATAGCATAATGAATGCTAGCAGCTGTGCCTGAGTCTGCAGCACAGAGATTATTCAATAACTCAATGGGTTGCTGATATGGTCAAGCCTCAGAAGATTATTTTTTTCTTTTGTAAGAACAAGGGAGGTTATGATTGCTGCCATGTAGCTCAACAGGATCCTCAATATCTCTAAAGAAATGATCCCTCCCAGATTCAGATAACAGTTGACCATGTAATCTATCCAAAAACAAAATTGCCTTGAGGACATACAAGCCAAAGTTCACTTGTAGTACTGGTTCTTCTTTTATTAATCCCAGAAAGATGTCAGGCTGTAGTATGTCTGCAATATACTTTAGAGCAGCTTTGTTTATTTCTTACATCCATTCAAACACTAATAAGATGAGGAAATATGTAATTAATAATAATATGAGGAGGGGTGCCAAAGGCCATGACTTGCCTTCGTGATGCATTGCTGCATATCTGAACTGTGCTAGTTTAAATACCTTACACAATGTTAACCTTATCTGCCAGTTAGCCTCTGTTACTATTTGAGGTAGGAGTGGGTAGGAGTTATTTCTGAGATGTGTGTGATTCCACAGTGTTGGGTTACACTTGAGAGAAAATGACATTTCAAATACATATGTGTATAAAATGTACATTAAAGCAGGGCACCTTTAAAATACCAGTTCTGCTTCTAGGTCAGTGGGAGGCTCTGGCTTACTGCTACATTAGCGTTTACAAAATTCTTTGGCATTTATATCTTCTTATTTTACAAGTTTACTCTGCAAGAAGCTAGTAAAACAAAACATAGGTCTACCCTCCCCCTGAAAGTCACTTTTATGTTTCTTTCTTTTTTAACATGGCAAAGTGGTTGTAAAATGTACTCTTGATTCTTAAATAAAACAGCATGTAAGTAGGATGGGTATGGGAAGTGGGCCCCTTTCTTGAGATTTTATAGACCGCACAGGACCTCAGACAGGAACAATGATGCTAAGTGTAGATTTATTTTTTAAGGGTTTGCACAGAGTGCTTTGTATTACTAAGTAAAGACAGCAGATACTTTTAAAAATTTCTAAGAAACTGTTAAGGCAAGGAGAATTATTTCTTAATGATCAAACTTATGTTCAGTTGTGATACAATTAAGGAAGAAATGGGTAATTGCAGAATAGCTATTCAGACTCCTGTGAAACTTAACAGGGAACGGGATTGCCCCTCTAAGAAGAATAGGACAGACCATATAATTCGACATCTGGGATCTAGGAAGACCCCCAGTTGAGGGTACTATTGAAATTCAAAACCAAGAAATAAGTGTGTGAGGGGGAACCCTGTAATAGCTGCAATTGTGATGCCTGCCTTGTTTATGATTAAAGCTGATTAAAAATGCAAAAAGTACATTTCATTGTAAAAAACAGCGAACTGGAAGAGAGGAAAGAAAAGGATTTAGGATTCAATTTTGCAATTTTTAAATCCAAGGATTAAATGTGGAAAGGAATAGATCTGCAGCATTTTGAGGATTGGGGTTTTTGTTTAAGACTGCAATTGTGTGCTCTTTTTTCCAAGGTAAGCGAATGTTAAGTACGCTGAGATGCTATTGCTCCATGCTTCCATGCTAATAAGGCGTGCTTCCCACAGTGTGTGACAGAAAGGATGAATACCATGCAGTGCTAATGGTTAATTTGTAGTGGCATGTGTGTTCCTTGAATGTTTGTGAAGTTTCATGATTCACCATCACACAATTGAATCACTCCTTTTTTAAAGATATAGCGATATGTAATGAGATGAAGCAATGCTGACAGGGTTTTTGAAAGATACATTGTCCTCCACAGCCTATTCACTTCATAATAATACCCCTCAAATTTGTTAATTTCTCACGATTTGGGGGCTAGAGTGAGCCCTCGTCAAATAATTTTGGTATTGACCATGGTTTAAAATGTTAATTACTGTGGAATTTGTCACAGATAGCATCAAACCACAGTGATACTAATCTATGTCATGGATTTGAAACTCCTTTGGGAAGCTCATATTTAGACTAACTGCTGAGTGAACATGACTGCTAAGATTACAGAGACTGTGGACAGTGAAGAAAAGCAGTAATGCTCCTTCTGAGTAGAAAGTAAACAATAGGGTGATTGTCTGCTTACACATTGGGGCTAAACAGCCCAACTGCTGAGAAGCTCTAGGTAAAAAACCTCCTATCAGCAAGGAGTCTTGATGTTTTCTTCATGGAGCTAGATGTTGTCAAGGATTCAGCTGAGCCACCCTAGTGAGTGTACAGGAAGCAAAACAGGATATTCTTGTATAGGCCCTGTTTCACGTAATTATGCAACACTTGAACTCTTGTGTATATTTCAGAATGGGTAACACACCTCTAAAAGGATCAGCAGCAACTAGTGACTGAAATATTCTTATGAAAAGTGCTCTTGATTGAAATCAGTGTGTTTACATTTTCAGTTATCTTTGGTAAGGATTGTTCCACCTCAATGCACCCTCAAAATTAAGAAATTATTTTCACCCGTTTTCATTTCCTGTGTTTGTTTCTTTTAACAAGCAATCTAAATAATTTCCGCTGTCTCTTAAAAAGGAACAATAAGGGAAATGATCAGGAAAATATCAGTACATCAAATATCCTCAGATATTTCTCAGGGATATGCTGTATTTGATGAAACATGGACAAATTCCCTGAGAGGCAGCTGAGCAGAGGTTCATGCCCAGTGACTCCCAGATCTGTACTGGGGGGCTTGGATACCCAGAAAATCCTGGAATGTGCAGTGAGAGCTCTGGGCACACTAGGTCCCTGTGTGTACTGCAGAAGCCAGAAAACACTGGAAGCTCTGGCTGGCTGTGCATGTGCATGCACGTGTGTATCTACATAAGTACACTATCTGCATAAGCAGTGTGCTGGGTTTATTTAAATGATCTGTTTCAATTAGAGTCTCTTTTGTTCTGTTTCTGTAAATAAAAACCACATTTTAACTTTTGAATAATCTCTGGTTTTAATAGCCTGAATGCTGCCATGTCCTGTTTGTACCACAGATAGTAATGAAACCACTTTTATGAGTAAGAATCAGGGCTGAATATTAGAAACTAAGCTTTGTTTTCAGCAATAAGTTTGTGTTTCGTTTTTGTGTTTGGGGTTTTCAGGTTTTTTTGTGTGTCTGGCAATAATGTTGCCCAAAGAAAAAATTTTGCCTAATGCAAAGTAATGGATGTCCTTCTGTGATCTGTGGATTACAGCACAAGCACAGATTTTTCCATCCCGTTGTAAGACCACTCAAAAAGAAATCTGTCCTCCCTAAAACAGAAGAGGAAAAAACCTCTGGATCCTTTATTTAAATAATAGCAGTAACCCCATGTTAGACTTTCCTTGTTTTCTAATCTGTATGCACAAACCCAAATTCTACTACTGAAACGGTGAATGTCAAGCAGGTTTAAGAGTGCAAATGATGGCAGAATATGGCAACTGATTTGTAGGTTTTTTCCTGTTCTCAGTCTTCAGTGGAGCTGATGCCAGATAGCCTGCACTGATCTGTGCTCATACAGTTCATGGTGTGGAAGTCAGAGGGACACTCGCTTTAGTTCTCATATCCCGCTTTTGTTACAGTTTGCACAGGGGCTATAACCTGAGCCTTTTTATTTATGAGGGGAATGGAACTGCATTATTCTGAGAAATGAAATAGGAATATTAAAATGAACAGAACAGGCACAAACCACAAATTTCTGTCATCTCCATAGCTCCAGGAATATTTTGATGGTGAAAATTTCCTGAAACTATTAAGCAGTTTCACAGATCTCTCCTCAGTGTTTCTTAAAGACCAACAAAAATATCTGCAGAAGAAAAATATTTTGTTTTTAAATAAGAGAGTGGATTATTTTGTACTGGGGTGTCAGCAAGTGCTGATTTCAGTGCAAGGGAAGGAGTAAGACCACATGGCTGGGAACAAAGCAGGGGGGTGAGGCAGCTTCCCCAATCAACAGCGGCAAGCTGTCAAACTGGCTCAATTGTCATGTGAAATCTCAGCTATAGCAAGAATCTAGGCAAGAAATCTTTTTTTTTTTTTTTTTTTTGCAATGCTTTTAGCCTGAAGAGTAACAGTTCTGTTAAATTGAGAAAACAACAATTTTAAAAAGTGTTCTGCAGAACCACTGGTAAAGGTATGCATAAGCAGTCTTATCATGGCAGAGTGAGACTGGGGTATTTTATTATTATATGTATTATTGAATTCAGGCTTTTTTCCTCCTTCTAATGTGTTTTTTGTGCAGTCTTTTCTTTTTTACTTTTGTCCTTTCTGAACTTTTCTTTCAGAATTTGTTTGTTTTGCCCCCTTATTTTCTATTCATGATTAAGATTTAGACAGCTTCTTCATATTTGCTTATTCCTGGTGCTTTTGTTTTAATTGTCACATTTCAATATCTTACTGCAAATTTTGTTATATTGCAAAATCTTGTATCTCTTGTTATTCTTGCCCTAGTTTCATATTATTTCATGCCCCTTTCCCAGAGTCTTGACCTCTTATTTAATTCTAAAGAAAATTAAGCTTCAAAATGCTTCGGAGGTATGACCAACAGCAACAACAACAAAATAAATTTAAAAAATTAAAAGAAATATAGATACCAAAATACTTTTTTTTTTTTTTTTTGCCAGAGCTTTACAGTCCCCAGATTCTTTGGAACTTGTCACACACATCATTTTGAGTGCTTTAGATGCCATCATCTATGTTTCAGCAGTACATTACTTTCAAGAATTTTGGGCTTGAAACGTGGGTGAGAATAGCTGGGGGAGGGTGTCACGATCTCTGCCAAATTTAATTCTAGGGCATAATAAGCAGCTTTCTGAACAAAATTTAATTTGTTCTCCATCAAGCACAGCAGCCTGAGATATAGTGTAAATTATGGTGAACTCTTAATTACTTTTAGAAAGCTTTAAAAAAGCTTACCCTTCCCACCCTGTTCTTCCCAAACATCTCTGGGAGAATTATCCTGGTTTCTATCCAACTCTTAAAGTCACTGTCACTTCTTGGGGTGCCTTTTCAGTACCCCCAGTGTCAATGTGATGTCAGCAGCTTCCCCTGAGCGTTATCACTGCAGGTTCCCACCAGTAGGTGTGGTGGACGGAGTGCTCTGAAAAGGTTAATCAGCAGCATTCGTTAATAACTAGGTAACAGTATCCAGCCTGCGGGCTACTGGTTGTTGGCAAATAGCTGGCGTGGTGCAAAGCTTGTAGTTTTTGTTCAACTGGTTGAGTGCCTTGTTGCCAGGCTTCCTGCTGGAGGAGGAGTTTGGCCGGAGCGCTGGGGCGTGTTGAGCAATGGCATTCATTGAGCGGCGCTGCTGGCACCTCCGGGACTTCCCAAGGCTTCACATCTCCACTGAGCTCACTACCAGGAATTCAGTGTTTTAAGCAAGAGCAGAATAGCCTTCCCAAGGATTCTGATTAGTTTTTGGAGTGCTTCCACTGGTGTTGGTGTCCAGCCTGCTAGGCTGAACTCAGGAAAATGTGCGTGATTGTCAGTAGTCTTTTGACACTTTCCATCCGCTCCCTTTCATGTGATTAGAAACATGGATAAACTCTCCAAGGGCTTACTGAGAAAGACACAGAGAAGAGATCAATTTACAAAGGTAGGAAAAATCTCTGCGGTGCACACTTCTGCGGCAGCACAGCGAGCCTCCCTCCCTGCAGTGTCACTGTCACGTACACACGGGTGAGCAAAGCTACACAACGACGACGCAGTAAATAAATAAGGCCTTTGAGTCAGGCTAATCACTGGGTAGGCTCAGCCTGAGTTAATGGCTGAGATCGTGTCCTATTACACTGTTGACTAATGTACTTTTCAGACAGAAGTTTGTGCTGTAGACTTGGCCTCAGGTTTTCCTGGTTTAATATCTCTGTCAAAAAGGTGCATGTTCTTCATATATCTTTGTGTATTCATTGCATTTTCTAGGTTAGACAAAATATTATTTTTCTAGCTGGATTCTATATTAAGATGAAAAGCAAAACAAACAAAAAAGAAAATTACAAACTTTCTGGTTTTGTTTGGAAGATAGCACACCACAGCAACAAAAACAAAGAACAGAATAATTTTTGAGGCCCTGTAATTACAAAAATAATATTTGAATTAGCTTTTAGGATTTTTAGCCTTAGTGTATCAGACTGATATTTTTCAAGCAGGCTTATGGCTTACTCCTAGTGATTTTAGCAGCTCCAGTGGGGCTAGTTATGGTGTGAATTATTACTCAGCATGAGTAAGGAGATCAGAACTAAGCCTAGATATGGTCAGAAGGAGAGAGGGTTTTGTCTGATTTGTCTATGATAGATCTGCCCTGCTGCTAACTCCCTGGTCTTTCATTTAGTTGCTTTTTAGAGACTTTTGTTAAGACTTGCAAGGAGTCCTGAGAGGACAATTGAGCTTTTATGGGTTTTTTGCAGAAGCAGGAAGAAAGAATCAAGTTGCTGGTTTTCTGTTTTTGTTGATTTATTTTATGCTTATCCTGTAAATATTTCTTTTAAAAATTTATTTAGAAAAAAACCAAAATCAACAAAACAGAAACTGTAAACAAACAAGAAATGTAAATTGGGCTTTGAGGAAGTAAGAGAGTGAGCTTCAAGGTTGATCTGCAGATAAGGATTTCCCAAATATACAACAACATTATGATCAGCTCTTTGCACAAGGGGGGTTAAAGCTTTTGTTTTCTAAGAGAACTGATTTCCATGTCAGCTTGTCTCAGTTTAGAAAGGTTTAACAACTAGAGAAATCAGATTTTTTTCACAAGATGCTATAAAAATGAAACTAACTAGTACAGACTGTTAAAGTTAGTGGGCCATTGCTGGGCTCAGTGCTACAGAATGGACCTGATGGCATTCCTCAGGCAGCCTCAGGGTCCAGCTTCCCCTTGCACAGGGAAATCTCCTGGCCAAACTCCAGCTGTGATGATCCCCTGGGACCAGCTCACAGCAGGCTGGGCCTTCCCAACTCACCCTGCTCTCGGAGAAAGCTCCAGTTCTGGCAACAGAAACAGCTTCTCTTTGCCAGAAACTGTCTCCTATTCTCTTGTCCTTTCTGGTGCTTGTATTAAATAGTTACAGCAAGCCAGAGAATCTGTGCTGCAGGATGGTCAAAAGAATTTATGGCCTTTGGAGCCGGTGGGACTGAGTTTGCTCAGGATCATGCCCTTAGTTAGCGTCCTGCAGCAAAAAGGCCTAGAGTTTAGTAAGGAAACTCTCTCAGGGATTTATAGTATTGATGACTGTAACCAAGCCTGGCAGCCCTTGGATCTTACAGCTCTCTCTGGGCCTAATCAAAGGCCATTGACGTAAACTAAAACATTTGACTTCAGAGAGTTGTGGATCAAACTCTGCGCCTACACTGACTGGGTTTGCCTTCCCCTCAGACACAACCTCACTTTAAATTCTTTTCTTCTGACAGGCCTGTAGCCTCATTCCTCTCTCTTAAGCTGGGAGGGCATTTCACAGTTCTCTATAATGCCCAGAAGTGACTTTTCCCTTCTCAAGGTGCAGTTTCACATTATACCTAATTCAGTGTAACTGCTGGTTGATCCCAAAAGTCCCATCCCTGTTTTACTGATATCAGGTTTAAAGATCATAGAATCCTGGCAAGATGACTTGACACAAAATTAACCCAGTCCAACACACATCGCCTCTGGGCTGTTTGTGTCCCTCCACCATGACAAAATCCCTCCCTCCAAAAAACTAACCAAAAAGCAAACCACCAAACCCAAAATGCCGCTGTATTTTCTGCAGTTTTCAACATTTGCCATGGATTAGTGTAATGTGACTCTGTGCCATGAGTCTCAAAAACTCTGCCAGGGGCATTACATAAAAGCAAAGTTAATTTGCATTAAAGCAGAGAACCCAGACAAAGAAAACATTAAGAAGAATTCAAATGAAAATGATACGAAAGGTATCATTACCAGCATATAAGGCCTAGTACAGAAGTATTAATTAGATACTGATCCGAAGATAATGGTTAAAATGGATATTACAAGTGTGAAAACTACCCTTAATTTATGTTATTATGCTTAATGTGATTCTCCTCTTATTTTTTACTCAACCCAGTCAGCTGTCAGTCAACATTTTTAGCATCCTGTTGGAAAGAGCTAGTTCTTCATTTTCAACCAAGTGTTCCTGGGCCACTGCAGATCTAATGTCACAGTAAACAGGGAATGTTTCTCTGTTCTTTTTTTTTTTTTCTCCTACAGATCTTGGTGTTTCCTTTCAAGTCCATTGTCATTGTTAACAAGCTAGTTTTTACTGCATTCTTTTGTCCAGATATTGATGCACAAATAACTTCAGATTTACACTATTAGCTTAATTGTTTTTCTTCACTTTAGGCTCATTTTAATTCCTTTTTTTAAATTTAGATGGTGTAAATGTCATCTACTCCCATTTTAGTCCCATTTCAAAGCATACACTTGAACCTCACTTAAAATGTTGAACTCTTTTGCTTCATGTATGCATATTTTGAAAATAAAAACTCATAAAAGGACTAGAATAACTATTACTATCCTCTAAATTTCAACCTGTCTTCGTATCCCTATTGGGAGTCTAAGCAAATGTTCTCAGTTTCCCTTGACACAGTAATGAGGAATTCTCCCTGTGTGTTCTCTCTGCTCCATGGCTTGAAAATTAAAGTTGTGTCTTTAGCTATAAGATGTGCAGCACATCTTTCTGAAAGATAAAGTTTATATCAGATTCAAGCCACCCAGCTGTTTCAGAGCTCTCCTTTTATATCAGGTTTTTAGATTTTTTTTGAGTGGAATCTGACTTGCATATTAAAATTCATATTAATCGTAACTTTTTGTGTTACTTAATAGCAGAGGTATTATTCTTTATCTTACATTCTGATTTACTATTCCAATTTTTTAAATGTGAGAATGTGTTTAAATTCCTATGGTAAAAATCACTCAGAAAGTAAGAAGCTATTTAAAATGAATGAAAGAAAAGTTCATTTTGAAAGAAGAGTTCATTTTGAAGCTGTTACCCCCATAAAGCTCCTGACTGCGTCCTTGCAATGAAATATCTTATATTTGCCAGTAGTTTCCTAGTGATGGCTTGTTCTGCTCTGATGTAAATTAAATGTGTGAGGTTAGAAGCTTAGTCACTTAGGTGTTGTCACTGCCAGCAAAGGAGCTGCTAGAACCTTTTGGAAGAGAGATCTACAGTTTCCAAACTCACCAATAAAGAAGCAGGTTTTTTACTTAGCATATATTTTTCACTTTGTATCTTCTGTGTCAACTTTTACCAGCACAAGTCCTCCCACTTTCATCTGGGAGGTTAGAGGTTTGGTTTATATGCTGTGTAACGTAGTTTCTTATTCAGATAAATGGAAAAGTATATTGGAGTGTCTTCTGATTAATTTGTTGGAAGAAGCTGAGGTCCATGCCACTCAGATCCTTTCGAAAATCTCAGCTGTGTGGTATTTGTGCACTCGTGTCTCTGGAATGTAACATCAGTGAGAAAAGGCACCAACTCTCAAGACGTGACTAACCATCACCTTCCTTGAGAATTAGTTATTCCTTTGTCTTAGTTCATGAAGTAAATTAATACAAATAAGGATTTTCTAGCAGTGCACTGTTTAAAAAATATATGGGTGGACTTAGAAGTCGATCAGAGAATCTCTGACTGGAGTATAAATGTGTGGGAAGTGTAAAAATGTTTCCTTCATTTTCTTGATATTTCAGCTCTGGAAATATCTGTACAAATACAGCAATACCATTGTTTGCTCATACATCTGGGTTCTCCATAGAGAAAAAAGGCCTGGGAAACACCAGGGCTGGTGGGAGCAGGATAAGAACCATGTGCTTTGCAGAGGGTCTTTCATATCTTCTTTTGCTTCCATTGTCAAGCTCAGTGACTCTGTGCTTGCAGGAAGAACAAGGATGTCTTTATACAAATGTGGAAGCTCCCCAAAGACTGAATTTTGTTTGTACCCTCAGAGAAGAAAATTGGGCAGTGCTGGCTTCAGATGTGTAGTGGGTTGATCTTGGTTAGATGCCCACTATGCCACTCTATCACTGCTTCTACTTAACTGGACTGGGAAAAGAAAATAAGATAGAAAACAGCTCATAGGTTGAGATAAGGCAGTTTACTCAAACAAAAGTATTCACAAGCAATGACAAATCCCAAAGATTTTGTTCCTTAATTCCCACCAGCAAGTGATGTCCAGACATTCTCAGAAAATAGATCTTCAGTACAGGCAGTGGTTGCTCTGGAAGGCAAATGGAAATAACAAATGGCTCTCCATCCTCCTTCACTTCTTAGCTTTTATATCTGAGCTTATATATATGGACCAGTATCATATGGTATGGAATATCCCTTTGGTCAGTTTAGGCCTGTTGTCCTAACTGTGTCCCCTCCCAAGATTCTGCCCAGCCTACTGGTGAGGTGGGAATGTTGGAGAGACAGCTCTGATGCTCTGCCAGCACTGCTCAGTACTGGCCAGAACACTGGTGTGTTATCAACAATTTTCTAGCTACCAGTGCAAAGCACAGCACTGTGAGGCCTGTGCCATCCATCTCAGCCTGACCTAGCACAAGATGTGACCTCTGTAGGCTCAGCAGCACTTTCACATTTAGCTCCAGATAGTAGGATGTCCAACTCTGTCAACCTTGTGGTGTCACAAGCTCCCTGTCAAGTTCCAGCTTTTCTCTATCCCCTCTTTCCCACTGATATTTTTTCTCAGAATCTGGGGAGATGTAAATAAGATGCTGTTGCAGAGAAAAAACAAGAAGATAGTTCCCAAAGCCCCTTGCATTTCCCTAGGACACCTCTAAGCACTTTGGCCAACTCACACCACATGCACAAAGATCTTTTCAAGGTCACAGCACCTCCAAAATACCAGCGCTCCTGCCATGCCAAGACCAACCACTTGAATTCTTGGCTGCATCACTGAGGAAAAGCTTGAACTAGTGACTTCCCTGTCACATGCAATGTAGGCCAAACATGCCTTCATAAAATCCAAAACATTGTCATCAAGCTCTAGAGACTGTTATGTTCTGTGGGCTTTGGCCCTGGCCTGGGAGATTTATGACCTAGGCTCAGCTTTATGTTCTGCCAAGTTCAGTTTGAAAACTCCTCAGAATAGAGCATACCCAGCAAGCTACACTGAGTATGAAAACAACTGCTTTAATACTATTTTGTTTCTGCAGATCTTTGAAAGGCTTTTTTATGTGCTCAAAGCAGGGTAACAAGTTTCAAAACCTGAAAAAAATTATTTTCTATCTTTCCATCAGTTCTAATTACATGACCTTTCCCAAAACAGGTTCTTTCCTTCTCAGAAGCCATGGTAGTGGCTAAAGGCATGGAAAACAATTTTCCCACATAGCTAATTCTATTGCTGAAAGACTCAGATTCACTTTCAGTAACTTCCCTCGATTCTATGTAGAGGGATAGAATGTAAGAAAATATAGTAGTATATAGCAGAAGGTAGTCTCACACCTGAGGAGCTGCAGCTGTACTCAGAGTTATACACCAATGCAGTCCAGAGTCTGGAAAATATGAAAGCTAAAACTTAAGGTATCAATGGAGCTGGGTTTCATAGAATCATAGAATACCATGCTGGAGGGGACCTGCATGTTGTCTGTAACCCTTTATTCCATTCCATGTTTCCTTAAACGCTTCCGCTTCCTCAAGCGCTGAATTTTACGTGGGAGGAGATAGGAAAATAAAACTGAGCCTTGCATTTAGAAGGACATCACGTCTAGTGTTCCTTTGCTGAGGATCAACTTTCCAGGCAAGAGACCAAACAGCAACACAGGCTGGCTCTGGGCCTCTTGTGGCATGGGCACACTTAGCATGGCAATGGAGCAGTATCTTACATCTGCCTTCTGTAATAGAAATTGTTTCCCACTTTCATGAGTGAGGGATATTTCCCCTTATTTCCAACTAACTAAAGTCGTGGGGGTAGTAGAAGGGAAGGTGTAACTTCTAAAGGGAAAAATGGTCCCCATTTTCTGGAAGGAGCACAATAAAATAATTGTCTTCTGTATCTTAAGCATCTGTTCACACATGATTTCTTCAAAAGCAATGGTGTATCTACAGCAGAAAAATGTAAGCATAATCTTTAGCAAATTCTAAAGCTGTTATGGTTAAGCTGCAGACTTACACATCTCAATCACACTATCTTTTAGTGAAATGTGTTAAGCTTTCCTTCTCTGTATGAGCAGATAAAGAGTACTGTGCTTTTCCTTTGTTATAAATCTTGCCTAAAACTTTAAAATAACACGTTGAAATAAGTTATATCTATTCTTGAATTATTTAAAAAAAACTGTGTAAAAGAGACTGTCCTCCATGGGCCTGTAAGTTTAGTGCTGACATGACTCTTTTATATGGCCCATTCAAGATAGATGATAAAAGAAAGTAGCTCTTTTTCTGTGTTGGAGATACTTGAAAAACATAATTTTAAAATCACTACAAGCTTTAACCCTTGAGGAAATTTCTTTCTAACATTGTATTTTTTCAAGCATGTAGCCTTTTAATAGAACTATTGCAGACCAAAGCATTAAGGAAAGCTGTTGAACCTCAACCTCTTTTTTCTACCCCACACTTTGAAAACAGAATATTTCTAAAAGAGTGACCATTGCCAACCTGAGCCAGAGGGCAGCATTCACCACCTTATGGCATACTGCAACTTCTGATGAATCTCAGCTACTTTTTAACTCCACTTTCTCTGTACAGTACCAATCAATGCCATTTAAAAATGGCTTGCCTCATATGGCCTATTGCAAAATTATTAAGTGAATAAATGACATTGCCATTAGTGTTCAGTTATAAATACATTTGAATTTTAAACTGAACATATGCTGCTTCTTTGCTTGAAACTACCAGCTTTTTCTTGCAAAAACTGTGCCACAGACCCAGGCATGCCATAGTAATAAAATTTAGGATTGAGGATGTCAGAGCTCTTTAAAGATGGTATCATTATCTGAATTTGATTCATTAGATACTAAAGAGGTTTCTTACTTGAGGCTGCACAGTGATCAAAACTGATACAGGAATAGAGCTCCTCTGTCTTAGCTGTGATCTTGATTTAGTTCCTCCTTTACTACTCTGGGTATCAATTTCAAAATAAGCTTTTATTTATGGGTTTAGTGTTTTGTTGCAAAGCTGTTGTTAATTTTGTTTCCTTTGATAATATTAAGTTTCTTCCATCTCCGCTTAATACCAAATTTCTACAGCCAATTCAGGCTGGAGAATTCCTTGAATACTTAGTTGTTTGTAACTCCAGTTTCACACTCTCCTCCCCATAACCATTACATAATCATTTCTCCCAATAAAATATTTTTGATCAGATCAGAAATGTATGAAAGACTAGAAGATATTTCTTGGCTTCAAGACACATGCAAATAACTTATTTCAGAGAGAGCAAGCGATAAGATAAACAAGTTAAAAAAAGAAAAAAGTAATGAAACACTTGTCTGCTTCATTTGGCAAAGAATAAGTCTGGAGATTTTAGTGAATATCAGGAGTGAGCAGAGGAGAAAGTAAGGGAGGGAGGTGGATGCAAAGATTATGTAGGGATGGGGGCACTTTGCTCTCAGTTTAGTTTGTGGAAATATATGCTTAGCCATAATATCAAATCCTGAAGTAACTTTGCTAAACCTGGTGGGAACTTGCTTGCATTACTTGAAGTATTTTTGCTTGCATTACCTGAACATTTTCTGTGTTGATTTCCAAAGAATGTCTCCATATTTGAATGAGGATAGCTGAAAGTGAAGCTTGGCCAGAATTTCCCAGATGATGATGAGAGGGTTTTAACTGTGTTTTGTTTCACAGCAAGTGATGGGGCAGTTTTAATCTGCAGTGGCTAAGATCAGTTTGAAACCGTTTGCAGCTGAGTAGTGGCCATCACTTTGAAATTTAAGAGAAACCAAACATATTTCAGGAGATTTATTTCAATCACAGATAGGAAACAATGGGGTCCCATGGCAAGCTGGGAGTCTGCTCCTTTTAAAGGAGCACATGCCACTTCAAGGAAAAAAAAGCATGAAAGGAAGCAGTGGTGTGCAAATCAAAATAACCCCTTTGTCTTTCTGGATCCATGCTTGGGGAAGAATAGAGTGTAGGAGAAGAATTCAGACCTGTCTTTGTTCAGTCTCCAAAGGCAACTACTTTCTCTCTGGATGAGAAGGAAATTTAGTTTTAATGGTGGTGGAAGCCTTCCTTTATTTTAATGATCAATACAGGCAGTTGGCAAAAATGCTGTCTTCAAATAACTAATTGTTGAAGATTAGAAATTAATTGGCTTGGGTTTGCTGTTTTGGTTGGGATTTTTGGTATTTTTTTTTTGTTACTGCCCTTCCACTGCTACATAAGATTCATTGGTTTTTCACCTGCTGTCAGCCACCAAACTGAGCTTCTGGATTCATTCTGTCCTTTGCTTTTTTGCTAGATAAATACAGGTTCATTTCTGGTGAGGGGTGGGATTAAATGTATAATGTTTTGCTTTTTTTATCATGTTTTACATTTTTTATCATGTTTTACTTTTTTAATGCTTGTAATGTCTGTATCTTAAATCCAGAAATATTTTGTGCTCCTTTTTCAGGTGACAGTACTCCAGTGACACCACTTTACCTGAAGCTGAGCAGAATGACACCTAATCTTGGGTAAGAGACCTATTTAATTGGAGGTGCTACTGTGACAAGCATAATTTGATGGCTCCTTCCTTGCTGTTTCCTTTCATCCTTTTTTAAAGCATTGCTGATGGAGTTGAGTTGAAGGTAGGCCCCTCTAAATTTTTCATGTGCATTTAGCCCCTGAATTAATGTTATCTTTGGCAATTTTCACCAGTTATTCAATCCAGTGCTGCCTGCCTGCCCTCTGAGCTTTCAGGCTAGCGCAGGACCCAGGCTCAGATCACAAAATTGCAGCATGACATGCTGCCACTTAAGCACTTAATTATACCTAAGGAGACAAGGATCCACATTGTACCCTTTACAATAGAGCCACAAGAAGAAACAAAGTCCCAGTACCTTGCTAGCCAAAGGGATCTTTGCCAGCACCAGGTGGTGGGAAGCATGAAGAAGTGAGTGAGGTGACTCCTGGCACTGCCTGTGCAGTCACGATGACAAGTTTTTTAAAAATGCTGATTTTGAGAGAGAGGCTGGTAGTGTTTGGTGTCAAGGGGCTGAAAAGGTGCCATATGGGGCTGGAAAGCCTGCTAGTCATTCCTGATTGAACCATTTTCAGTGCTCCCCCTCCTACTTGGATGGCTGCACTTACCTGGCTGCTGTGCTCTTGCATCCAGGTTTTGCCAAGTGGTTATCTTCCTGCTTGCACCTGTTTATTCTGTATCTGCCTCTCTGGATGGCAAAGTCTGGAGGAGTGCAACCAGTTATCAATGATTCTGTTGGCATTTTTCTGTCTGGTTGAGCTAATTTATCCTGGAGTTCTACCAGTGGTCTAATTTAATTACCTTGTTTCAAATCCAGTTTTAGTGGGAAATGCAGAGGAGTACAAAACCATGAAATTCATTTATTTGAATAAACATGTACTGTGTTTGTTTTACATCACCTGTGATATCTGTACCCAGCTTCTCTTTTCTAGTAATGATGGACAGTCTCTAAGTCATTGGGCAGGGCCAACTAGTGTAATGGCAAATGTAGGTGTTGCAGAATTTCTGAGCTTTGTAGCTTAGTGTAAGTTACAATACTACTTGCTTTCCTTGAAATACAGACACCATCATGCTGTAACTTCATCTTAAAGACTTTTTTGTTCTCTTACTAGAAGGACACCTGCCTTTGTATAAGTTTATTTGGAGGATCCGAGTATGTTAAATAAATTAATTTTGTGCTAGATAGATGTAGCCGAAAAGAATTGCTAGAATGTTTAGAGTGGATGAAAATCTGTGTTCTGTATAGCCACTGACTGGTGTAGAGGGTTGAGGCATTGTGATTTGCTCTCCTGTGTCTCTGGTTTGAATTTATAGGAGAATAATAGCACCATACTTGATGGCATACTATAGTGGGACACTGAAGTGTCACACTGCAAGGTGTTTAAGGCAGTAATAGAAAAATGTCACTTTAAAATAGAAAGGTGGATAGTCAATGCTTAGGGCTTTCCCTGGGACTGGTTTTGTTGGAGGTTATTTGACAAAATCTCATCTTTTTAATGATTATATGAAACAAGTATCTCTGTTCAAGAAAATGTATCTGTTATGTATTTGAAGAGAGGTTTACTTTGTATTCTACAGAAGCTGGACATGCAAATAGAGTATTTGCTTATAAATTCCTATGGTCATTGAGGAGATTTTATCTAATTCTTTTCTTTTAAATGAAAAAACTATGACAAAGACAAAGATTTTAAGCCGATGATTGGGATCCAAAGGACAGATAATGCAGGCTCCAACTGCGTTTGTAATAGTTCAATTCTGTAAGTGAAATATGTTCTCTAGCTCAAAAAAGAATGAGAATACGAAAGATGTTGTGTCAGTGATTCTTCAGATTTTCATTCTATTGATCAGAGTTGAAGAAAATGTATTTCCATACACCTATCTCCTCTTTCAAATTTCCAGTCTCTGTTCTTTGTGTGCTCCGTGGAGAGGCTGTATACAATTATGCCTTGCTAGTAAAACAAGATAAAATAATATAATCCCATTGCATTGTCACAGAGATAAAGCATATGGTAGCTTTTTGTTTTAGTTGATCAGCAGGGTGGCCTAGTAAAATGAATTCCCGTCTCCTGGCTTTGGCTTATCTTCTGATTCCTGAGAGACACAACAAAGAAAAATAACAATAATAATAGAAGTCATATTTTTGCTTTCGTTTGATGTGAATATTGCAATAGTGGAGTCTCATGACGAAAAGGACAAATAATTGTGTGTACTACCTGAACGTCAATGGCATCACATGCTGCAGTGTGACTGTGTTGAAATGTTGGACTTGTGAGATAATTATTACACAGTTATAATAACAGTAATAAAACCACATTGAGTATGCTATCACCTCTAGCCTGGTTATAATTGGTACCACACCTAAAGGTCCTAAATTAGGTCTGCTCAAGTACAAAACATAAATAGCATAAGTTTCTTCCCTGAACAAGTCACATTTTTAGTGTTTTCATTTCTGGAATGTGCCACTCCTGTCAATTATTGCAAACATTTCCCTGAAAAAGGCTCTGAATCTCATCTGCACAGCTTTCTTTATGTATCCAAGAAGAGCAGTCAAATAATCAAACTGTTATTTTCTCAGAAATAAAAAATAGGCAGCTTCTGCACTTTGTATGTTTGGTTTGTTAAGAGTGGTTGTCCTCTCTTGGTTTGGGCAGCCTGGAAGGAAACACACAGCACCTCCTGCATTGCATCTTGCTTTGCATGAAAACACTGCCGAGCTTCCAGACAGGGTTTTAGCTGAGGCCATGCTGGTTAATTTTGTTAAAAGTCTCAGCATATAACTGATACTAGGGAATTAAGAGAGGTTGTTCTCTGTGGGCTCTTTTTCCCTGTTGTGCTGTGAAAGAAGAGTGAATTTCACAGGTACTAAATGTATTTGCCCACCTCTTTTTTGTACCCCAGAGAAAGACTACTGCTCAAATCACTGTACAAAACCCCTCTGAGCCACGTTCAGGAGGCCCTGAATGCCTGTGCTTGAACTAGGGCTCTGCATCTTTATTAGTAATTCCTGTTAAAACACCTTAAATTTTGTGGTGGCTATCACAAGGCAGGATCATTCAGAGAACCTGCATATCATAGTGATGTCCTTCAAAGCCTTCACCAGCCTCTTCCCCTCCTCCCCCCCTTCAGAAAGCGCCGTGGAGGGGCTGCCTCTAGGAAGGGCTTTAAAGATCAGCCTCACTGCCGTTCTCTAGCGGGGGGGTTCTTGTGCCCCCTTCTGAGGCCACTGAGAAGCAGCAAAAGCTATATTCCTGAGCCTGTAATAGATGCAAATTGTGCAGATGAAGGAGACGAAGCTCTAACAGCCGTTGAATGCAATCTGTGAACACTACTGTTTCATTTATAGTGATGCTACCTAGGCATTTGCACTTAAAAGGAACAATAAAGAGGTGTCAGAACAATCGCAAGGCTGCAGAATTGAAACTGCGGCAAAGACGTTTTGAGCCATGTGAAATGTTGCCTGCAAAAGATCTCCTTTTTCCGTTAGTTTTTGTTATTACTGAAGGCTGCTCTAGTTCTCCTTGTTTTATGACACCCACTGGTTCATTTGCCTTCAAAGACTCAAGATGCAAAGAGGCAGGGAAACAAATTAAGTCAAAACTGCAGTAGCTGGTGAAAACTGCACGAAGAATGTCATGGCTGCTCTTTATTTGTCTATTTAGGTTTGAAGTAGCTTTGCTATACAACTGGATGGCTGATTCACTAACTTGCCAGCTGCCTCTAGCAGGCTGCAGTAGAGTTGCTGTAATGTTTCAGTGTTATTCTTGCTTTCAGGACAAAGGGCTGATCCTCAACTGATGCAACCTTTGGAGGTATGCGTATTACCCTGGTGAGGATCTGAACTGCTGTTGCCTTTTAGTCTTTTTATTTGAAATAGAGAAGGTGAGAAATTGCGCACTAAAAATTTAAATACAAATCTGGTGGCTGTCAAACAACAGACAGTTACTGATTAACAAAGAATAACGGGCCTGCATATAGTGTCCTGTTAAAAGCACAATAAGCTGTGATTGTGTGCTGAGATTATGATTATCTGCAAGCACTTGATACTTACTGCCTGCAAATGTGAAAGCTGTGTGTGCCTAGGAAAAACAAGGAAACAGAGTACTTGCTGTACCACAGTAGGTGTGTTCAAAGGGCCCTAATCCTACTGAATAAGAGCAAATACTGCTTGAAAGGAAATATGGAGTTTAAAAATGGAATATATATGATTTGTTAAAAAAAATAAAATTGGAGTAAAGCTGTATAAATTTTAGGGTATGATTGGCTTTGTAGCTACACCAGATTAAGATGCATTAGAGGACCTGTTGTCATTCTGGATCTTCTAGACATCCTGTGGGATACTATTATCTGATTTTTATTAGTATCAGTCATTTGAATTCCATTAGTGTTCAGAGACCCTGATTTAGACTCAGTCATAGTAATGCAGCTGTATCACAAAGAACTCACAGGTTAAATAGACAGAATAGGCAATTAGCAGACAAATGCCCCACAACTAAAGAAGATCAAATTACCTAAGACCTTGTCATATCTTAATGTTAGTTCACTTTGTTTTTTACATACCTCAGTAAAATGAGTAATCTGTAAAATAAGAGCGTGTTGTTCTGGTACTTTGGAAAAGTTTGAGGAAAACTAATGATAGCAAAATGCTCTCAAAACATTCTATTTAATATATTATAAGTTTAAAATGATTTTTTTTTCATATAATATGAATTTGAACTGTGTGAGTCTCTTGCATCTTTAGCTTTTAATGAGGAATGTATTTCCCAGGGAAAAGCAGCAGGGGCAGCAGGACTGTTTGTTTTAATAGTTCTGTGTGTGGGTCTGAACCTGTGAGTGAACAGGAGATCAGCAGGGCAAAACGTGCCCTAAATGCTGTAAAGTCTTACACAATTGTGTCAGGCAGTAAACCCAAATGAACTTGCAAAGTCATGCACTAGTTCAATTTTGGAAAGGAAAACCTGGCTTTGAAGCCAACCAAATCAATCCCTAGTTCAAATTAAATTTGGAGTATCCTGTGAAGCTCCAATACACAACTCCAATAACAATCAGCACTTTAGGTGCAGGCAAATAATGTTTCATTTAAAAGAAATTGGATAAGGATTACTGACAGAGAAAGTTTTTGATGCTGTTTTGTCATTAAAGTCAAATTATAGCATTATTGTCTTAATCCCATACGTCTCAATCATCTCCCTCTCCCTCGGTCTCTCTTTAATGCACAAAAAGCCCCATGCATGGTTGGTCTTGTGTCTTCATCTCATTAAAACCCTGCCATGCAAATGTATCATAAGTGTTGCCTGAAGACTTCTGTCTCATGCAAAATTTAGCTTAAACTCTACTGGCATCAAATAATTTGTTATGCACAAACCTTCTGTTTGGTTTGCTGACATTCCTCCTTAGCTGGCTCTCATGGCGATTCATTATCTTGTGATATGGATTTCCAAGTATCATCTTTGTATTGATTTTTATATCTTTAATAACCACTCCACAGAAGATGGCTCCACTTGGTGTCATTGATCGCATCAAAAATTCAAAGCTTACAGAAATACTAGACTGCTAATTGGTAGCAGAACATTTCGGACTTCATCTTAATACAGTCTTAATCTTCTGCACTAACCTGACTTGAAGATTTCCTTATTAAGGCTAAAGGGAAACTTGTGAATAACTGGAAATTACCTGGTGAGAAGAGGTAAAAGGCAGTAAGTGGAAATAACAAGGGTTAGATCTGAAAAACAGCTCTCTTTTGTCTCTTCCCTTCACCGAAGTATCCTTCTTAAGGAAGAAGCAGTACATAATTCTTCTAGCTGTGGAAAAAAAAATGTACGTTCACAGCATCCCATACTATTCAGTGGGCCAAATGGCATTGAGTTTCTGATGAATCAAAGACAGTTATTAGGTCTGACAAGTTCAAAAAAGTGTGCTCTGGGTTGCCTTTTTCAAAAATAAGTGATCAAAGAAAGGTAATTTTAATCTTTAATTTTTCATGTAAAAATTAAGGGCTCTATTTGTAAGCTAGACAGCCAAGTCTGGGCTAGGTTTGAACCTAGAATATCTGAAAATGTGGGCCAGAACAACAATCTGAGAGTCCTTCAGTCTGTTTAATTTGCCTTGATGTGTTGTTTAAAGCCTCTATCTCGTTAGGTTTTTCAGCAATGTGGTTTGTCAATGACAAGGAGGTGATCTGTGTGTCCATATTTTTTCATGACTGTTATTTTTTCACTAAGTGACACTTTTTCACTAAGATTTTCTCCAGGATTTTGCACTTTTTGTATTCTAAAACTTCGAAGCAACTGAAAATAAACCACACTGAGTTATGGGGAAGGGTTTTTTTAGAAAATCCAGTGATAGACAAAGAATATGTAGAGACAGCAACATGTTAAAATCAGGAAAGATAATTTCTCAAAAAAGCTGCCCTTGTAAATTGTTAAAAAGCTGTTAAAAAAAAAGTGTCTTCCAACAGCCACATGGCCTGTGGATTAAACATAGCAAGGCAGATTGTCCAGCTACTACTACGAGTATCAATCAGGGCTACTCAATCAGTTCTTGCCAATAAAAGGCACTGAGACAGCACCAAGTCTGCTGGTTCAGTCAGACACTGCATGCCATCTGTGCAGTGGGAGCTGCCTGGTATGTTTCCTAAAAGATTAGAAGAACAGTTAGAAACATAGGATCTCCCACAGGAATGTGAGAGACATCATATATCTGGGAACTTGGTGAGAATAAAAATGAAATGTGTTCATAGAGCAGGCTGGAATAACCTTGGTCCCTTTTGACCTCTGTGGTAAGAAGACCTCTTTTTCCACTAGACCCTATCAAGTCTGTCAGGTTAGCACTAGTTTCTTTATGAACAACCTAAATTTGGAGCTGGCTGTAAGAAACTCACATTATTCTCATAAAGTCCAATCAAAAACACATTACACGGTTAATGCATCCATACACCTCTCATGCCTTTATTATGTTCCTGTTGTCACTCTCAGACTGAGAGGAAATTGTTCACATCAACCAAATCTTCTCAAACAGGAATCTAGCAGCTCTTTTCATTTCAGATTTTTACTGTGTTCATCACTATCCTGACTGAGGAATGTATTCATGGAGTAAACCAATCAGTCAAGGAAATGCTGTCTTTTTATTTCCAGGGAGAGGAGTAGAAAATATGAGGCCAGTCTAAGCGCTGCTCATTTACAGGGGTGAACAGTGACTCGTAGATTTTTGTCTAGCCCTGCAGAACAATTCCTGTGAATGATTATATATGAATGCACTCCTTAGCCATCAGAATCACTGAGGGATTTATGGTTTGGCCTGGGGTAGGCTGTGTGATGAAGGACAGGGATATAGCTGGAATGTAGTCTAAATTTACTGGCTTCCAACTTCATGTTGTTCCTCTTAGTTTTGAATTGGCTTCCATTAAAAAAAAAACCTTTGTAAGCATTCAATGACATTTATTATGGACATGATATTTATTATGGACATGTACACTACCTACCATAAATAGAATTGGAAGATGCAACACATTGACAAAAATTTGGTGGCTGTATACTTGTACCTGAATGCAAGTGCACCTCTCCTCCTTACCCCCTAGTAGCAACAGAATATTCATAGCGGAGTGCCAGAGCAAACATGGTTCAGATGTCTATTGAATCGCTACTGTTCTGTCCTCCTAAGATTTTTTTCCATTTTTTTTTTCTCTAGCTATATTATTGAGCATTCAAGGATGGAGAAACTGTGGGCAAAAAAGCTACTGGTTCATCCAGCAAATAGGAAGTACTGAACAGTAGAAGCTTAAGAGATCACCCATTAGCTTTAATTTCTACACATTTTTTTAAATTCCATTCATTGTTTTGATTTAAGAAAACTTCTTGTTTTGAAAGAAAATACCTGTATTCTCATGCCTTAGTTGCAGGCCACAAGAAAAAGGGAGAATCTCAAAGCATAACTTGGATCTTTTAGTAAGCACCATTCTTCAGATCTGTCCCTCACTCTGTCCACCTGCCAGTGTTCACGGTTCACGACACGTAGCTGTGAGGCCTGGCTGTGTGCAGGACACAAGGGTAATTCCCATTGATTTCAATGGGTATTACATGCATCCTGCAGCGGGAGAGTAGGGCCCTCAGGTTTCCCTGAATAGCAAATAGTCATGTAAAATCCACAGATCCTATTCTTTCCCTGCAGGGTATGTTGAAGTCAATGGGAGTTACTTGTTAGACGCTGTGATGGGAAAAACTTATCCTCATAAGATAAAGCGGTCCATTCATCGTTGCATTTTGATTAATTTTTTACCAAGATCCTAGTAATTAGATTTTTTCTATAGAAAATATATTATCTTCTGACCTTCTTTATTCTATTTTATAATTAAGAATGGAGCTAACCAAAAGGAAAATGCATACAAAACAAAAGCCCACAGAAGAAATGTGAGAAAACTGAATTTACAAAATTGCCGTGAATTTAGTGTAGAAGTTAAACAACTCTTTGTGAGAGACTAAAATGGTATTCTCTTATAACACTCTCTGCTCACACCAGATATCCTAACACAAACTTCTAGCATTGATTCTACAGATCTAAATAAGGAACTAGAATTTCGCAAATCAACACAGAAATTGACATCTGTTTCTTATGGCTTGAATTTTGAGACTGAGTTTCCATCAAATCAAAGTTTACACCCGTAGCAGATTTTAAATATCTCCTTCGCTAGCATGTTGCAACATTAGCTGAAGGAAAGGCTTTCTTCCCATCCCCCTGTCCTCTCCTACTCTTCCACCCCCAAGTGCTCTCCTTGAAAGCAGCAAAGAACTTAGGAAATCTGGGCAGTCTATCAGTTTGCTATGGTTCATTTTACCTAATCCAGACATCCAGCACAGCAGGGGGAAAACTGCTGTATCTAGTGAAACAAGAGCATGAATAATTAAAACTCTGTTATTAATGAACTTCCAGTCGTTATGTAAATGAAACTGATTTCAAGTCTAATTTGTCAGCCTGAATTCTTTTTCTGTTCTCCTTTTGTCTAGGACAAGAACTCATCATAATGGACTTGATAATAAAACACTGGCAGACATGCTGTGTGCAGTGCCCATCTGAGTCAGGGCTCTTAGCATGGTTAATTGATACAGTTACTGCGGATAAGTCTATAAGGCATTTGTATGGCTTTACGTTTTACAAGCTTTTTCTTTTTTTTTTTTCCTCTTTTGACAGTGCTAGCTATTCTTTGCACATTCCTCATTACCGTTTACCTTTACATGAGGGGTGGCTTGTAATTACTGGCTGGTAAATACTTTCCTTCTCATTCCGTGCGCCGTTCAAAGACAGCAGAGTTCAGAAAGGTCTGTGGGAAGGGAAGTCTGTAGTTATCAAACAATGCCTAACAGTCACCAGGAGAAAAAGCCTGTCAAAGCACAAGGCTGCCGGGCCCTGGGTCCTTGCCCCATTGTCTTGGATCAGGTGTCAGTCATCGTCCTGCCCGCTGCATTTACTGTGATACGAAATAACCAGTATTGAAGTTACACAGAAAGGACGGGCACTCCACTGGGAAGGGTGAGATTAGGTTTTAAAAGAAACCCTGAATTTTAATTTTTTTTACTTTCACCGAAACCAAGCAGGATCTTTTGAAATAGCCCATGCCCTAAATTGATTGAGGCTGTAGTAGACAGCCAGATAGAGTGAGGTAGGTGGGGCTGAAGGGCCTTAAAATCATTATTTGTTTGGGGATTTTTTTTAAGTCCTCTTGCTTCTGTCCTTTAAGTCTCACGAGTTAAATCTCTCTATTTGTCTTTCTGTTTATTCCTGTCCATATACTCAGTTTATTTTATTAGTTCTGATTTATACAGTCAGGGAAAAGTTGTTAGTGAAGATTCAGAAAGTAACCCAGCAGAGGAGCATAAGCATATAGTTCCCTCTATACTGTTGCCTAAGAAAGAAGAGGTTAACAAAAGAATCCTCAAAATAGGATATTAAGAGTATTTAAAAGTAAATAAAAAGATAAATAAACCCAGACCTGGAAGAAACAGTGTCTGCAGTCCGCTGGAACCAGCCTAGGTCTGGTATCAAGAGTGGAAACTCAAAGCTGGATATTTTACGCACAAGAAAACTGTGAAGTAAAAAGTACTTATTTTAATCTGTGTCAGGAACAACCCATCTTTTTTTTTTTTTTTTTTTTGTAGCTGGCTCTTAAGGTTTTTTTTCTTTTTTATGATGAACTAAGAGTGCCCTTTAGATGCCTTTATTTTTTTTAATCAGCTTACTTTCTTTAAAACGGTGAAAAAACATGGCTGGATCACTGGTTCTACTAATAAGAAATTGGACAAGGGTGAAAAATTCTCAGTATAGAAGTGGAAAGCCATATATTGAAGACTTATTTTCCATTTTTTTTCTCTTTTCCTTCACCCTAGGCTTTTTCTCGGTGCCATCATTGTGCAATGGTCTAAATAAATGCATACAGGGTAATATCTGGCATTATTCTCTGAGTAGACTGGCCTGCTGGCCCTTCTTTACCCTGGTGGACCAGGCAAGATGTGAAGGGCTGGGAGCTGGGAAGAATTAAGAGGAGGACAATTCTTGGGTCAACTTGCCTGCACAGGGGAAGTTTTTGGCTTGTCTGCTAAACCTCAGTGTGTTTGGGAGGGCTTCTGAGCATACCTGTGATGCACTGTGTTACACTCTGTTGTGCTCTGTAGGGTAGTGACCAACAAATCTCTGTCCTGCCTGAAAGAGGTTCAAATGCCATGGGGGAACAAGTTCCTTGCTTCCCTGGGTGAGGCAGATACCAGCCTCAGGCTTTCCTTTGCAGAGCTGTTCGGGACATTTCGATTCCCGTGCCATCTTTCCTTTCCTATGCAAACTGTAAAAGGTAGTCAGGGAATATTGTTTAGTTTCTGTCAAAGGAGGAGAAAGTTTTAAAAGCAACTAATTTCTGTCACACCTTGAGCTGGGAACTACATGGTGCTTTGAACATTCTGTCAAAGAGGTTTGGTGTACTCATGGTGTGTGTTAAAATTGCTGTGGGAGTATTACTGGTTGAGAGTAGCTATTAGGTGTATATTTAGAGGAGGTATTTTAATGTCTGCTAGCCTGACTTTATTATTTTTACAATAATAAGACCCAAAATACATTCGATACTTGCTGAAGCTTTAAAACATTCTTGCAACATAAACATAATGTAAAATCTAATTTAGTTCTAAGGTTAGAGCTGAAAAGCAGCAAAAAAGAGAAGGGAAGAGGTTGAGCGTTTCAGTGAAACAAGTTTTATGCAACAAAGCAGGTGTTTATAGAACGCTTCATTTTAATTCAGTGAAGCTAATATCCCAGTTTATGTTGTTTGGAGTAATAACAGTGTAACACAGAGCTTTAGCAAAGATTTGCAGGTTTTCTTTAGGTCAGTAACAGTTGCTATAAACACATCGGACTATTTTTTTAAAATTATTATTCTACTCCATCTACATCCTGTAACTGGAGGGGAGGGGAAGGGGAGAGGGTTAACAGCTTTTACAGTTTAGAAGGCTTTTCTTTTTGTCACATTTAAACGAAATATACACAGGTGGCTAGGTGGCACTGTGGATTAATGTACTTCTGAATTAATGTGCCTAGAGTGGCTTGTATCACAAAGTGAGTATATCTGAAGTGCAACTTGCTTCCCTTCCTGGATCACCGTGTATGCAGTCACTTGAATTGCATTATTATTTATATCAAAATCAAAAATCCAAACTAATAGACACTGTAATCATGAGAGAATTATATTAATGAACCTGTGTTTTGGAGTTATGTTTTGCAGACCCTGCATTTGTGTTGCGGCTTGCTATTTATTCTAACTGTAAGAAAAAGAAAGTTACCTAAGCTGCAAACACTGTTTTAAAACGAAAAAAACCAAACCAAAACAAACTTTTCCGGTGTTGTATTTTGAGTTTTAAAAGTTACTTTGACAGCAGTATGGGCACTGAATGTGCTGTGGAAGCACTCTAAGGCTGGGAGCAGTGGGCTCCTTTTGAAGCAAGAAGTGTTCAGAATTGCATGCTGTAACTACTGAAATCCAACTATCCCAAGCAGGCAGGCACACATTGCCCAAAGCCATATACAAATTATGCCTCTCTGCAAACCTATTTCAATGTAAATATTATCATTTTTTCAGGGGTAGTCCTTCCACTGCAATAAAATTGATAAATTTAACTCAACAGCAACTTTAGTAAAGTTTAATGATTGCAGTAGTCTCTGCCTGAAGCCAGATGAACCTTACTCATTGAAGAAGTTTTGCCCATTTAAAATATTTTGCTTCTCTAAGAAAAGGAAAGCAGAATGCATATAACCAACAGAACTCAATTATTGCACATTCTTAGTCTCCTTTAGTCAACTCCAGAGGTAATAATCACTATAGGGATTTCTAAAAGGTAATTACTGTATATTGCTTAATTATAATTTATTAAGATCAAACATACTTCAGTATTTAGTTGATGTAACAGGAAAACACAGTCTGTGTTTATAGTTTTAAATGCAAACAGTGCAATCTGCACTGAGGCTTTAAAAAATGTGGATTTTAGGGTGCAGCAGTTTAGATGTCAAGACGACTGCATTAGCTGCCTTCCCCTTTCTAACAGAAAATGCAGTTTCTGTAACCTGAGGCAATAGTTCTTTATAATGCATTGTATATATTCATTCTTACTCCTTCTTTCTACTAAAGTTGAATGTTGTAACAGAGGGGAATTGATCAGGTACAGAGTATTAACTCTAAGGTATTCTTTCATGTGCAGTATTAGCCAAAGATGTATACAATTAGTTAAAGAAACAACTCTGGAAAGAAGTAAGTGCCTGTAAAAATCAAGCTGATTAAAAAAGAAGTACCCAACATCCAACTAGATCTATTTTCCTTAAATTGAAAATGAAAGCTGCCACTTCTACTAAAAGCCCTTGCAGCCAAGAGATTTCACAGCAGTTCAGTTAAAGCCTAGCTAATGAATATAAGTTACTTTAGTGGATTTTAGTTGACTTTGAAATTAAAGTCTGAAACCGTCGGATGCTACTAGCAGAGCTAGACTATAGCAAAATGGACTTAATAAACTCCATTGTGCACTTAGATCCCTAGTGAGATTTGCCTTCCACCCATGACCAATTGGTATTATTTTTGTGGTGACTGGTACTTTTGTCTCTGAGACTGGGATTTCTGGGAGTGATTAGCACTTTTCAGCAGTGATTGACAGGTTGTAGCAGCAATGAGACAATAGGAGGAATCATTAGGAATTCAAATGCAGATTTTTGTTTGCATGCTTTAGGACTGATTTGTGTGGAAGTGAAATCTAGATATGAGGGCAAAAATCAGCTATTATTTCATCCATTTTAACAAAATACAAAAGGAAAAAGATGAAAATGTGTTAAATAAAAAATAAGTTAAAAGAGAACAGAATAGACAATAAGATCGCACTACTGTTAATAAGATTCTCCCACTATGTCAGTTTTGGTGTGGGGGGTTTTTTGGTTTGTTTTTTTGTTTGGTTCGACATTTTCTAGTGGTTTTTTTTTTCTGGAGAACCCTCACTTAAGTGTTTTGTACAAAATGCTGCTTTAAGTTTGTAATAGAAATGGTAGAGTACAGTTTGTAGTAGAATATTTTTTAATACTGCTGAATTAAAATCCCAGCAAAAACTATTATCACTTTGCAGGGGAAATGTGTATGTTGGTGTCATACTGAAGCTTCATAAAACCAGCTCTGTTGCATCTAAACAAGAGGCCGTAGGGAAATAATTATAGTGACTGATTCCAAGCATTGACCAGCAATTGATAATTGGCCATAAATAATTAGGAAATTATGGCACATCAGTGGTGTAAATTATGTAAATTTAGTAGCTATGTCTCTAGATGCTGATTGAGTGCTTTACAAGTGATTTTTCTTATTCAGATTATAAATTTAATATACTGTACATGACAATTTAATCTTGTTTGGCATCAAAGCTACCAAGATAATACAGAATTATACAAGCCTAATCAAAGAGAGAAAAATCAGATGAACATCATTATTTTGGAGAGCTGGTTTAATGGGAGTTGACATTTTCAAAAGAGCATGGATTCTTCTTTTTTTTTTTTTTGAAACAACAATTAATCTGAACTAAGTTTCTGAAGCAATAGGCTAACAGAAAAAACACTGACTGAAATCTGAAATTATAGATGTGAGTGTGCGCTCACAAGGTATTATATATTTGAAGTATGATTTTGTATAGCACACCCTGTTTACATAAAATGATCATAGACCTGAGTTTTTATTCTTAAATTGTGCGCTCTTCAGGGCAAAAGCTGTATTTTTTTGTGTTGTGACTAAACTTTGTAGGATTTCATGTTCTTTTCCTCCTCTGTTGATATCAGCAAAGGTCTGTAACTTTAGTACTTTATGTCTTTGTACAATCAGATGATGTTAAAAACCCCATCATATTAGCTAGCGCATATTGCGCAGAAATGCATAATGCCTCCCAAGAATATAATTTGGAGCCCAAGGGGTTGGGCTTTTGTGAATGCTTCTGCTCTATGTAGTCTGGTTTTGCTGGACTTGTTAGAATATGTGCTGAGAGATGTTTCAAAATTGATGGCATTTAGTCCTGATGGCATTTTATCTCACAAACTACTTAGTGTTCACAAAGTGACCATTTTACTATGCATAGTTAAGAAAAATCCTAATATTAATACAAAATAGGAATTGTCCATGAAGTCAGCTAGTTCCTGGTTATCAGTGCAGTGTAATTTGGAAAAAGCTTCTAAAAAGTTCTAGGTAAGATATTCTGGTGCCAAAGTGGTGACCCAAATAAGCATGTCTCCAGCATAGTGCACACATTCATGGAGTAGTTATTGCTGCAGTGTCCCACTGCTGCACCAGTGTGGGAAAGGTTTCAGCCCTCCTCTCTACCTTCACATTTTCATTCTTATTAATTGGATTTGGCACCCGGAATCAAACAGAACCTTTGAGTCTGCGTTTAACATTCAGCACGTATTTGTGTCCCACTGAAGCTGGCTTTGCTGCTGTGGGACAGGCAGGGGTGCAGTGGCTCAGGGAGCGCAGCACACTGTGGATGGGTGGATAAGGTGGAGGAAATGGGGCTCTGAGGGGTGGAGGGAAGAGCAGGAGAGACTCAATGGTGCAAACCAGTGTTACCTTCCAGTGTCCTGCCAGCCCAGCTTGGAGCATCTGCTGTTCCTGTGTGAGCAGCAGCTCCTGCTGCTGCCACAAGTGAAGCCACCCTGCCTGTGCTTGCCTGCCAGCGCTGCTAAACACTGCTGCTTTTGGTTCCTTTAGAGCTGGATACTCACCAAAAATGCTGTCAATTCAACATTAATATTATATAAAAAGAACAAAAAAGCACCAAACTCTTCTGCCAGCTAAAGCCTCTACCTCCACCTTTGCTTTTAGTGAAGAACAATTTTAAACTCACACCTCTTCTAAGCATGATCTTTATTTAAATTTAAGTTCACTTCTTCCTTTTTTCTTTCATGTGGTTTTATTCATATCTCTGATTAAGAGATAGCTATTTGCTCATTATCACTTTGCATTGGAAGACTTTTTTCCCTTATCTAATTAGTTATAAAAGGCTTTTTTTTTTTTTTTTAAAGGGTCTGATTGCTCCTTCTGCAATACAGTCTAGACATTTTAAGGGAACTAACTAGGGAAAAATCATATCTGCATTCTAAAAAATAAGGTAATTTTTAAATAACTCCCAAGTTAAAATGGACATATGGTAAAAGATAAAATGTGTAACCTAACCATATAGATATTTAGATTCACACTGCCTTTTTCTGGTTCTGTCAGTGCTTTGTATGGGGAGATAAGGGCAGACTCATAAGGCTGTGATTCAGTAGAGGCTATTTCGACAAGTTTCCACTCTGAGATTCTGTTCATCAACCTCTAATTAGCACTTCATCGCTTTCAGCTTTGTGTCACCCAGCTGACTAGAGGAAGATGACACCTCCAACTTGAACTGGGCTTTTTTCCATTTTCTTGGAGCTCATCAAGACATGTGGTGCTTTCTTAAAGTGCAGCTGGTGCTGGCACTTTCATTGTAAATTTAAATCGCTGTGTTTGGAAAAAGGTGATAAGAACAGTTTGTTTCATGTCCCTGGTGTTTAGCCTGAGGCAATTCCCAGCAAATATATTCAAGGCTCCTTCTGGTTTGATCTGCTATACTTTTTTGTATTATTATTATTAATAATAACAATGCTAGAAAATATGTGCCCAAAAGAATACTCTGTGCAGTGTATACATTTTTTCCCACAGACACTAAAGTTTAAAAGAAAACAAGACCCCTTTAAGCTTCTATTTAGAAAATTGGCAAAAATATGGAGTTTATATATATGTTTGGAGAAGGAGGAGTCAGGTTTTTGCAAGTTGTAGGGTTTTTTTACATTTTCTGTAACACATGTTTTGAAGAAAAAGACATTTAATTTCTATTGATTTCACATTCTGCTCTTTTGCTCATGCAATAACATATACCAGTAATTTATTGCATGGAGGTTTTTTCCTGCCTATCCAATTGTTATATTATTTATGAAATAAAGCTAATGAACAATGATATGTATTTATCTCAAAATACTTATGCTTATGGAAATGTGCTGAGAAAGACCGTTTTCAACATTTTAGCTGTGTCCATTATACTCTTGTCTTAAATGTTTATTTGTGTACGTTTACACTGCTAAGATCTGAAGGTATACTGCTTAATGGATACATTTTTTGCCCTTTAAAGTGTCTGATAAAATGTGTACAGCATTAAGAAAAGGGACTAAGAATTTACACTTCAACTTTTCTATTTTTAAATTACTATATAAAGCTTTTTTCTTCTGAATATGTACACCATATGCACAACTTAGTTATACACTTAACCAAATTAGAGAAATTCCATCTCAAGAGAGCAGCTATTGTATGTTTATTTAGGGGAACTTTTCAAGCTCACAGTTAAAAATAATATTTCGTTGTGCTATAGAGTAGGAATTAAAAATCATGTTTGTTAGTCTTTTCTTTCATTATTTTTACTAACCTTTAGAAATAAAATTTATCTTAACAAAATTTCTATCAGTTTCTTTGTTATTTGGTTTTTCTGGTTTGCTGCTGTACATTTTAATTCTGAGACCTAGGTCGTAAGTACTGCAACAATAAAGGGCATTAAAAGACTGAGAACCTTCTATAAAGGCCTTATGGAGTGAGCACAGAATTGTCCCTCTTTTCAGCGAGGCAGAAATGAAAGCATACATGAGAAAAATTTAGCTTGATCCAACTTTTAAAAACTGAGCCAACACATTGGCTTAGATCTATTTTTTGCATTCTGACTAATAGTTCTGGTGTAAATTGCCGTATTTCCATTGCTATAGAAATTAAACTCTGGTTTCTCTGTGTATGGAGAGAGGCAACATATGTAGATAGTGGCACAATCCTGTATTTATGATATTCCATTTTTCTATAAATATAGATGTTCTCTGATTATCAATAGAGCTTCTCATTAAAATTCAGATTTAGATACAAAATGGTGCCATTTTTTCCTAATATTTGAAAACCTAAAAATATCTCTATAGCTCTGAAAATCTGTATTTTAGCATTTACATTCAGCAGTTTATTGCAGTAGGAAATATTTCAAACAGAAGAAACAAATTGTTCCATCAAAGTACTCTAATAATTTAGAAGAGCATTTTTTTCGCTGCAAACCAAATATTAGGAATGAAGTTTAATCAAAGATCTAGTGCTCCATTTCCACTGAAGGCAGGAAATAACTGATTATTTCTCTGAGTTTTTGAGAATCAGCCCTGTTAGGAATAAGATTAAGCTCAATTGCAGTCTTGAAGAATTGGCGTCCTCTTTACTGCAACCCTGTTACAAATGGTTTTACATTGTGAAAGGCTTCTCTTAATGATTGTTTGCTCTTTTGATGAACTAGCTAATTGTCTGCTGCTCCATTCATCTTAATTCAGACCCATTACCCTTCATTTTTCCTCTCTACCCTTCAGCAGCTCCTGCTATGGCCTTGCACTGCTGTCACATCCAGCAATGTAAAACCATTTTGCTGTGGTGCCACGAGGAGCCTCCTTGTGCTATGTGCCGAGAGATGTGAAGTAAATGGGCTCTCTCTTTTCCACAGACTTTATGGAGCTCTGGCTGTTACATTCCCACCTTAATACCCTGGTTTGGCAATTTCCTTTGTGTTGTGACTGCCTAGCCCGGACTTGGGCACCCGGGGCTCACAAATTACCCCTTCTCCTCTGGCATTTGAGAGGTTGGGTATGGGCCAAGGTGTGTCCTAGAGAGACACCTGTGACACAGGGTGAGGGGTTTATTACTTTGAGCCCCTGGCTTCTGCCTTCTGCTTCATGACCCCCCATGACAGACAAAACTGATTTTGTACATGCAGGAGCACTGGAAGCCTCTGCACTGATTAGAAAATGCATTTGATGAAGGTTTACTTACCTACAGGGAGTTTCAGGCTGTCAAGTGCATGAATCTCACATTCAATATGTGGGACTTGGCTGATCTGCATCTTTTTGCCTCCATATTGTCTTGGTTTCCTGCCACTGGTAAAACCCTGTGAATGGCAATTCTGAATTTCCCAAAAAAATTCAAACAATTTTGGTTTTACCCAGCAGCTGTCAGATCAAAGGTATTTTATAACCTTTGGCTGTATAAATAGTTATATGAATAAGAGTTGCTTGCAGTTTTCACATATTTTGACTTTCCCTGTGTAGTGCACAGCAGTCAGCATTTCTGAGAATGGCTAATGTAGGACTGGATGGAGATATCTGCATGGATTGACAATTGGTGATAAACGAGGATCTTCTTATTAACTGGGGATAAGAGATATTTCCTGGTGAGGGCCGAATTCTCCACATAAAGAAAGACAAGAAAAGCAGGGTGGCAGGGACTATGTGTTAGTTGCTAGGCACTTAATTCATCCTCAGACCTCAAGGACTCAGCATGGGGAACAACCGAGATAAATAATTTGCATTGGCTGTGCCGTCTCTTGCTTTTGCCAGAAAGTGTCAGTTTTTCCTTTCCTAGTAGTAGCACTGATGGCAATTACTATGTTCTAGGATGTTTGGTAAAGGAGAACCATGTATCTATTTATAAATGTATATTAAATGAATGGTGCAAGAAATATTATGGTAATGGAAATGTTTGTGTGAGCCAAACCCATCTGATAAACAGATATGGGTTTTTCTCAGTGTAATTCACCACCACAATGATAACCCAGCAATATAACCAATATAAGTACAGATATAAAGGTATGAAACAACATATTGTCAGAAGCAATAAAAAAGATTTAGCAATGTGTAAACAGGATAGATCCACAAGAGGCCAAGCATGGCAGTAGTTTATTATACATACATACCTAACTGAAACTCATACTGAGAAGAATGTAAAAGAGAAAGGAGTGGTAAATTGTGATGGCTGTTTTTATTATTCTGCTCTTTAAGAGAGATCTAATTTGGAATTTGCATTTCACAAGAGTGCCGAGTTTTTTGTGAGTCTCATTTTAAGAGCAGTTAGCATTTATGTAACTTCTTAATTCATCAAGGTACAAACATGAACTCTAACCAGCTGCAGTAGCAGCTCAGGATGAGAAGGTGAGTGTGCTGCTGTGCCCTAGGATAGAGCACCACTAAACAGGGAATAGAAACAGGAATGTGTCCTTTGTCCCCCCTGTGCCAGAGCCAGCTTTGGTATAGTGATGAGCAGCCCCTGTTCACTGCTCTTTATTGGCAGCACAACAAACCTGCCTAAAGCCATCACAGAGAGATGGGATGACAGTAATACAATTGCTGCTTTTGCTCTCTTTTGTGTAGTGGTGCTAGATTAGTAGTTAAAAAAGAAGAATAATAAAAAAAAAGATCCCCAACTGCACGCTTTCCTGAAGCTCTTTCTCAGCATGCACTTGCTCAGAGCTCCAGGAAGCAATCTTACCAGTCCCAGCATTAGCAAATTAAGGTGACACATTTATGCATTATGAGATGGGCTTAAAAATCATAAAATTACAGGACCAGAGGGGAAAGGAAAAAAAAAAAAAAACAACAGAGGGGAAGAAAATAAAAAGGCTGTATTTCTTTTCTTTAATAATTATTTGCTTTCATTTTTATTAACTATTAGAAGGTACTAGAATAGTATTTTAAAACTTTTCCTGACCTTATATTTTAAGAACTAGGGTTCTGAAAAATATTAAGGATTGTGAAATCCTAGTAAACCCATGAGTCTTCAATATGCACTGCAGCTGAAGTGGGCCAAATGCTCCAGTGAGTCCTGGGGCAGTGCAGGCTGCTGTTCTGCACCATCCAAGTGAGTCTTTGTGTTTCTGGAACCTCTGGGAGACCTCATAGGAAACCTGACATTTACCACTTGTGGGGAGCAGAGTTATATGAAACACACCCAGAACATACACTTATCATTATTTTCATTGTATGATAAGCATACATCCAGTAATAAAGGATCTATAGAAAATGGGTATCATTGACCCAGAGAATAACAGAATAACAGGCCTTAACTGTAAACTTTAATGTGAGATTATTGTGAAATAATTAAATTGACAGCAAACACCTTTGGCTGTTGGTGATTCATAGTACTTAGGGTATACTTCATTTAAACCCAGAGAACAGTGTAGTCTTGGTCCTCTTTAATTCAGCCATATGGATTTCTGTGGGACCAGGATTTAACCTGTAAGCCTTCCAGCTAAATTGTTGAAAAGTTTAGAAAATGTTCTATCCTATTCCTCTTATGAATTGTATTATTATTATTATTATTTTACTGTTCCAGGAGTGCAGGAGGGTGTATTTTCTGAGAGTGGGATGAGAAGTTATTTTGTGTTTTCTACCATAATGCTTATTTTCTTAGAACAAAGCATGCTCTACTTGAACTTGATGGTCTGATTTGTATATAACATGTACAGATCCTGCTGGGGAATTCATTATATGTATACAGATGAGGATAACTCCTCTCATTCCCTGTGTTGTTTTGATCCCAGTGAAGCTAAGCTTCTGCAAATAAAAACTTACATGTTGAGCTTTTAGCTATTATGTACATTTACAGTGTGTGTATAAAGGTAAGTTATCTTAATTCTAGACTCTTTCTGTTTCATAATGTGATTGCCTTACAAACCAGAAACAAGTAGTAATGGCTTAACTGTGCCAACAAAGGACTTCACATGGGGCACAGGTTTGGAAATGAACTTCAGCACAGACCTTGTAGACATCTGAACTCTATAAATCCACAGGTGTTTAAGTAGCCCTAAGGGCTAGGTCAGATAGCAGACTTGTTTCAGTATGACTTTACAAGGATTTAGTACTGTGTAAACAACACTTGCAAGGTTTTCTCTTTACTGCTGAGTAAAACCAGTAGCAGGAAGAGCAACCTTTGATTTTTGTACCATAAAATACACTGTGTTCTTTTATTCCATAAGCAGTGAGATGGCATGATTTTGAGCATGATTGCATACAAAGTTAAACTTTCTTAGCCAACAAGTTTTGAGACAAGACGATGGAAATTGTACCGTTCTTGAAAAGAAATTGCTGCATAGCTGGAGAGTGTGCTTTTTTTTTTTTTTTTTCGTTTTTTGATGTCTTTTGTTTGTTGTTGATTGTGGTCTTTGTTTTGGAAGAAGCATTCAAGTCCTTCTGGAGAAAGATAAATTAGGCTGTTGTTTTGTATGTGAATGCAGTCTGCAGATCTTAGATCTGTGCATTTCCACCTAAAGTAATGTTGTTGTTAAAAATTTTGTAAGCAGATGGGCTTATTTCTCAGTAAAGTAACCCCAAAGCATAAACTAGCTAGCACAGAAATACTGCTGAAACGATGTTGGGAGGAAAAAAAAGAAAAAAAAAGACTAGCTAATGCAGAGTACTGAGAAGAGTGTTCTATTTTTACCCCAAAATCTGGTCTGCTAGTAATAGTGACGGATTTTCATCAGTACCTACAAAACAAAACAAAGCTACAAAAAAAAAAACAAAACCAAAACCCAACCAAGCCAAGAAAACAAAACAAAAAAAAACAAAAAAAAAACAAAAAAAAACACAAACAAAAAAATATTTCAAAAAACCCTCCACTAAATGACTACCCAGAATAACACGGTAAGTCAGCTTGAATGGGGAAACTAGATCCCATGGCGAAGGCCTAGGGAGCTGAAAGGAGTAGAGCACTCAGAGGGAAAAGAAGATGACTGGAACCTGAGTGGATACAGTAATTAGGAACTGGAGAAGGAAATTGAAATCCTTAGGGAATCCAGTATCTGAGAAAAGAACTGAGAGAAATCTATTGAGGTTTATGGCAGGACAATTACTCCAAAAGCTTAATTAACTCGCATACGAAGCTTTGTTGAAGCTCCACCTTGTCCTTGTTTTTGCACTAGTGTATGACTTGAGAAAATACAAATAATTTCTTTAGTAGTTAATGAAAGTTCCTTGATCACTGTACTAATCTGTAGGAGTGAAAACTGATGATTAATTCTTATGTTTTCCTGCAGCATTTTGGTTTTTGCTCCTTTGCTCCTTATTGTTTAAACATAAATTATTTAAGTTGTGCTGTAGCTAACCACAGTGTTTATGATGTGAGACTTTCTTTGCCTAATCAGCACAGAGATTTGCAATAATATATTGTGGAGATAGCTGAGTGCTTGCTAAATTTTGATGGGAAAGAGAGACAGTTGTAATTACCTTCACTCTCCTAGATTGTGCTTTTTGGGAGAAGTTGAGCCAAGTTTTTGATATTCAGCCCTTTCTTTCTGGGTTGAAGTGTTTGTCACAAATGCACACATTGAATCTGGTGTTCCCTGTGCCTTCCAGCTGCTGGTTGCCCTGACATCTCTCTGCCACTCCCAAAGTCACGGGTTCCTTTCTCAGGCAGGGCCTGTCCGTAACGTACACAGAGGTGTAACTTCCATCGATCCAGCTTAGCTGAATTACTGCAAGTCTTTCTTGGAATGTGATGATGCTACAAATGAATGCCGTGGAAACACCCTAACACCCTTACAGCTGCCATAATCTGAGGATATAGAGGTATATACATATTCAGAATATTGTGAAATGAAGTTTTGGTTCCTTCAGTTCCCAAAAATACAATCTAAGAAAATTTTAATCTTATCTGGAAGTAGACCCAAATAATGAAATAATTCAAAGGATTCTGAATTAAGTCTTATTTTTGTCACCAGTTGATCAATTTTTAATATTTTTTTTAATCTACTTTTTTGTCTGGGAAGCACTTGTTTTGAAGCATTGTAAGCAAAGAATTTTATTTTTCATTCCTCCCCCCACCCCTTTCTATTCTTCAGGTTATTTAAAAAATCTGCCTCTTTAGAAATCACATTAGGTTTGTTGTATGCATTAAATGAAAGGCTTTCAACTTTCAGAGCAGGCTGTATGAACAATTGTCTAGTATGTACATCAACTAGCATCCTACCTAAGTGCAATGAGTTTAGTTTGTGTTAATTACAAGGTGCATTTGACTGTGTCTACATGATAGATTAACAGTTCCAAATAACATCAAATGCAAATGAAAGGAAAATCTTTTCTATTTTATTTTATGGCACAGTAGAGAAATACAGTGCATTCTGAAAAGAAACAGAAATGCAGCTATGCTTGTGACTTGATAGTCTGTATATATCAACAATAAAAAAAAACTTACATGAAATTGAATTAATACAATGCTTATGCATGATGGTGTTATCTTAAAATCTGGGTGTTAAAAAATACACTGGAAAACATAAACTAATGCATACCATTTTAAATGGTGCATAAGGATATTATTCAATGTTATCCAAATATAGAAATACTCATAAAAGTATATTTAGATCTCATTTGCAGATTTCAAAATAGTTTGTAGTGTCTTGTGGTGTGTTTCTTGTTTTAGTTTGTTTGGGGTTTTTTTAGTTCGCTTTTTTTTGGTGTTTTTTATTTGTTTGGGTTTGGGGTTTTTTTGTAATTTTTGCGTTATTAATCAATGGAAAATCTTCATACATCTACCTTAAATTCAAGAGAAAAAAAATTGTATTAAGAATATTTTGCTAGTACTTGTCTACTGCTTTCAAGAAATTCTGAGGTTCAGCAGGGTTCACTGAACTTCACGTAAACTTCTCATAATTACTCGCTCTCTCTTTCTTTTTGTTGTTGTTTTTTTGGGTTGTTTGTTTGGAGGGATTTTTTTGTTGTTTTTTGGTTTGTTTTGTTGGTTTGGTTTAGGTAAATTATATAATACAGAATCATAAAATTGGATAAAAAATATAAGACTCATCTTTTCCACTGGTATTTCACATGCTTGAGTTGATAATTGTAAAGATCGTGATGCTCTCAAGCATTATTATGATTAGGATTATGTAAAGTGCCTACAACAAATGGTGTATTCATGAGCTGAGTGTTTTAACAAGGGCTGCAAGTTTGCCATAAACATCTTTGTTGTAAAGCAGCCTATGGAGAGCTAACACAGAGTATTTTGCATTTCCCCCCAGGTACCCCAGGCTGAACTCTGTACAGTGGTCACTGCAGAGGGGAAGATGTGGTATTTTTAACAGGGTTAAGTGTAGTTGGTAGACCTTCCTGGTCTGGATTTGCTGGCTGTTAATATGGGAGCAGTTGGATCTATTAACTGGTGTTATTACTCTACCTTGCAGTCAGAGATATTTTTCAATTCTCTGTCAAGAATAAACATACTGCTTCCCCTGCTTTCCCCTCAGCTTTTTCAAGAGGGGCTTGCGTTTAATGCTCTGTTTTTCAGGAACTCCTTGCTTGAATAGGTGATGAGGTTGCTGGGGTTTTTTTTGTACTAGAAAAAGAACCTAAAAATGTTTAAGACCACAGAGATACACTGAGGAGGAGGTTAAAATATTCCTACTGCATTGTGAGGCTGTGTACTTAGAGCCAGAGCTTCATGTGGTAAGTGGCTTTAACCATGAAATAAGCAAGCTGCATTGCACAAAGGTATAGCAATAAGAACGGTTTCATTGGGAAGAAAGAAATACAAATGTGAGACAAGACAAAATGTTTCTCAGTTAAAAGGACTTAATATTGCACTGTGTGTTTTAATGTGTAGTATGCTTGGACAGCAAAATATTGAAGTGCCTGTGTTGTTATAAAGATATATGATTTTCATGTTTTGTGATTACTTCTTTCTATTTCGTTGGCTACTTGCCTATCTTTAATTTGGTGTTAAAAATTTTGCCTTATGAATTATTAAGATAGAACATTTTTATTCATGTTTCTCAGAACTGCTCGCTTAGTAAAATACATCAAAGTAAAAATAAGGTTGAAACCAATCCTTGAAATTCATGGAAACACATTGACATTGGAAAAACACCATAAAAATAAATCTGGATTTCCAGTCCTCTAGTGAGCTATGGGATAAGGAATTTTAAAGATTGATGCAACTTTAAACCAAAAGAAATTGTAGTCCTTGTTTCTTATCTTTAGGATAACCAAGTCACAAATACAGAGAGTTCTGTAATTTATGGTTTAGTTTAGTTACATCTCTAATTAAAAGAAAGCACAAAGTGCATTTTTAAGTTCACTTTGAATGAGAATAGGCAAACCCTTTCTTAAAAAACTTCTCTTTCTTCACACAACTTGCAGCTCTAAGAGCTCTGAAAGGACCTGAAATTAGTTGATAGAAAGTGGCTCCCCATAACTAATTCTAGCTGGGAGGGCACTGCCATTTCAGTCTTTTGTATTGTATTTCTATTTTTAAAAAGATAAGGAGAAATCAGAATGCTAATCAACTGAGGCTGCCAGAAAAAGATATTAAAAAAACAGAAAAGCTAGGCAGAGATTTTAATGTCTGTGGCCTCACCAAAGGAAAGGAACTAACAAACTGCTCAGTTTTAATAATTCTGCATTAGTTTAGGTTTCTGGTTCCAAAACTAGCAAAATGGGTCATCTTGTGGTTTGAAGATCATTGTGTGCTGCGTGCTAGCCTGAAGACTCTCTAGTTTTGTAGAAGAGCCTCGTTTTAATAGGCATTGCGAAATAATTTACAGGACTGATCAGAGAGACTCTTCTTGTGTTCGTCATAAGACTAATTTTTCTTAATGTTTCAAAGGTTACTTGCTCGTGAAAAGACTGCAATTGAGTATTCACTACAATTCTCTGAATGCTGCCTCTGCTATCATTCATCTGTGCTTAGTTCTGTCTTGCTGTGATGTCTTCTTGCTTATTTTCCATTTCCGTTGTACAAAATGGTCTTTTGGCAATTAGGAGTGCTACGGTTTTTAAGCTGGTATGTGTATATATAGATGTGTGTGCCTATGTGTGTGTATATATAGATATAGATATAGATATATGTTTCTATCAGAAAACTGTCATCAAATTAAAAAAAAAAAGCATGCGCATTATTGTCACTGTGCATGGGAAACTGGTTATATGAGGCCAGTACTTGATTTGAGAGAAAAAGTTAATTGAATTTTGATGCAGCTAAATAGTACCTTTCTTAAAATCGAAATGACCTTGTGTAAATGTACTTCAGAAATTCACCCAGGTAAAATAACAGGTACCAGAATTCAGTAACTGCAGTGCATTTTACAAGGTTGTATTTTCATTAAATTGATCACAATTTTGCCCTCTATTTTTTCCATGTATGGGGTGGAGTAGATTAACAATTTCCATTTTTAAAATGTTCTTGCTTTATAAATTAGTTCCCTTTCTTTCAGCTTTTATACTCCACGCTCCAGATAATAAATGTGCTCACAAAAGACTTGTCTGAAATAATGAAGCTGTTAAAGAACATTGTAATTTTTTACTTTAATAAAATTAATCTGGCCCTGTAAACCATTGGAAGGCAAACTTGCTCTTAGAATGCATCACAGTACCACGTTTGTGACACTGATAGATAACTATTAACTCCTTTTAAGCTTTAAAATGCTTCAGAATGCCAGAGTAAAGAATCTAAAACTGCAGATCTTATTCAAATGAATCAGGATAGAGCAGATGGTTGAAGAAGGCACACAAGCAAGAAGTAAATCTCCTGTTCTCCCTTTCTGATTGCTTTGCCCACAGAGGAATAATGATTCAAAGAAAATCAGTAATCATGGCGGTTTCCATTAGCATATTCCCAATAAGGGAGCTTACATGAAAATTCCCAGAGAAAATGAATGGCTGCTAGTATAGATCAGTGTGCAAATAGTGCATTTCCAGCTGCCTCCTAAAACATAGATTTTTCCAAGACATTTAGAAATGAAGTTAGAAAAACTGAACTAAAAGAATTGCGCATTTGCTTACAGAAGAGATGGATATTTCATTAAACTAGCAATACAGCTATATTTAACACCCATGTCAGATGTTGAGCTCAGTAGTCTCAAAAGTGTCCTGTGCTTAAAACGAAGGTATCAGCAACCCTTCAATAAAATACAGGGAGAACCTTTTCCTGCTTGGTTGTCTGGAGAGCGTGTGCAAACTGCTGTAAATCCCTTCCCCGACATGTTTTCTGATTGCATTATTGTGAACGCATGTGGTAAATGTCTGCTTTCTTGTTGCTTCACACAAGTTATTAAGTTGTTCACAAATCAGTGGCAAAGCAAAACATTTTCTCAAAGTGTTGCAGAAGGAGCACTAACCTAGATAAATGGGTGTTTTCTTGTCTGTCCATAAGCAATGGGAAGCCCATTAGCCAGTGTAAATGAGCATAGCGCTATTGGAACAGTCAAGCTGCCGCCTTTCATTTGTATGGAATTAGGATTTTCGCTTGGCATATTTCAAAATGAGAGCAAATTCAAGAATTGCACGCAGCATTGTCACATTCTTCTGCTTAATATAGTTAAGAAAGTAATGTAACATTGTGTTATTCTCATTCACTTTAATTTCATCGTGAGGCAAAGTCTGAATCATCACTGCTCTGGCCTCTGGATCAGGCAGTCAGCTGCCATTGTTGAAACTGGAAAATGCATGTCTAATTTCTTGTGTGCCAGGCTGAATGTCTATCTCCTATTGGTTCCAAATAAAACAACAGACCAACAGTCACTAAAATAAGTGCCATCACCTAGATGGTTGATAAATCTCCTTAGAAAAGCAGCCATGAGACATATTATTGACAGGTTTTGTTGCTGAAATAAGAGAGAAACTAGGTAAGGGTGACCATGTTCCTGCAGATGCCATCATTGATTGTGCCAGCAGGAGGCAAATGGTTAAAGGATTCAATGGAAACTGTCACAATAGTTTCAATTTTATTATTGAAGCCCAAACTTTCAGAGGCAGTGGACAGATTGCCTTCATTTTTCATCCATGAAACATCTTCAACATTTCCAAAAAAAAGCTAAAAATCTTTTAAACTAGCTCTGCTCTTTTATGTATACTAAGATGGTAGAAACCATTAATAAAATGCCTGTCAACAGCACATCTCCCTTTTCTCTTTAGCAAAAAAGGGAGAAATCATTAATTACAGTTTCTGTCACACACAAAAGACATGTTTTTTTGTTCTGGTCTTTTAGCACTTTAACAGCATGAATTCACCTAGTGGCCACCTATTCTGCAAAATTTGAAAAGGGATGTGTCCTTATCCATCTACGCAAAACCTTCTGAAGACATTGCATGTGTCTGCCTGGGCAACAAATGCGGTGTTTTGGGTTGACACTGAAAAGGAGGATTATGAATATGGATAGGATGCAAATACTCCATCTATCTTAATCAGAATACAGGAATTCAAGCTGTTGTAGAAGGAGGGGGAAGGAAGGGGGAGAAAACCTTAGAAACCTAAGCTGTAGGGGCCTGATTCTGCTCTTACTGCTGTCAGCAGGAGTTTTACTACTGAAGGTATTAAGGTCAGGATTGGGCAGTAAATTTACAGGATCTTTTGTAGGGTTGTCATTTTACACACAGCTCTGCCAGACACATTGACTTTGATTGAGATTGCTTGCTTTGCTCAAGTCACATGTATTTTAAGTATTTGCTGGAAGGTGGACTTAAAAATCACTGCTTGCTTGCTCATTTATCACATTTGAAAAGTGTATAATTGTGTACTTTTTTAATATATAAACTTTTTTTAAAAATCACGTCTTTCAAATTTGAAAGGAATGCATAGGGAGTTATAAGCAATAACAGTTTGGGGGGCAGATAGTGGTTATTTCAATTTATCTAACCAGGATAATAATGTCAACAAAAAGGTCCCCAGTTTCTAGGTTTTTCCTAGCTCACCATTTCCTATCATTTAGTGGATACATGTGAAAGCAGAATACTAACAAATAGCTTCTAAATTTTATTCAATTTAATTTATTTCTGTAAACTTTGAGAATTACATTTTTGTAGGTTTTGTTTTTGTTCTGTGCTATCTAAATATTTTGTGAAACTCATACAGAGGATTTCTCTCTCTTTTGAAAGAAGTCATCACTGAAATCTGGCAAATCATAAATCAAGATGTTTTCATTGTGAGCATATGAGACTTTTTTCAGCCTTCAGATCTAATGAAAGAGAAAGCAAATACAATACTCTCATTCACTCAGAAGGTAAACATATGTCTATTGGAGATTTTTGAAAGGTGTCATTTATGTGTTTCAGTTTCAATATATGTCTTATCAATTGTAAATGAAAGGCCCAACCTGTCTATTTGGGCCTTTTACAAAAATATCAGTCTGAAAAACAAAAGAAAAGGAAGGAAAGTCATAATAAAATGAATGTTTAGGACCAAATCCTTACCTGATATAAAATCAGTCTAGATGAACTGATTTAAGTATGTGTTTTGCATTATAAATGCAGAATATAAATCTAGAAATGGGAACTTCATTTTCTTAATGCTCCTCCATTTGGTGTCATCACTTACAATTCCTTGATTAAGAAACATTAAATTTTACATGGCTTTTTTCTGATATTGTGACTACAAGTCATAATGGTAATTAATTGTCCAGTATATGGATAAAATTTTTGCTAGGAAAAAACCCCATCTTTGTATCTTTAGCAACTTTAATGCCAGAGGTAAATGGATTCCCAGTAAAAGCTGTGAGAAGTTGGTCTTCCATTTCTTGTGTGCTTTTGTATTGAGAAGTCAAGACCTTTAATCATCGATAGGAATGTAAACAAGTAGGTTTAGCTCACATGTTTCACATAATTTGTTTCTATGATTATGTGCCAAAATCTGTAAGGACCTACTCCTGCACAGCTGAGGTCTGTAGAAGTCTCAGCACACATTTATAGTCATGAACATTACTATGCTATGTTTTAATAATTTCTGACTCTGAAACATGTGGGGTTGGTATATTTGAAATTTGCCTGAGCTATAGTCCTCTTACATGCATGAATGAATTTGAAATTTGTTTAATACTGTCTTTTCTTCACAATGTAGAGTCAACTCTGTGATATTCTTGCTCTGATGTCAATGAGAAAGTTTTGTCAGAGGAGTCATTCATTTGGGGTCAGATGTCTGAGTAGGATGAGCTACATATAGGTTTTGATCCAGGAAAATGCATTATTCACATCAGCGAGACACATAATATGAATGCAGCTATTAATCTGTTAGTTCTGAAACACAACAACCAGCTAGTCTGTGAGCTACACACTCTATTTTTACCCTAAATGTTTTTAAACCTGTGGTGAGCAGAATATTTTAGTAGCATAGGTTAAAAATATCATATCTGAAAAAGTATTCAGAGTAATTTAATCTTTCACCATGATTTAATCAGAATAGTCTTATATCTCTTTTGTGCTTTGTCAAATGCTCGCCACAATTTGTCTCCCCCCATGGTGGACTGACAGATTGAGCAAATAAGCAAAGAGCCGGAACATTTGACTGTAATTGCAATGTCAGCACTGTTAAACCGTATTTATGAGAAGAAAGTTAACACTGTGACATTAATAATTTCATCAATCTTACACGTGTTTGCTTCATAAACAAGCACACATTTTTTTACAAATTCTTTGTGACCAATACTTTGGTCATCTGGAATAAGGCTACAAATTCCAGTTTTGAAAGAAAAGCAGGTATAAAAAATTGTTTGGGTCCATATTACTATGCTTGGAGAATTAAAAAAAAATTTTTTAAATACCTAAGCTTTGAGCTTAGCTCTGAGCTAAGCTTTATAAACTGTGACTTTCCTATCAATAAACAAAACAATAATGACTAGAAACAAGCAGTAGAATAGGCAGGGTTAGAAAGGGTAGTATTTTGTCTTGCTGTGCTTCAGCTCTAAAATGGCTTTCACCAGATACATGAAGGGTTTTTAGTTTTTCTTGACTCTTTATATCACTATGTGCTCACGTGCACTTTCAGTGATTTATTGCACTATACCAAATGTACAGGCTAATAAAGACAGTTTGTTACTCTCTAATTTTGGAGGGACATAACACATAAAACTGCGGCAATCTCTTACCTATATATTTCACTCTATAAGTGGAAACACAGGAGAGAACATGACATGTATTAAAGAAGTCAATTCCTCCTTGGTCCAGTAAAGCACTGTTGGCTGTCATACCTCTGACTACTGAGTACTGACGTGTTGTTTTGCACTACAGCTTAATCAGCTGGGCCTGGGCTGCTCCTTGGTGTTCATGTGCCCTAGGCAGTGTAAATGCTGTGCCTCACACGCACCATCACGTGGGCCTGTGCTGTGCATTCTGTGCAATGGTGAATAAAATTATATGTTAGAATGATTGATCACACAAGTCCTAGCTGTGTAAATTATGAGAAGGTAGGGTTTAAAGCTACATAAAGTGATTTACAAAATTTTGAAGCCGCTTGCATGTGTATTTAAACCGTGCTGCTTGGGATTGTAGCACAAGTGAGATTGCCTCCATCGGCCTTCTGGTTGTGCTTGAGAGCAATGCAGCTGTCCAGGCTCTAGACTGTTTGAGGAAGTAGCCAACATGCTGAAAAATTAAACAGTAAATGTTGATGTTAATTTAGTATTCTCATTGTCTTTGATTTGTAAGTAGATGTATATGTATACATATACCCAAGAAAACATCAACTGCTTACACTTGCTGTGGTTCCACAAAGTTGGAAATGTTCTCTGGACTCCATGACAGGGAAAGAGACTAGTCCCACATATGTTTGTTTACGGTGTTCTCCCTCAATCCGTCATCAGAAGTGATTAATAGAAAGAGAAACATTAAAATAAGAAAGGGAATAATATTGGGTAGTAATTACACCTCCTGTGAAGTTTCTTGCCTGTGCCTCAGTTAGAGGAACAGGTAGATGACAAAGACTGTGAGGGCAGTATGCAAGAGACCTGTTTCCATAGGATTCCAACATATTTCCTTTTGCCTTTAAATCTGCCCAGATGGTTTGCAGCTCCTTTAAGAGACTCAGTAGTGTGCTGTGATAAACTGAGCCATCTGGACCCAGCAACCTCCTGAGGTTCCTACAGTGACCAGAGCAACTAGTGTGGGCTTGTGTGATTGTTGGCAGATCACACACATGGAGAAACTGAGATTTCTGCCCTTTAAGCACTAGCGATCACAAAAAAAAAAAAAAAGTGGGATGCTCTAATTTTAATGACGCATCTAATACAATGAGATCCTCCAACAAATAGGCCACAGGAAGCTCATCTTCCACAACCTGAGGACTGTGGGAGTCCTAAGCTATTGTGTAATGACAACATGAACCTTCTTGAAAGCTATCACATCCAGAGGCTGCTTTGATTTTTTCCATAAGTATTTTAAGCCCTGAGCTGCTATAATATCTCTTCCCCAAATGTAAATCTCATACATGTCCGGAGATGGCAGTCTGACTGTAGAAGGGAAGAGTAATAAAATGCTATGGAAATTTCGTTAGCAAATGTTTTCTAGGTAATTACTATTCTCTGTATGTCTGGAAAGGCCAGGTACAGTATGCCTTATTGATGCTGACAGGGTAAGAATAAGTAATATTATGCACATGTGTATCTTTTATATCTACGGGAAACCTGGAATAGAAATTTCAGCGCTAGACAGGCTGAGAAAAAAAAACAACACATCCTCTATAAACTGAAGAAAAAGACTCACAAAAATGTCCTGAAATAATATCCGGATCACCTTGCACAATTGTCAGATTATAAAAACAGGCACACATGATGTAGCATAATTCATAGAATGGGCAAATCATAATGCACTTACACCAAGGGCAGGATGTCTTGCTGGATCTTGCCTTTGAGGTCTCTGGAACATCATCACTTCTTCTTTTAAGTGAAGACAGTTGAGCTGTCTGAAATTTGACCACATCACAAAACTAGGAAAGCTTTGCAGTATTTGATGGAAATGATGTGTTCAGGTGAGGTCAGAACTGAGTCAGCATGAAGAATGAGTCATTTGTCACCAAGGAGAGAGTCCAGTGGGAAAGCAGAAATGTGTTCAGTGGGATAGTAATGGGGAATTCACATTACAGCTGCCTGCTTTGTACATGGCCTGTAAATACTTTGAAAGCTGCTTTCTGTGTATAAGCTTCACTATCCTGAGGCTTACTCTGTCTTTTCAAAGAAAGATAGGTTAGAGGCCAGTTGGTTGGAAGACTTGTAAAACTTTTACTTTTGTAGATCAGTATCTCTCCAGCCAAGCAGTGAGTTCTACTGCCAGAGTAGAACAGGGCAACTCTTCGTGAGATAGTCTTCATTTCAACTGGCATATAGAAAATAGGATTGCCTAGTTTATTTTGTATGGCTGTTACTCACATAACCTCTGCAAGGTGAAATATCAAACTGAATTAGCTTGCAATTAGTTTCAGATCTTCATGTGAATAACTTGAGTCTCTTGAACATACTAAAGCATAGTGATTGTGCTCAGTAAACTTAGCATGGGTCTGTTATGTATTCAGTGCAGTCAGACCAATATATATGTGTACAGCATGATAATTGTACCTGTAGTGTGAAGTTATTGTCCATCTACAGTTTCTGCAATAGTAATGGTAAAATGCCACTTTCTCCTTGTCTGCCTTAGTGGAATAATTATTACCCAAGCTGTCTTTTGGTAGCTTGATTTAACAGACCAGTTCTGACATTTCCACATCTTAATCTTTCAAAACATCTGAACACATGAGAAATGGCTGTTCAGAAGAGGAAGCAAGGATCCCCCCCCAGTGCATTTCTTTCACTGTCCTATTGCTATTGTGCAATTTCATTGACCTCATGCTCTTCTCAAATAACTACTTTGTAACAGATGTAGAATAAAGAGCTTTTTGACAGGTGAGTTCATATTAATTTACTGTAAATCTGTCTGCTTGCACTGGAGTAAAAGACAGGTAGCCTGTAGGACTTAAACAGTGATGTTTGGTTCTGGTTTTCTACCCTCCCTACTTCCCTTCTCTAGCTGAGCCTATTTCCACATCCTATGGAGGACCATTCAAGCAAAAAAGTCCTTTTTAAACTGTCATTCATGGAAAGACTATTAGACTGCATATAGTTGGGCTGGCACACTCTCTGGCTGAGCCTCAGTGCTCAGATGAATTGTTTGAGCCAGCTATTTCTTACAGGCAAACAGAAAGAACTTGTTCAGACAGTACAGTCACCCTAGAATGGCATGCAGGGATTTAGCAAAATGCATGCATAGGATGGCCTTTTTAATCCTTGTTAGACTCTTTCTACAACACAGCACATTCAGGAATGATGAGAAATGGCTCTCAGTTGTTCACAGCCTGAATTAAAAAGCAGAATTTTATAGTTTGTTGGCGCTGCTGTAAGTGTGTTTATATTTTCTTTATGTTAATGCCCCTATGGAAATAAAAAAGTTCTTTTAACCTTTCCCTAAGATGAACAACAATCCCATGTGATATGCTCAGATTGATGCTTCCTGCCTTTTTGAGAATGAGCACAAAGTAGTGACTAATGACTTAAGAGTAAAATTAATCTTACGTACTCTGGCAGTATTATCTTTGTTTGGGAAATGAATATTACTATGAAGACAAAATACACAATGATAATTGTACTTAGGAGCACCTATCTGTCAGCTGGAAACAGGGGAAAGTATATTTCACATGTAAGTGGAGTAAGCAAAAACTTTATTGGAAAACTTTTTGGAAACGAGGGGCTAACTAATGTTATAAGGGTATTTGTCCACACTCCTCAGAGCTGGTATTTTTCATTAATATGTTGTGTTAATTTTCTCTTGAAAGAAACACAAGAAGAAAGAATGTGATATTTTAAATAATAAAAATCTGGGGTGGTTGTGCATTTTTGATCTTATGCATTTAAAAAAATGCAATAGCAACAGAATTGTCATGATTAGTGATACTGAAAATGAGATTTATGAGATTTGCCAGTAATCGCAATAAATTGAGGTGGAGTTTTGTTTTTCAATTCTGTTATTGTCAAGGTTCTAAAAGAATGACAACAGTAACAGTATTTCCTTTTTAATACATTAGGAAAATTTAGCTTCACAAGTGTTTTGTGTTTTGGTTTTTTTTTTTTTTTTTTTCTTTGTTCATAGCTGGTGAGTTTATTCAGGACATTATTAAACAATTAGTTGTGAGGACGAAACAATTTTTTTATTCTTTCACAAAATAAAGCAGGAAAACTTTCAAAATAAGTAATAATAAAATTTATTTTAAAATCAAATGTAAAAATGTAGAATAGCAAACTTCTACATATATATTGAAACACTTAGAACAAAACTCAGCCTTTTTCAGCAACATGTGTAGGGTTTCATTTTGATATTTGATTCAAACCTCATACCTTTTATGGAAAGTGAGGCACTGAAAAACATTATTAATTAATATCATGTCCAACTCAAACTTGTGTTCAATATTGTATTTTAATGACAAACATTGCTGTTCCAATATTTTGAACATGAAATCAATCCTTCAAACAAATTACAGTAGCCAATCTCAGCAGTGCTGGTTCTGTGAGAATGTTAATCTTTTGTTGAGTAAAGGAAATGAATTTATTTGGAGACTGTGTGAAAAAAAAAGAAATAGCAATTGGAGAGTGCAAAGTGAGAGAAAACAAGAGAAATTGAAATAAAAGAATGGAATGTCAGATCATTTATTAAAATAATAAGCAATCTTTGCTGCTGGTTTCTCCATTGTTACTGAAATTTAAAGAAAATAGTCCTTGTGTCTGCCACAGCCTTACATTTTAAGAAGTTTTGTGTCCAGCACTTCCAAAAGTTAAGAAGAATCATGAGGATTATTTTTATATTCCTTATATTAAATTTTAATTTCATCATACTCTTCACATGCCTTTTTTTTTTTTTTTCTCTCACAGTACCTAAAATGTCAGAAGTAATAACAAATAAAATCTGATTTATGTCTTTTCTACCTGGAGTGCTTTTGAAGAACTATTTCTTTGGAACTAATTTTTGCCATTAAATGTTTAGGATAAGGGCTAAGGGATATCATCAATGGGTGTTAATTACCGTCAATTTGTCCAGTTAAAATGGATCAGATCCCAGTTGCCATAAAACAGGTCCTGAGTGGAAATGTCACATTTCCACTGGCTGGCACATCCTTTAGCTGAGGACTCCAGCTGTCTGTGCAGTGATGAGCGTGACAGTGCTCAGGTGTAGTCTTTGCTGACTGGAGATTTATACTGAGTCCAAACAAAAAGGCAATTATTTTAGTTTACTTTGGTACAGCTGTATAAAATATCTTGTTATACTCCTCTCTTCATTCTTGCCATTCCTTTGTATATACCTGCCCATTCTAATGCTTCTGGCAGAACCCTGTCACTTTAGCAATGTTCAGTGGATCTTTAGACGTCTGCAGGAAGGATCATAGCAGTGGTTGTGACCAGAGGCCCAAAATCCCAGAGAGTGGCTGGAGGACGCACAAGGATTTAAATTCTGAGCATGCTGCCTCTGAGCCCAGTAAGTCAGGTGAGATTCAACTGGGGCACTTGGTAGTTCCTTAGCAAGTAAGGTGAGCAGCAAGTTTATGTATTTCCCAGGTATATACCTACTTCCAGTGTGTGTGATCCATCTCTTTCCAGGCAAGAGAATTTGCTTTACATATGCATTCTTTAGCTGAAAGTGAATTGTCACCTACCATGGTGTGCTACTTGTTTAGCTCTCTGCTACGGTTTGGAGTGCAATGTTCTACATCAATTAAAAACAGATGAGAGAACAGTTTAGCTGAAGACTTTGTTTCCTTGTAATCAACTGCAAAACAGACCAAGGTCATGTAACAGATTTCTTCTTCATTCTCACTTAGCAGAGAAGGCTGTGTGAATGCAAATTGCTTTATTGGTGGAGGGAATTAAAATTATAAAAAGCTAGGTTTAAAGAAGTGCAAAATCAGGACTGTGTCAGAACAGGGACAATATAATTGTGGTATGGATTCCCATATGGGACTAAATTATCTAGATTTTACTAATGTCAGCAGTTCTATGTGACTGCTGGAATGCAGCCAATGTGCCACATTTGCTTCATTTTTTTAAGATGGTTCTGATTCTACACAACTTTAAATATGCAGAACGCTAAATTTGCTCTAGGTGTCATAGTGGCACTTCTGTGCTGCATAATTTTGCATGTTAATTTTACTTAAGAGAAACATAAAAGTAGCCTAGAATGTATCCTAATCCTAAGTAAAGTTACTATGATTTTGGTCCAGCTTATGATCTCTTCAGAAAAAGACTGTTCAGTTCTACAGCCACATATCAAGGTTGCGTCCCTTTACAGAGCATTCCATTCAGTAATACTATTTTGTAGCAACTCAATAAAGCTGATAGTTTTTCTGGGTAATTACCCACAGCCCCCTGCAGGACAAATTAGCATTCATGACCTGAATAATGCTTACTAGAAAGAGTTCAATGGAATTTACTTAATCAGAATCATTGCTTTCTCATGGCTACTCTATTTTTAACCTAGTCCCTATTGTCTGCTAATAGCAAAAACCCTGTCAGTGCCAGGTCCAACTTGGCACAGGGTGTATAAAGAGAGAAAGATTATCCTCCTCATAGGTACACAGTGTATTTTTAAAGCTTATGGACTGTATTCTGCAGTCTTTACTCAGACCTTGCTTAGGTGAAAGTGCATTGAAGTCAGTGGGAGATTTTCCAGATGACAGAGTGTTGAATCAGACATTAGGAAAAGAATTGTGTCTAAATGTTTGTAAGGCAGTCCATGGTTTATAATTTCTGGTAATCATGAAAAGCTGACTAAGAGGACTTCCAAAGGTGAATTTTCTTCTCTGGGTTTGTGAAAGAAGAAAAAATTCCTGCCTGTTTCAAGACATATTGTAGGGTTGTTTTTGTTTGGGGATTGTTTTTTTTGTTTGGTTTGTTTGTTTTTTGTTTGGTTGCTTTTTTGTGTTTTTTTTTTAGTTTTGGGGTTTTTTTTTGTTTTTGTTTTTTTTTTTGTTTTGTTTTGTTTTGGTTTGGTTTGGTTTTTTTGTGAGGTTTTTTGTTTGTTTGTGGGTTTGGGGTTTTTTTGGGGAGGGAGAGGAGGCAGGGTTGAGTTTCTTTTTAATTACCACTGATATTTATTAATTATATAAAATAAAAAAAGCCATTCCTTTGATGGTTTTGACAATTTGTGTTTTGCCTTCCACTTCCTAAGATTGTGTAACATGTCAAGGCTAGTACAACACACGTGAGCCCTTCAGAGGATTAACAAGATGCTCACTAGAGCAGACCAAGAGAATTTCTGAAATATTGCAGAGATTAGGTGTGTGCATTCATACACACACTCACAGCCACCAACAAAACCAGAAAAATAGAAAACAGGAAAGTTATGTGAAGTTGAGCTACCATTTCCCATGAAATAGTTCATGCTTTAGCTGTGTTTTCCTTCTGCAGGATTTATCAATCACGGTAATAGGAAATGGGAGTTGAACCCAATTTGAACAGAACTCAGGGGTTTTGGCAGTGTTGTCTGACCAGTAGCTTCAAACTATGGACAAATGACTTTCAGTTCCTGGCCAGAAGTACAATATTAAAGAAATCATGTGCAGAATTGTAGTTCTCTGATATATATAAAGGGTCCTGTGCACTTTTAAGCAAAGGTCATTTGCAGTGTGTGTTTGTGCAGTAGGATGTAGCTAAAAGCAAATCTTAGTGAATGATTTAATGGCCCTTGGATGTGGAGAGTAGTGGTGCTGGAAATACAGAAACCCTTGGAGAACTGTTGGGGGCAACAGTCTTAGAGAAACAGGGTATGTGAATGAGTACCAATATACAACACAAAAATTACATTCAGTACACCAAAAAATAGTTTTTTCCTCTCCAGGTCAGCCTGTAGGAGTCAGAATAGGTCATAATCATCCCAGGTGAGGTTAAGCAAGAAATGGGACAGGCTGGATAAAACAACATGCAGTGTTGAGTAAAGAGAGACTCATCAAGGCCAAATTTATCCTCAGCTGTGTGTTAGCACAATCCAGTTCAGGATGATCCTGACTTACTTGTTTCTGTAATTGTTAGGAGGCATTAAGTAGTGCTGCTCTGGGAGGAATGGAGCAATAGCATTGCAGCCAGCAGTACATTTAATTGTTCATAGGTGCAAAAAAAGGGAGTTGTCCTTTAGGTTATCATTTCTTTTACTTTAGCAGCACAAACTATGCCAGGATGTTTCAGGCAGAACATTTCCTCTCTGCCATCACTGAAGAAACAAAAACTGCTCAAGTAAAGCAACAACAATTGCTTACTGGGGGAGAGTGAGTACTCCAGTTTCAAATGCGTTAGATGAAATAACAGGTTAATTTATTTTAAATGAGCATCATATTGTTTATTTGAAGAGGAGATGTAATTACAATGGAAACCTTAACAGTAGCAGAATTTACCAAGTCTTAGTCACTGAGGTGGAGTTTGTATCATCTGTTTAGCTTTGATTGGACTGACTCATTCCCAAGGCAGACTGCGAAGCCTTCCTCTTGGGTATCACTCTGTCCCACACCCATCAATTATTTAAAACTCCTTTTCTGGACCTTCACATCCATGCTTGAATTAAAATCTTTCCAGAAGAAAGGTAAAACCAGGTTCCAAAATTCTAAATTGTCAAATTCAGGTTTTACATTTAAAATTCCTTTAGTGGATTGATTTAAATTTGAGGCTAAATAGGATTTTATCCCAGGTTTGTATCCAGATTCAGAGAGATTTTGAAAGACTGTCACAACCAGAAAAGGAGCTTGCTTGTGAAAATACTCTTTAGGAAGTCTGAATTTTGTATTTCTTTCAAAGTGACTCTTTCATCAAAAAGCTGGACAAGGCAACTAGACCAAAAAAAAAAAGTTAAGAGAGTTCATAGGAATTAGCTTTCTGTTTCACAGCAGCAATTCCTCTTTGCTTTTGTTTCTGCTTTTTACAAATGTTGAATCAATTTTTCACATTCCACCATGATATTGACCCAAAAAATGTAAACTATAAGTATAATGCATTTGACATTATTTTTTTTCTAGTTTATATTGTCCAAGTTCACATGGTTAAGAGAAAACTTTATGCAATTTTAAAATAGACTGAAAAGTAAAACTGAGCCAGAAGACAGCCAGGCTCCCAGAACTTCATTTTTTCTCCAATATCAATTATAAGAACAGGTCTCACATGCGAAACATCAGAGTTAAGCTCAAGGTCATTTATAAAAATAGTGAACTTGATTAACCACTTCCATAAGGGTTATTTGCTAAAGACTACATCAGACCTTTAGACAGATTGGTGAAGGAACAAGTAAAGAAACTTCACATATTTCTCATACTCTGTTTATTGCCCCTGGATTCGTAGTGTGAATTCAAAGAAAGGGTTATTGATAGTGTTTAATATAAAACAATTAAAACCCCTCCATAGGTGCAGGTATGCCATGCAGATTGGTTTGAGCAGTATTCAGCAATATCTCTCTGTCTGGGATCATAGCTCTTTGCCCAAGAACTGTTTATTCATTCTGATGCAACAGCAATTAGAAGTCATCCACATAGAAACTCTGAACGTCTTGAGAACAATTAAACTCGCAGTAGCACTGATAACCAACAGTAACTGTGACTATTTCCTTGATGAGATTCATAAGCCCATTTTGCCTGGATGCACTGATCTCTGGAATTAAATTCTGAGAGCTCCTTGCTACTCAGAGTTCGTGGATTAGCAGACTGCCTATCTTGGACTTGGACTGAGGCAGCAGTACTCTTATCTAGTCAATGTAAGATCACAATTCTCAATTGTAGTCAAGTGCAAAGTAGACTTAAAAAGAAGCATTTTAACCACCTCGGAAAACTTTACAATTCCAAGGGATGAGGAACAAAGAGGTATCAAAAATACAGCACTGAGACTGGTAAACTACTGCAGTAGTTTGCAAGCACATAAAAATTAAATTCCTCCTCTCCAACATGTGCCGACCCTGCTTATATTCAGTGTCCCAAGTGGAGATAAGGGACCGGTTTTGCTTTGCTCATGTGGGAACAGGAACAGCAGGAGCACTGTGTTGGCTTCTCAGGCAGCTGTAGTCTGGGAACTGAGATAAAGTTGTGTGATTAGAAGTGAATAACTGAGAGATTGACATGACTTCAGTCTGTCTTGCACCGTGAGGTGTTATGGCATCTGACAAGACTGAAGAAAAAATTCCCTTGGAAAGACACTGTTGTGTTTGGTCTGTATTTCAGTAGAAGACAAGTTGCCAAAATCCTGCCATTCAAAATGGCCAAGATGAGAAATAGTCCAAAAGATGATGTAATATGATACTTGATGGTGAGCAGAATTATTCTTCACAACCTACAGTCATGCTGCTCATTTATTAATGTATGTAAAGGGAGTGGGAAATTGTACAAGACATATAAAGGGAGAATCAGGCCCATGGAGTCTTAAAGATTGATTTTTGTGAAAAAGACACTCTGGAAGTTATTTAATTGGCTTTTCCATCTATTAAATATGTTTTCTTTTTCAAGAGGGAACCAACATCCATGTTTATGACTTGTTAAGAAAAGAATATGAAATATCATTACTGAAATCTATAGTTTATCTTGAAGAATAAGCAAATATCCTGTTGTAATGTGAGAAAAACTGCTTTATATTTTACCTCCTAAACCAGTAGGACACTTAAAAATAAATATTGAGTAGTTCTCTAATGAGGTTGTTAACCTCTTTTGAGGTAAGAACTGATATTCTACCACTGATGTTCCTTAAAAAATATTCCCTGAGCCTTCAACAACTCTATGCATTGCACAGTGGCAGAACACAGTTCTAATAGATGAAATGGTTTGATTTTGACTTTGATTCAGGTGTGAACTCCTGCCTCCAACTAGCCATGATGCCAGTTTTTTTATTTCTTTCTGGATATTACTGCAAATGGGAATTTTCATGCCCTTCAACACACTACTGCTTATGCCTCAGAGAACATCCAATTAATATCCCAAACATATTTCACTTGTCTTCTTTTAACTCTCTTTCAACATCTTTTGCTATGGTGTCACAAAAATATGAGGCACTGGTGAGGTCACTGGGATTTGCATTCCAGCTGTGCTAACCACTGTGATTGCACACATGCATTTCTTGCCTGTTCTCTGGATCATCACTGATATGGGCAGGGATGGTCACAGCCTTGTCCAGGGCAAAAGGATCTGATAGAGTGCTGCTGCTGATGATGATGATGGGTGGAGGACTGCACACAAAATCTTGTGTTTGCAGCAGTAAGTGATTTATGTGACTCTTCCTTTCCAGAGTGGATGTACTGAGTGTCATATTTGAAAAGCTTTTTCTGGTCCTTAGTAAACTTCATCAGTGTGAGCACTATTGAAATTTACTTTTTTTTTTTTTGGTAGAAGTCTAGAGAAGATGTTTGAGTGGTTTTTAGCAGAAATGAATGCTTTACATTTGCAGTTAGAGTGACATAGCATTATCTCTCAGAAAGCAAAAATAGCGAGTCAAGTGGAGTAGTAGGTCTTCTATAATATTTGAGTGGGAGCTTTTTTATCAAATATATAGCCTTTCCAAAACCAGAAGTATGCTGGAGACCATGACCTTTGGAAAATAATGTTTAGTGACATTAATCTACATCTAATAGAGGGGTTTGTATCATCACTTTGGTTTATATCTGCATTATTGTAGCACATAGGCTGTCACCTGCATTTATATAACATGAGACTGATTATTCCTTATCATGCACAAAATGCAGACCTCGGGGAAGAGTTCATTTTGGCCCCTTTCCAGGGGTATGTGTAACATGTTATGAGCAGAATACTGCTTTTAAGGCTATCGAGTGCAATTTGCACTCTTTTTCTCTTCAGTATGTCTTACGCTTGACAAGATAATTGCCCCCCATAACACACACACATCCTAAAACACATTCATTACAAAGCCATTGTATTGACATATAGATACAGATATCAGTGAAGGAATGTACTTGATATTCTTTATATGGTATGATATGTCTGGAGTATATCTTCATAAGTAAAAGAGAATTTAACAATTGTAATAAACTGAAAATGAAGAAACGGATTTGAGAACCTTGCATGTGTAAGAGTTCCACTTGTCAGGAAAACAGAATGCTCTATTTCACATAAATAACTTTTAAAGAGATGGTGGTGATCAAAGTTAATTTTTTACTGTGGAGTTTCTTACAAGTTTGTGAATCTTCTAACTTCTTCTTGTTGTGAATATTCCAGATGTTTTTTATTGTATACATTGCCTAAGCATGTATGCATACATATACATGCTTTGAGTGTGTAGCAATAAGGAACATATGTACTGGAATATGTTATCTGAAGAGTTCCTTGTTTGTTATTATTTTAATTCTATATATTACATATACAGAGAATTTGCAATAAAATATAAAAGGCATTCTTTCTTTGAATATTTGTACCTTGTGCAAAATATATTCATCATCATTACCAAGCCTGACTTTGAAACATTTTAGAAAATAAGCAAAAATTATTTTAGACCATTTTAATTTTTTTTCATTTGTTTCATATACATTCCTGGGGAGACTAAGTGTACACTACCATGATGGTATTACAATATATTATTTGTATTCAATCTTTTGCTTTTACAGTTTTTATGACTTCTTATTTTCAGCAGAGATTATAGGCCATACATTTATTATTGACTAGCAAAAATACCCCCCCCCAAAAAAAACCCCAAAACAAAACCATACCAAAAAACAAAAACCAAAACACAAAAAATACTCATAAACAAACAACCCCCCCCCAAAAAGACAACCAAAAACCAAAAACAAAAAAACAAAAAAAAACAAAAAAAACCCAAACTAAAACAGAAAGGGCTAGATGTTTTATATTGGAATTTTCTGTCCTTTATTCTGAAAATTCTATACAGGTCTTAATTTTCAATACTTTTAACAGAATTTACTAGTCCTTTGGTATAGTTATGTATATAATTTTAACATTGTTCAACTATGATAGAAATTCAGCTGTATGGCGTGGTACTTCCTGTCTATTGCTTAAGCAGTAGTTTTATTGAGTTGCATAATCAAAGATACCATTACAGCAGCATCTAGATCTCGCATTCCAGTTTGATGAGAGCAGTATATATGACAAATAACAGGGAAAAGCTGGTCAGGCAGAAAGCAGTCATTCCCCCCAGCCTTTGTGGTGAATCGTGTTAGGTAAGCTGTGACCTGCTCTTCCTTTGGAAAGCAGCTTGCTTATATCCATTCATGACAGTAAAAGTATATCCTGTGGGAAATATTATTTTACATTATTTCCACTAAAGAGGTTCAATTAATGTGAAATAAACATATATCAAACAGAATTCTATGTGGTAGGTTCTAGCAAAACTCTTGTTGTGTACTTTGGGATGCAGATGGAAAGAAACCTTTCTCCCCAAAGGTCTGTGTTTGCCTGTGAAATGCAAGATATTCCTCTCCTTGGTGGTCATAGGAATTTTTCATCACTTTTGCTTGGTGGCCTTGATTTGTAGCCACAGCTAAAAGCAGCTTTGTTCAGTGTAGGTAAATTTTGTTCTCCCCTAAACCCAATACAGCATGTATGAAATCAATGGCCCAACATGCTCAACCAAATTTTTTTTTATAGTGAGGAGTTCCCAGACAAGCAACATTTTTTCAGGGCTTGCATTTGCAACACCAGCTGTAACAACAAAGAGCGAGTGTGTTCAGACACCACTCTGGCTTGCTTGGTGCTACTGAGTGACAAGAGCATGGTGAACCTTAGAGGCTGTCAAGGTTGCATTACATCAGCCCAGGCCAAAAAAGTCTGGCTAAGCACAAAGTACAGGTGAAAGACTGACATTGTGCTGCCGTGATTCAGTGCTCTGTTCTGTTCATTTAAGTCCATCTATAAAGTACAGACCAGTGGAAACTTGCTGGGGAATAGACTTTGTTTCTAAGGTTAATGATGAAGTCTATCTTTAAAGTGACAGTTTTATAAAGACAAAGAGTATTTAAACATTTTTGGCTTCCACACTGGTATCTTTAAATAGCTGTTTCTTTTAATCAATATCCTAAAGCAATATAAGGTGGTTTTTTGACTGATGAAGGTTCTGGTTTACTTCTTACAAGTGTGATCAGGGGTATTTTGCAATGCACCCTCTGTGTGCTGGGCTTGCAATTCAGGGAGAGCCTGCAGTTTTCAGAGAGGTTGTGTGTTTTCTTCAAACTTGAAATTTACTCGTTCTAGCAATAGGTACTTTTCTGTCTATCACTAGGGTTGCTTTTCTACCCCACAAAAATTTTTGGATGTGTTAAAATCTGATGTAAAATTACATTATTTACAGAAATATGAATCTGTGATAACTCCAGTGAAGTTCAGTTTGCATGAAAATAACTGAGTTTACACACACAAATAAGTGACATATGGAGTTTTACATCCACAGACTATTGATGTGTATTAACTGTCTGCTTGTGTGCACTTAAGTTGTTAAATCCAGTTTAGCTTAGCTTGGAAAGGATAAATTCCCAGAGCACTTTCTTAGTGAGATTTGGGGCAAGTGAGAAACATTGACTAGTGTTGTAGTGACTAGGTTTTTATTTTGCTAGCCAGAGTGTCTTTCAGTTATAGCAAAAAAATTTGGTATGGATCTAACCTGACAGCAAAGATGTGGGAATATACAAGTAGTTCATTAATATGCAATCCATTTGAGTGTTCAGCACAGGATTTCTTTGTGTGGCCAGTCAAATGTAAAATCTGGACAGAATCATTACAAAGGCAATATTAAAATAAAAATGCATGTGCAAATTATAGTAATTATACATTAAAATTAAGCTATGCTTTAAATTTCTTTTTATACATGAAGATGCATGCATGAAGTTTAGAAAATCAGTCCAGAAAACTTAAAGCCGAAATGAAACACATGGATCAGTAAGTAAACAGACTGAAAATTCTGTTGAATATGATGTCATCCATTTGCTGTAGGTCAGAAATAACTTCATACTGTTAATTATAGGTATTTATCATAGTTCATATGATTTTGTGGGGCCTTGTCAGTGATCAAAGGTGGTTCTTTGGACACCTGTCATCAAGTGAGTTAGTAATTGTAGAATAGCTTATTTATTGAATCTAATATGCCATTAAATAGACTTATTTTCCCCTTCCAGCAGTTAATGTTGTTGATAAAAGGACAGTTCTGTTTTAGTAAAGTTGATTTGTTGCAGTCAGCTACAATAATTATGTTCTCTTATATATACTACATGTTGCTCATTAACACATAAAAGTTTTTCCATTACAGCAATTTTAAAAGTCTTCACAGGCAAAAGGCATGGAGAAATTGCTGTCATACATGTTTTCAGTATGCCCAGACAGACTCTCGAAATTGTTGTAAAAAAATAAGCTGGAATTTAGTCCTCAGACAAAAATGCTGTGTTTGAGAGATGAGGTCTGCTTTTAGAAATCATAGTGAACATATGGAATACAAAAATAAGAAGATATGAACTGGAAGTGAAGTAAATAGTGCTACTATTAGACTGTATGACAGGTGGGAACGTTTTTCCCCTGCTTCTCTGAGCCTGAAAGTATATTTGTTCTAACCTTGCACCTGGATGCACCATCCTCTCTTTGAATCGACTTGCATTTTGCCTGGGAAAACCATTTCTGGAGAGAATGACCTCTCTGGGTCCTGCAGCTTGTTTGTGGGAGAGATGTGTGCCAGTTCAGAGCCCTCCCATCAGTGCTGGCTAAGACCTCGAAGAGTTCTTCAGCCCCACTAGGGCACAGAAGAGCCTATTGAGACTGTCAGCCTTTTTTCCTCCTAGCTAGTTTTTTTATCAGGCTGATAAACTCCTGAATTGTTGAAAAGCAGCTGCTCTGAGGAGGATTTAGCTAATTCTCAGGGCGCTTCTGGGTGTGTGGGAGATATATTTACGTCTGGACTATGAAGGTCCCTTGCATTGTTAGACCTAGGTGACCTCTTGCTAGATCAAAAAGAGGTTGCTGGAATGCAATTAAAATGCGGTGTTGCTTTCTTTTAAAGCCCCTGTAACCCAATCAACAGCTCTCTTTCCTCATCTTTTTGTCAGTTCCTTTGCAGTTTCAGATTTTATTCCCATTTCAATTTTGTGCCATAATTTGGTTTTACCTTATTGGAAAATACCTCAGATAGTATTATTAAAAGTTTTTTTTAAAAAAGAAATAAAGAAAAAAAAAGTGTCCTGTCTTTTAATAGCCAGCTCTGTGGAGGTTCAAGCTATTAATTTTCACATATTGCTCAAGTAAGCAGAACTATGTGCATTTGATTTTTTTCCCTAATAATCTCAGATGTAGTTTTGTTGTAATGTAGTACACAATTCATATTGATTAACAGGTCTGTAAGCGAGATATGCATTTTATAGACACATTCCAATGTGAAGCATGAAATCGAACTGTAAATAATTACGTTTTTTAAAAGGGTGGGCTTTTTTCAGTTCCATGGCAAAATTTGTACTTGCTGAAACAAAGGTTTGATTAAAACTAAAAACAAATTTACATTTGCAGGAGTTTCAGCACTGTTGTTTGCAATTTGTTATATGCCTTTACCTGGCATGCTATTTCACCCTTCATGACACACATCAATACCTTCTTTATGTCTGGCTATTACCACTCATTTAAAAATCTATTTTACATGATTCTTTCAGCCAAAAATGGACCGTAATGACATAGAATAGAGCCTGTGCTTCATAAATTCTCCAGGAATCAATACTTTGGCTGGGAATTTGTCAGTCTCACAAAGCTATGCATCATTAAACTTTACTATTATTACAGTGGACTCTGCTTCGAAGTTCACTACCTAGCTGATATTGGATGAACCCATTTAAATCAAGGAAAAGATATGAGACACAAATGCTTCTGTACTGACATGTATTTATTCAGATAATGTTTAATTTATGAAATAGAAGTAGCTCTTAAACTGCTTATTGGTTTATGGGCAAAGTTCAGCAATATCATCATTAAAGATTATATACTGATTACCAGTTATTGGCAAATGACTTTAAACTGAATCCATTCCGATTATTTTAAATATGACATATTCTGCCCATAGGATCTTATGTATTAATCACACAACATTGAGTTTGTGAGTATAAACATCCAATTGAATTCAGAATCTGTATCCAGTCAAACCACATTAGCAGGAGTGTTTATTGCTATTAAATACAAACAGGGTTTTTTTTTGTCACTCTGCCTGTTTACAACATGGGTTTTCTTGGTAAAAATGCAGGTATTTGTGCAAACAAAAATATTTGTTACACACTATTGATCATGTGGTATGCATCATTATTTTGTGTGAAATATTTCAGCTCCCTTACCAAACAAAAAGGATTTTTACATGGCTCCCAGACAGAATAATGAATAAACAATGAAATTCAGGAGTTTATGGATGACACTTGGGAGAACTGTTTATTTCTACTTCTCAAGATTAATCTTGAAAACAGAAAGCATATCCACAAATCAGGATTAACTTACAGAAAGGTTATAAGCAGAATAAAAGCTAGATTCAAAAGCAGATTATTGGTATGCAATAAACAAAACAGACTGTATACACTGTCTGCCTCACATGCTTGATTGACCAAGATTTGAGAGCTATCAGATCTCTCAGGACAGCCTTCCTTAGCTCTTCCGCAGCGCTCCCGACCATGGGCCAAATAACTTTCAGCTCAGATTAGAGTGTTTGTGCTGACACCAGCGGACATCACAGTGTGCAAGTACTTGAGAAAATACTTAGGATCAGGCTTAGCCAAGTATTTTCTCAAGTACAAGGATCAGGATTAACTGTATTGGTTCAAGGGTCTCTTGGTTCCTCCTGCCTCTAAGAAACATGGACGTATGTAAGGCTCTAGTTAAACCACAAGCTTTTAAAAATGCAAGTATTTTTGTTAGTCCCTTGAGAAGTCACCTGCAAAAAGATAAAGGACAAAATCAATGGTTTGTTGGCAGGCACACACACAGGCACATGCCCTCTCTATCCTCTCCTTGGGGTTGCCACACCTGCTAGTCTGCTGTGTCAGCATCATCTCTCATACTCAGGAGATCAAAAAAGGAGAAAACAAAAAGGGTCATTAGTTAAGAGGCGCAGGTGTGAAGAGACTTTCTAAACCATAGATTTGTGCACCTGCTCTGGGGAGCATTGCTGGGAATTGGGGCAGGTGTACTAACCTCCAAGCTTTGCCAGGCTTGCAGGCACTCCTGGCTATGGATACTGAATTTTGTATGTGTGCAAGGGAAAATCCTGGTCTCGCTGCTCCTTTGTGGTGTGATCCAGTCCATTTACAGTCCAGGGCAAGTTATGGCGCTGTGATCCCTTGCACAGCTGTAAATGATCTGCAAAATAAGCTCTTGTTTAAAGCTAGAAAAAATTCTGCATGTCTCACATCAACTTAAAGCCTGCATTTCAAAAGGTGCACTCCTGCTTTGATAACAATGTGCATTTTTCTTCTAAGTCATAAATACTGAAAAGAACAAAAATAAATGACTAGGCTGGAATATTGCACTCAAGTTTACCAATCTTCCCTCAAACATGTTAATGTCAGTTATTTTTTAACAGCTATTGGTGTTCTTGCACACTTTTCCAGAGTCTATTGGGTTACTCAGTTGTTTGCTTGTGTTTTGATGATGTCTTAAAGGCATCCACAAGATCAGGTTTATCATTCTAGACCCAACTTTATGTGAGAGCTTAGTTAGATGCCAAAGTAACTGTGCTGGGATCAGTGCTCCAGTCTTAAAGACGCTGTTTGGAAATCATTACTGCCCCACTAAAATCTACAATGTTTGCACTTCATTTGAAGCAGCTGAAAACCAGACACCTCTCCAGTCTCTCATCCATGCATTTTCTTTTCATATATCTCTACAGATAATATCTGTTACACAGTTTTCTCATCACAAAGAATACTTAAACTAAATGTAATTAATACAATGGGAATTGCAAGTTGGAGTAGAGAATGATACAAAAAGAAGATGACTTACAAAGTAGGGGTATGTGTGGCATGGCTGATAGAAGGTCCCTGAGGTTTTAGAGAAACTGTTCAGCTTTTCACTAATATTGAGCACTTCCTCAGGGACTCCAGCTACACAGAGCTAGAAAGATAAACTTACCCTTTCACACACAGTCCCACTCAGAATCTTTCACAGCATTTCCATGGTGAAGGATATGACAGAGATGCAACTGCTGTATTCATTATTGTATTAGTATTCTTTCATTTATAACACATACCTACATGACTGGCATTTCAAATATAACAGTCAGTCCAAGGCATCTACCCTTGGCATCTTGCAACCTAATCTAATCATCACAAATCATATCTGAAGCAAAGCTACTATAAATATGTATAGTTCTATGGGGGGAAAAACAGTGTGAAAACAAAAGTGTTTTGGTTTGATTTTTGTTAGCTCGATTGCTTTACTACTACTGGCTGTTCTTAAGCAATGATAAGAGGTGGGAAGGGACAATAAGAAAACTTATGGAGAAAAGTGAGGAGTTGATAGAAAGTGTATGAAGTCATTGGATGCAGTGGGGAAATGGGGAGAAGGGTGGACTGCTTGAGGCAGAGGCAGCAGCCTGGACAAGAAAGCTGCAAAGAGACAAAAGAAGAACAGCGCAGGACAGAGTCTGCAGAATGAATGTGAAGTGTCTGGGGAAGCAATAGGAAACCAGAAAGGAGATGCACATGGATTAGAATCCTTACAGGGATCCCTGAATGTGAACAACAAAAATTACTGGTTCTTTTAAAGAAACAGAAAGGTCTTTTGTAAGATTAAGGGCTGATGTTTTGAGCTGAGAGTGCAAGAAAAGGCTTTGTTAGCTTGAGACATACAGAAGCTTGTAGGACAGATTCTTCCTCCAAAGCACCTGTATAAATGGTGCACAAGCATTGCTACAGGCTTTAGGTTGAGACAGCAGATGTGTCTTTGTATGTGCCTTTTGAGTCTAAGACTTTGTGACACATTCTGAATCTACATGGGGCCAAGCCAAAAGAAACATCCCTGCTGTCCCTCCCAGAGCTTACTCACCCTTTTTGGGCTTTAGCTGCCTAAGAGATGCGACCTTTCAAACCTGCTGTGGAGGTCATCTTTTTATGCATGAAGTACAATCCTGACCCATTTGAACATTAACAGGGAAGTTCCCACAGAGGTGGTGAAACAAGAGATTCATCAAGGCTGCCAGTGGCTACCAGCAATCCCAGTTTTTTGAAGTGTTTTCTCTTTAGTACTGCTGCACAGGGGGATGCTGGTGTACTCCTCACTGACTCCAGCCTGTCTAATTTTAGCTTTCTGCATGCATCAAAGTAGGCAGTCCTACTACTGTTGCTTTGGCCTTTCAAGGTTCAGAATTGAGAGTGATTTTTTTATAATACTCTGCCTAACAATCTGATATGTTGACACTTGAGGAACATGTATAGTATTTTGAGCAAATATATTCTTACGAGAAATTCCTATTGAACTGCCTGAAGAATATTTTAAGCAGAATTTTCTCTATTAAATGATCTACTGTGATTTTAAAATTACATATTCTTGATATAATTTTTTAAAAATATTTTTTGCCCAATTATATTTACAATCCATAGGTTTACTTCTGTGAGATACTTGGTTCATAGGATTTAAGCACCTGTTTTTATGACAATTCAAATTCTCTTTGCTTTTTTGGGGGTTCAATGCACTGCCAGAACTTTTAGAGGGGGATATATATACTGCATCCTTTATGCAAACAGCTCAGAATTTATAAATTCTTTCTGAGGTGTCATTCATTAAATAAGTAGATTTTTCCTTTAAAATTCATTAAGAGTAAATGGCTAGTGGGAACAGTTTCTTCTCTAAATTCATAGTGCTTGAAGTTCTTTCTGTGATGCCTTTATCGTCCTTGCAGAGTTCAACGATTACATATTTGACTTCAATTTACAAAAGCTTACCACTGGGGTAAAGGTAATATATTTGGTGTTTTGATATAATCTATTTCGTGAGCACTACTGTCAATATCTATAAACTTCTCTCAATACACCACACGAATGTTAACATTTTCCTTTTGACTATTATTACCTCCTAAGCAGCAAGGATGTTCAGGAGGGAAGAGGGAGAGGGATGTTTTGGATGATTTGCCAGCTACAACCCAGGGGACTACAGATGCCACTAGCCTTATTTTTATATTTATTGTAAAATTAAATGTTGACATAAGGTCTGGGGGATTTGCATGAATACAACAACGTCATTATTAAACAGCTGGAATCCTTGATTTTTTCCAAACTAATTCCAGGGGGGAAAAAAAAGAGAACAGAGCTCAAGTGATAGAATGGAATAAATAGTGTCTCTTGTTTTCTCAAGAAATTGTTTTGTACTCTTGAAAATTATCGGCAGTGGTAATTTCAGTGCTTCTTTCACTTAATACTTTTTTCATTATTCACATGAAGTCTGTAAAGTCATGTAACATGCACATTGATCTCCTTTTTGCTATACCAGGTGCCAATTTTATTGCAGAATATAAATGTGTGCTATACAGAGGCCCATTTTTCTCCTCAGACAATAATTAGATATATTTTTGTTGTTTTAAATAGCGTTGGTTGTATTAAAACATCTGGTTACAGAGAAGGGCTGTATTAAGCAAAGGGTTATGCCTGTCTCTCCTGGCATATTCAGGACACAAGGTCAAATTTTGCATTAAATGGGTGAATGAAGGGTGAGACGTCAAGACAGGTGTCCCTGGCTGTGCTGTCAAATATTTAAAACCTAACATCTGCTGGCAAAGCCCAGCCAAAGCCAGTGATGGCCCAGAGCTGGGTGGTTAGTGTGTGTGCTAACTCCTTTCCCACAGAGCTGCTGTGTCCTTTAAACATCAGCCATAACCTTAGCTGCCCTCCTGTGGGTAAAACCCTGGGGAGCTGCAGTGCAGGGAGCCTCTGCTCTCCACGGAGATGGAGCCTCTCCCCACAGAGGCCCAGCACTCTCACTGCTGCAGCAGAGCTGCATCAGCCCCGGTGCCTCAGCTCTGTGCTCCATCTCCTCACCACAATGAGCCACAGTGCATGAGCAGACGCGTACGCGTTAAAAGCGTGTACACTCATTGACTGAAGTTCAGAAAGACTAGCAAACATCCTTTCATCCAGGCTGAAGATAGTATATAATTATCTTTTTTATGCTACTTCATGCCACCCAAATTGTGGTTGCATGAGTGTAGGTAGTTTCATTAACTCCTGAAAGAGTCCTCTTAAATTCTTTCCCTTTTCATTAAGTGGGCCATTCAAGGGTCAGTATAAGTGAGAAGCCCAAGACAGGTGCTACTAATTGTGGAGCCAACTATTAGTAATAGAAGCTCCTCTGTCCTGGAGCAGTGGCAGATTGATGTTCACAGCTGTTCCTAACATTATCAAACATTCTTGCCACGAGCACACACCTTATTCAGTAAGTGCTGCATACAGAATATGGATAATAAATGGTTCTGCTTGTCAGCAAGGCATCTTTAGCTAACATTTGTAGCCACATTTTGAATTTTCTATAATGAAGGATTTGTCAAAGGCAAGTTTGTTTCAAGTCCTTTCTCAATTTTCAAACCTACATTTCTTCTCAGTTTACTAAAATGGCAAAGGATGCCAAATTGCTATTCAAAAGTCCCAAAGGACTGACAAGAAGCAGTGTATTAATTTTTTTTTTCTGTCTGTCTGTTGTCAGTCTTTCTTTCAAGCATGGAATTTCAGCATTAACATTTGGAAAGCAAGGTCTTCTCATCACAGCTTGCTGAATTCCAATGAAGACTTTGCAACTTGTCAGTAAAGCTTCCAAAGCGTTGGAGGCAAGAGAGCACAATGCAACAACATATTTCTAAATTTCATTCACTCCCATCTTTGCAGTTCTTGGGAAAATGGAAAGTATATCCAAATTCTTGTCATATCCCTTTACACCTATTCTGTATGTCTTCTTGTCCTGATTAATCAGCCAAGTAAGGGAACAAAAGCTAATGCTGCTCCCTCACTTACTTGTTCCAGCTGTCCAAACTAAAGGCTGCACATTGAGCCAGGCTATTTCCTCACATCCATTTCTTCTTTATGTATGACTGTATAGAAAGAAGGAAGGAAGGACAAACCTGGCCTTTGTACCAGCACTCTTTTCCCCACATAAGCCCTGTTCTATAGCTGATTAGGACAGCAAGCCAGATAAAGGGGAAAAAGTGACTTTCATAACTGCAATAATGTAGCTTCTGTGAAGCAAAGAAAGGGAAAGGGAAGGATGATTTTTGTTTTAGCCATGTAAAAGTTGCCTTGCTATGTTAATTATCCAGCTAGAAGTGACTACTCTGTGTAACATAGAATGTCCCTGAACTGATCCCTCCTTAACTGCTACAAATCTTTCAGAAACCTGTGATCTTTTATTTCCAGAGTTTCAGTCTTGGAAAATACACTGCTATTACATGTTATGTCTTATTCATGACTGCACTGAAAAGTTCAATCTTGCTTTTAGGGTCTAAGAGACACATTTATCCCCCTTAGTGCTACAGAGAGCCTTTAATAAAGCAAATACTTTTCCTCCACTGAGCTGAAGGAAAAAAGGAATCACTGGAAAAGGCCTTAGTGAATTGGGGCATGGTTCTAGGGAGGTCTCCAAGCTTCAGTAAGCAGAGCTGAGGAGAGCTGGGACAAGGTTGATCTAATGAGTGCATCATGACCCAATGAATCAATTGGTATTTCCAGCTGTGATTTGCCTCTCCAGCTTATTTAAACTGATTTGTTCTGCCAGTTTGTTGGTACAACTGAGTGATTTTTCAGAACCCATCCTTGTTGTTTAAGCTGTCCACAATTTCTCCCTAATTATGTCATCTCATCTCTACAGTCATCTTTTATAGTTTTAGCCCCAGCACGACTGTGTTCATCCCCTTTCCCATTGTGCAAAGTGGTCTGGCCCCTATTCACAGCAATTTACATCACTGATTGTGAAACTGGAGGGTTTAAGTTAAAGACCAAGCTGTATTTTATTGAGGGTGGTTACTTAAGAAGTAACAATTTTCTGAGTGCTGATTGTCTGCCTCTTTTCAGCAAATCTTTTGAGCAAGACACCCACTGTAGAAATGAACTTTCTTGTTGGGAAAGAATTTGAGAACATTTTATCTTAAAAACCACTTTGCTACGCCCTTTGGATATGCAGAAATAGCAAGGATGTATGACAGAGAAAGACCTTGCTGTGGGAATCTTTAAACTTAGGCTGAGCTAAGCTGTGAGTTCAGATGTAGATGCCAATCACTTGTGCTGGCTGTGCAATATAAACAAACTGGGGAATATAGCACAAGTGCTAAAGCACTTCCCAGTCTTTTTCTGAAGGGTACATTTCCCACTAACTTCCAGTAAGACTCTCAGCTTTTGTTACAGCCACATGCTTATTAAAAACTAAACAAATGGACCTGTTTTATTAAAAAAAAAAAGTCAGCAACATATTATTATAAAAGACATAAAAGCAACTAAAATCTGAACTCAAGAGGAAAATGAAAATTAATGTCATCTTTGGCTCTTTGAACATCCTTGTTGGAAAACTTAACAGAAGGTAGTTTTGAAGTTGGAGAGCCCAATGTTGTATTAGTTCAGAGGGGCAGAGGATCTTTTTACTCAGACATCTTCTGAAAATTCACTGTAAATCATCTTCTATAATTTTGCAGGATTTGTTACATTAGAAGTAAATCAGCACATCATAAAATTCAGGATTGTTTTGAAACCTTGTAAATGTTTTTGCACCATTTTAAAGGCCACTTGCACCGTGTATATTAATGTGAACTGTGATTGTCCCCATTAAATTAATTTCACTTAGTGTACAAGAAGTAGAGAGTATTGAAGCAGAAATAGATTTCTGATTCTTAATAAGTACCAGTGCAGTTCTGAAGATAATAGGATTATTCAAAATGTTAATTACTCTAATTTGCTCCAGTCTGATAAGAACTCATGTTAGATGTTACTTCTCTCTCTTTCCCAGAAATGGCATCACCATTTCTCTGAGCTTTTAAACATACATATTTTAGTGTTAGGATTTGTAAAAGCACTGATTTTTACAAGGTAAATGGTGCCATTGAAAATAAGATGTCTTGACTGAGTTCGCATGGTGAAGGAAGAGAATGCTTAAATGATTGATTTTCAGATCCTCCTTGGAATTCAAAACTTAATGTCATGACAGTGACATTATTTCAAATGTATTCAATCCCCTCCCTTGCCCTGCTGTGCCTGATGTCCCCAGGACAGGGTTGTCCCTGCTGGCTGCCAGGGCACTGCTGCCTCAACTTGCCATCAACCAGGAGCCCCAGGTTCCTTCCCGTGGCACCCCCAGCCTCTCATTCCCCGGCCTGGACACACAGCCAGGGCTGCCCCAGCCCAGGGGCAGGATCCAGCCCTTCCCTTGTTAACTCCGCACAGATGGTGATTGCCCATCTCTGATTTGTTGAGGTCTCTGCAAGGCTGCTCTGCTCTTGAGGGAGAGGACAGCTCCTCCCACTTCAGTGTCATCGGCTCAGTGCCGTTGCTCAGTATTCCTGCCAGTCCCAGGCACCCGAGTCATTTATGAAGGTGTTGAAGAGCACAGGGCTGAGTGTGGAGCCCTACAGAACCTCCACTAGTGGCAGATCACCAGTCTGATGTCACCCCGTTCATTCTAACTCTTTGTCCCCAGCCTGAAAAAAAAAGTGATTCCACTGCCAAAATGTTTCAGCCTCCTTTTACTTAAAATCAGCACCATGAAGAGTAATCTCTGGTTTTGTCTCAGTGCTAGGATGGGAAGTTCCTTTAAATTTGGTGCTTTGGCTTGGGCTTGGCTCCTACAGCACATTGTTCTCTTATTGTTTGAGCTTTTCAAATCTTCATGGTATTAAAATATAAAAAGTTGATGAGATAATAAAAGTTCCAGTTAAGCAAAATTTTTAAATTATCCTTTTTATTTATTTTAAATTGAAGTTCTGCCTTTTGATCAGCGGAGGAGGTGAAGATCAGTGTCTATCACTCAGTAAAAACATTTTTGTTCAAGTATGGTCAATTATTCTTGGAAGTGAGGAATTATTTACATGCAGAAAAGAATACTGCATGAATTGTAGGAGGATGTCACAGGTTACTGACATTCCTTTAAAACATTCAGAAGCTTTATTTTTCTTCAAGAAGCGGTTAACATGGAAATTAAAATATTTTCTATCTTCATCTGGCAGATAAAGGACTTTATTTTTGTGTATGTCTGCCCTCTCCCCCCAGTAGGTTTGTGCAAATTATTTTAGGAGTACATGCTACACTAGCTGATGCTAATGAGAGAGGAGGCAGAAGGTTTAAGGAGGTAAAGTCATTTAAGCCTCTTTTACCTAGGAGAGCTATGTTCACAAATGTATCAGCAATGTAAACTTCTCCATATTTCACTCTCTACATACTTCAACATAGGTCATTTCATCTAAAATATCAGTTCAAAAGGTGCAGAGTCATTAATTTTTGAACTTTCAGAAGACTGCAAATAATTCTAGTTGTGTGGTGGTTATTTTTATGGTGGGAACACTTACTTCCTGAAGTTGGATTTTGATTGACAAACTCATTTCATGTTAAAGTATCACATAGCCATCAGGTGGTTAAAAGCTTTCAGCTGTTTCTAGACTTGCCTGGATTTGAACCAGTAACCTAAAGACAAAAAGGTTTGTGTCTCATTAGCAAAACCCTCAGCTATGTTGTGCAGCCTTTCAATTCAATTTAGTTTAATTTAAGTGAAAAAATTTAGCTGTGATATGAAACACAAGAGAAACATTTTGCATTTAATTTTCTGCGTGTGTGTTTGTTTTTGTTGCCTTTTTTTCTAAATATTGGTAGATGGAGAGTCAAAACAGAGGTGAATTAAAAAAATTAACATGTAGACACTGCCATAACTGTTTAAACGTCAGAAAACTCTAATCTAGTTCCTGCTGTGACTAAAGAAAAAGCAGAAAAAAGAAACTTTGCTTCTTTGCTTTTCTAACATATTTCTAATAATAAAGATTATTGTCTTTGAACTCGCCCAGCCTTACTCAGCTCTCTTTTGCTAAGGCCATTAAAATTATTAGAGCTTCAAGCAGGGTTACAGTGTTAAAATGCTTGACTTTTCCTTTTCTCCAAACAGAACAGGCTGGTTTTAAACATGGCACACATCATGGTAATCCAGTCTAACTCTCCTATCAGTCTGACTGAATTTTTTCAACAGATTTGCCCAAAACTGTGTTAAAAAACATAAATCATGGGATTAAACCTGTAGAGAATGATGAAAGCTGAATTCATGTATATACATGTGGTGGTACAAATGGACTCTTTTATTATTTAACCTGAATGAGAGCAATAAATTTGAAACAGGTTTAACTGATGATATTGGTAATCCACAACAGATTTCATGAATGTTGTTGAATGAACATTGGTTTTGTTGAGTAATCTCTCAGATTAAAGAAGGGACAGATAACTCAAACAGTCTGTTGAGGTTGATATTATTTTCCTGTTAAATTATACTCTGAATGAACACTATTGGGGTCATTGCATTTTTAGTAATTAATGAATAGAATGCTTGTTTACAGCATCTGTTGAAAGTCTAGAAAGCCCAAATTGTTTCTCTCTAGAACAGACATTCTTAAGAGAGCAAAGAACTTTTTCATTGAGTTTAACTTGCTGCAATTAAATGTAGAATTTAAATTCAGATTAGTAATTTTTGGGAGTCTACAGACTGTGTTAATTCCCCCCTTGAATTGTAAGGAACATGATTCTCCTATAATTTATTCTGTCCTGTAATTTAGGAAGCCCTTTCCTGGCAATTATGCGAAAGCAATATTTAGCTGCAGGGAACCTTTATGGTGATTTGAATTTTCTAGATGAGGAGGATTTGAGCATAAGCAATTGTGGGTGTGTGCTGACACAGGCATCATTACCACCTTTGTCTCTATTTGATAATGGCAGAACATGTAATACAAGTATATGGCAACAATATGCTAATCAAGAATATTTCACCAGTGGGGAAAAGATTATACTGCAGAATCAATGATTATGTCAACAGATCACCGAGATAACCAAGCTGGACTGAAACACTCAAATTGAAAATTTTGAAAAATAATGGTGAAGGCTTGACCTTGCTGCAGTTGGTGGAAGTCAGAATCAATGTTTGCCATGACTGCAGTAGAGCTCAGAGTCTTTGGAGTCCTTTAGGTGGGGGTGAATTGAAAAGGAGGAGAAGAGGTTTTGAATTACCGTTATGGGAGATGATTTTGTTAAGGAGGTGTTTTGACATTCTTATCTATCCTTGTCCTGTTTGGGATTTTAATGAGAGACACAGCACCATGCTTCTCTTTTTATATTTTAACCAACCCACTTGGCTCTCACATTTACAAAGTTGGTGTGTAATCTGTGAAAAGAGCAAGGCAGATTGGTTACTAGTAAAGCACACATAGATACACATACTCCTGCAAACTGCAATGAAATCAGGAAAGGAACTGCTGACATAGTTGGTGTATTGAGCTTTTAATAAGTATTGCGTCACATATTTAATGTATTATGTTAGAATAATATTCTGCACAAAGTGTTTCCTGTGCTTCTCATCAAATGTCATTGATGTGGCGGTTTAATACATTTGGTTATTTAGATGTTTGTTTATTTGACAGTGACAAAAATCACTCAACTATATTGTTCTCCAATACCAATTCAGCAAGATATTTAATCATCTGCTTGTGTTTAAAATATCCATTTTGTCTCATCTAAAACAATGAGAATCCTCACATGGTTTAAGTTAGGCAGGTGCTTAAGTATCTTCATGAGCCCAGTGATAACTGTGTAACTATGGCGCATTGTTTTCAATGTCATAGACAATCCTTAAATTTTACTTGCTTGTCACCAGGAGTAAAATTTGCTCCATGCTGCTTTTTCTCCTGCTGTGTATGTTTTAATTCCTGAACCACACTCTCCACATTAAATATTTCTCTATGACAATTCCAGTAACATTTTCTAATCACAAAATAATATTTACCATCTTCCCCCATGCGGTTTTCAGAACAGAGGGAGCTGCTGCAGTTCTGTAGAGGTCATGAACCTGCTTGATGAAGCACAGATGAATAAAAAGTATTCTACTGATCTTAACAGGCTTTATTAATGTGCAGATCCAATACACATTTTTATTTAAATTCGTCTCAAGTCTAAAGGACACACTTTTCAATTGTTATTTTGCATTTAGGTTTGTGAGATTAATTTTGCTTTTTTTTTCTTAAAGTGTGATTGGATATCTGCAAATTACTTTCCATTAATTATAGTCACTGCACCTAATAGCGGTTTTGGACTTTTAAGGCGAGAATCAACTAGCAATTTAATTCAAAATAGGCTTTCACATTTGTCTCTAATTCATACCTTCAATCTCAGTTTTGACTAAGATCCACTTTTCCTTTGAAATGACAAAAATAATTCTTTGAATGTAATTTTTCTCTTCTTTTCTACTTCCCATTCCCTAATGGGAGTTCCATCCATAAATGGGAATATTTTTTCCCTCTGCCATTGGGGAAGCATTTTCAAAGGGTCTAAGTCATTTTGTCTGCTCATTAGTAATTTTCCTCACTTGGTGTGTAACTACTTCTTTAATGGCACTTGAGTAACTAGAGAAGTGATTGCTGACATTTTCCATAAACATTTGTTGATTCAGTGAAAGACAAAGGCCTTGTATCCAAGTGGATGTATTGTAAATTCCCATACTCTGTGTATCTTTAAGCAGCTCAGCCTTCAGCGCCGAAGTCTTTGGCACACATTCTCTTTGCAGTGCAGCTGCTGGGTGAGATGTTATCATTTCCCACTGTTTCCCCACTGTTGGAGATTGCTGCTCCTACGGGAGAGTAGGCAAGTTGGGACACACACCCACATCCCAGTCATGTCAGTGAGGAGTTTGAGGGCTTTGCTTTAAACTGCTGACCAAGGTGCCTTTAATCTAAAGCCTGGGACTTGGCATTTCAGCAGCTGAGAACACGTATGCATTCCATTCCTTGTACTCAGCAGAGGGGCAAAGCAGGCAGTGGGAGAAGGTATCTGGCAATTTTCTGCAATTACATTTGCTGCAGTCTATTGGTAAATGTCCTTAGTCATCTGAATTCCCATTTAAAAAAATATCCTAGACTTTCCTGAAAGATTGGCTCTTTTTAATATATTTAGGTGCTGAAGTTATAACCTGTTGATGCCAAGAAGTGGCAGCAGATCGTACCCATGAAAACACAGTTGAAAGTTTTAGCAGCCATTTCTCTCCCAGAATTCAATCTTAGAAAGAAATGGTGCAGTGCTTCCTGAAAAGTAATAGTGAGATGCCCACTGTGCAACTTTGCAGATGCCAGCCCTGCCATCTGGCACAGCCCCACACACTGCATGCCAGCAATATATCCCAGACACAAGCTAAAATGAATTGCATACAGCATTCCAGTGCTCCATTTATTTATCAGTGAAGATGTGTGTGCCAATTAGGATTAAGCTGTTGTTTCTAGAATATAAAGGAGCCAGCCAAAACAACAGGACTTCTGCTCTGCAACCAGAGCCATATTCTGAAACTGAAGCCATATTCTGAAACTGAAGCCATATTCTGAAGCTGCTCACCAACTACACCAGTTCACTTTTCTGTTGTCCTGATAGGGTCAATCTGGTGTTCATTTAGCTTGTCCCCTCTTGCCTTCTCATGTGTGCTGAATCTATTGCTAATAAATATACCTAATTTCAGGATGTGAATGTTTTGTTTCAGTGCAGTTTTAGCTGCTTACGCTTTAAGTCTAGTTTGTTGACTCTTGACACTGACAGCTGGATGCTTTGCTTACAGGGCCAGATCTTCAATTGTAGAAGGAGTTGGCATAGCTTGGGGATTTTAAGTCATCTTTATACTTTTTGATCCTGAAGTATTCTAATTGTGAAACGTGTCAGACCTGTTCTTGGGCTGCTCAGTGGCATCAAGTCATTGCATCAGCCTGAAGCCTGTATAGGTGCAAAGTCATCCTTCTCTCTAGCCATGTCATCTCTGCTTGTTATTTCATAGCAAAGCAAAGGGATTTTATTGACATTTTTACTAATGAAGAAAAAGATTCTTCCTTGGTTATCAGAATGTCCAGAATTCATAACTGATCTTTGTTATGCTGTTACATACATTCAAGAAAGAAGTAGAAGGCAACTACATCTTGTTTCACACAGTGATTATAAGCAAAACCAATTACAGAAAGCTTGCCAACCTGATGAGGAAGGCTTTAAACTATGTGGACTAGGATATGAGAACCAAACAACCTTGTAGTTAAGTAAGGGAACAGAGGTTATAGTTATTATGTAGGGTGGGTTAACAGGACAAACTATCAGAAAGGCTAAATCCCACCCTGAGGGCCAACCTCAAGTGCCTGTGCACAAAGAACACAGCCTGGGAAATAAACAGGAGGAGCTGAAGCTCAACGTGTGGTTGCAGGACAATAAAGTCTTTGGGATGACTGATGCAGTGGCTGATAGGACTGAAGTGCAGTTAGGGTGACTGGTGCAGGCTCTTTAGGAGGCTAGGCACGGAAGAAGGTGCTAGGGGAGTGCATGAAATAATTTCAAAGAGCTCTTCTAAAGAAGAAGTGTCAGGCTGGGTGAGGGAAGACTTTTTGGGAACTGGTAGGTGGGGTCCTATGGAAGGCAGTGTTGAAAGACAAAAGTACTCAGGAAAGCTGGCAGATTTTTAAGAACTGCCTCCTCAAAGCACAACAGTGTTTATCCCAACACTGAAAATGTTAATTATCAGGAGAACGTCATCTTGGGTGTTCTTGTGACTGAATTCCTGTGCAAAAAGGACATAGACAGAAGGCAAACATGCAAAGGGAAAAGAGGATACCAAGCCTTGCCTAGACAAGCAGAAGAGGTGTTAGGAAAACCAAACCTCAGCTAGAACTGAGGTTATAGGGAAGTAAAGCTGGAGTTTAACCTGACAAGGGATATCAAATTCAGCAAGAGCCTCTAGCGCTGTAGTAGAGGTATAAGGGGATAATGTGCTAAGTGGATGCTGCTAAACAGTAACAGCAGGTGCAGATAAGGCTGTAGCTCATTGCCCCACTGTTCACTGACAGAGCCTCCCATGCCTCTGACTAGACACGCAGGATTGAAGGAGGACAGAAAATACCAGTAGTGGGAGAGGATCAGTCAGAGTTCTCTTGAGAAACCTTGACCTATACCAGTCTGCAGGACCAGCTGGGAGGCATCCAGCAGTGCTAAGAGAACATGTGGATGAGCTGGACTTTATCCATCATCTTTGAGAGGTTGTGGGCATCAATAAAAGTCATTAATTACTGCAGGAAGACAGAATTCCTATCAGTCTTCAAGCACATCAAGAAAGACAACTCAAGGAACTCTAGGCTGGTCATCCTTGCTTCAGTCCCTGGGAAAATAATTGAGTGATGTTAGATTTTGGGCACATGAAGAAGAGGGTGGTTTGAAAGAGCCAACAGAAATGTATAAAGGTAAATCATGCTTATCAGCCTGATTGCCCTCTATGATGAAACAGGTACATGTGTAGGTGGAGGGGCATAATGAGTGTCATCTGCAATGACCTTAGCAAGGGTTTCAAAACAACTTCCCTTGCATCCAGGTAGGAACATCACAGTTTAAATGAGGGAACTACTAAGGTGAAAAACTGGTTGGATCATCCAGCTCAAAAGGTTGCTGCTCTGCTTGGGAAGTGTAGTTCCTCTGTGACCTCTCCCAGCACTGGTTTATATCTTCACCAGTGACCTGGAGGAGGAGACACCCATCAATTTTATGGTTTTTGAGATACTGGGAACTGGGACAATGAGACCCAATTAATTTCATCAAGAAATGCAAGTCCCTAGCCCTGGGAAGAATGGTTCTGGATCAGCTTAGGCTATGGACTGCTGCACAGCAGCTCTGGAAGGAGGTGGACAATAGTCTGTACCAGAGTTGTCAGTCATCCTGGCAGCGTGGAAGGGTTGTGTAACCAGGAGCACAGATCAAAGGAAGTGATTATTCCTCTTTAAATAGCATTTGCTAGAAAAGGTCTGGACCTGCCCACAGAGCAAACATTGAAAAACTGGATCAAATTCAGTGGAAGGCCTACAAGATTATGAGAAGCTGAAGCACTTGGCCTGTGAGGAGGGACTGAAGTGCTGGGTTTTATTTACCCTGGGGAAGGGATATCTCCAAGGGGACAGCAACCTTCCAGTATCTGCAATGACATTACAGAAAAGATGTGGCCAGGCTCTTTATAGAGATGTACAGAAGCATCATGAGAGTTAACAGTCATAAATTGTTGTAGGGAAAGTTTCACTAGATGAAATAATTTTTTTCTCTTATGCTATGAAAATAAGTAGTCTTTAGAGCAGCTTGTCCAGAGGGGTTGTGAGGGTCTCCAAGAGAATAGATATTCAAGTCAAAATTCTTGCTAAAGGCTGAATTCTTAGTTTTTGGTCTAAATTCAGTTTTGAGACAGCTTTAAGCAGTAATTTAGACTTAGCAACCTTGCCAAGCCCTTTCCAACCTGAATGTTTCTATGAATTTTGATTTTCAAAGGTTCAATTTGCAAACTCTAATTAAGCAAACTGTTAATCTTTGCATGTTGACTTGTAGAGCAGATCAGCTGGACAAATTCACTTTGCCTAAGTGCAAATATACTTATGAGAAAAGAGGTAAAGAAAAAAATCAATGTCAATAATTTGATGATATTTCAGTCCCTCTGCTTCTCTGTGTGTTATCATTCAGCTAACAATGAATGCATTCCCTCACATCAAAGAAGAATTGGTATATTTTGTAGACTCCTGATAAGCTGAAGATTTTTGCAGAACCTTGGGGAGAAGAAGCTGTTTAACACAGGTAGTTCTGTGCTTGTGATTTGTTGGGAGAATTTAGTGCTAAATGGCCCTCTGACTAGCACTTGTTAATACAGGTGCTACAGTAAGGGGTAGGATTCAAATTAATACAGGCTGGCTCTGGTGCCAGGTGGGTCAGACGGATTACACTTGATCAGCTGCCTGGGTCAGGTGTCCCAGTGCAGATCCATTCTCAGCTGCAAGACGTGTGAGGAGAAGCTGAATTCACAGTGGAGTAGGGATCTTATGTTGCAGTGTCCTTGCCATTGTCAGCTTAATTCAGACCTGTAGCATTAAATTATTGTGATTTGTAGTATTTATGCTGGAAAACACAGGTGATTTAGCTTCCTATTTCTGAAACAGAAATCCTTGGGGAAAAAATGGCTGTGTGGCTTGGAGCAGTGTGATGTTCAGTAGCCCTTACAGTAAAAAGAAGGAAACTTACTAATTAAGTTTTCACCTCATCCTAATTCTTGGATGAAATGGCCAGTTAGGAGCTGTTAGCTGCTTTGGGGTGTCAGTGTTTCTCCTCTCCACAATTTCAGTTACATGGGCATAAATCTATAAAATATCCAAAGGTTCAGCAGGTTCAGCTCCTATTTTTCCATGTGGTGGCTGTGGTGTGCACCTCACCGACTTGGTGCACACATGCAAGTAATCCAAGAATTTGGTTTTTAGGGGGAACTCCTTTCCTGTCTTTGTATGCAGTAGAAGTAATGCAGATTCTTGGGGCAGCACATGCTGTTCAGAAATACAAATCCAGGTGGCTCTTTTCAAGCCAATTTGGCACTTCAGAACAGCAGCAACTTTTATTGCTTTGGTGCTCCTATTTTTTTTTTTCCTTCTGACATGTGCATCTGTCATGCAAAAGAAGTTGCTGAGTTCTCAGACTCATCAAGCTCTTAGAGATTTTGCCATCCATTACATCTCTACATAATAAGTGAGATGTAAGTGCTAAGTTTGGATCATGGTACCAAACATAACTGATAGTAGCCCTGGGGCTATTCACTCACTCTAGCTAAATTTAAAACTTCCATTCATAAATGCAGATTAGGAGAGCACCCAGACTGTTAAAGCGCAGCGGCAGCCCCAGCTCACCAATGTGTCTGCACGCATGCACACACCATTAAAAGGTAACCCCTAACTCAGGGAAGTTTTGTGCTCAAAAGGCTCTAAAGACTCGCTGGCACAATCCCTCTGATTGTAGAGCTGAGTATCTGCCATAGTGTTTTATCCAGCCACTCCAGGGGAATCTCAAATGCATGCGGAAAATGTCTGCCTTCACCTAACATTCTTACTGCATTCACTACATGAAAATGAGGATATTCAGTCTTAAACAAAGCATTTTCTTTTTTATAAAGAAATCAAAACCAGTTGCAATTAAATAGCAAACAAAGGAAGAACTGGAATCCATAAAACATCAGGGGCAATATTTAAAGCAACCAAACTAAAATCAGTTCAGCATTTCTCTGCTGTATTTATATACAAGTGCACTTACTTTTAAAGTACCCTAACACTTAATTTTGCTTTCAGTTGTATTTTTTTATTTGGATTACATATGGTATTGTGATAGGATGTATCAGAAAGCCATAAAGTGTTCTTGCCTGTAAAAGCAATGTCCTTTCTTGTTAATGCCAAGAATTCTTTTCCCAAAACACTCATTCCCTGCTCAAGACACTGTAGCTGCTAATGAGGAAAACACTGCAAGTACCTCATTCAAATGTTTTCTTTTGTTTATCTACAGGGAGTTTACTCTGTAATAGTGAAGAATCCCTGAGTATCAATGAGTCTGCAAGTACTCATATTCTGCCAAGAATAAAGTTGCAAAGCTTTGTGTGCCAACACTTTAAATTAATCTGAAATAATGCAAAGGGGACTTTGTCATCTTGGAAGGCTTTTTAAAGCCTCATTGCTATTGTCTCAATTAATAAAAATATTCAGAATCATTCACATGGCTGCCCTCCTCCATTGCCAGCTGCAGCTCCAATGGACGGTGTCCCTCTGTGGATGTGCCTCGGAGCCGATGGAAGGGGGGATATCAGTGTGTGACAAATAGACCTTCACACCAGGAGCTTTGCTGCACGTTTCCTAGGCAGCTCTGCTTACTCACAACCTTCTTTTCCAAGCATCACCGAGTGCCCAATGCTAATCAGTCCCTTTAGATTGCTTTTACGAAGTAGATAGCACATTAATTCAGCATACAAATTGAGAGACTATCTTTGATGGTGAAACAAGATTAAAATACCCATGCTCACATTTCAGTTTCATAAATAAAACATAAATAATGCAGTAACCCTCCCCAGCATAGCAGACAGCTTCACAATTTCTCTGTTGAATACTGTTTAAAATCTACATCTATCGCAAACTTAAAAAAAAAAAAAAAAAAAAAAAAAGAGGCCATAAACAAAATATTGTGCCTGCAAAAAGGCCTTCTTTATATTCCCATCCACAGGGCCCTTAGTCACCATTCTGGCCCAGGATTTCCTCATGAGATACTGTTTAAGAGCTTTTTAAAAAAACCACAATGCCATTCCCATGATATATGCAGTTTTAAAATTTGTATTTCTGTATGGCCGAGGCTGCTGGGTTTTGTTTTAAATATGTGAAATCGATAGATTGGCCAGGTCTCCATTTTTATAGGGGATACTGCATCATTAAGTACTGAAAGAATATAATGTAACTATTCAAACTGCTTAAAATATTTCGTAACCATAAATTATTATCCAAAAATATTTTTCGAGTAGATAAAAAGAGTTGTCAATTCTTCATAGTGAATACCTCATAAGGGGCTCATTTATGGTTGAAAACTGAATAAAAGCAGTAAATTAAGAACAGACGTAACCATAGAGAAGCTGTAATCCACAGCAGATTTCCTTGGTGAATGAAGTATTGTTGTGTGGATTTATCCTCCTTGCTTGTACAGTTAACCAGTCACATCTGTGGCCAAAGTGCTGTCTGTGCACACAGACAAGTTGGGTTCAGTAACCCCATGGAGGTAAGCACATGCTGGTTTACACTGTATTGATAAAGTGCAAAATAAACTCCACCGGCTGTTTCATTGGGGCATGCTATGCTGAAGGGCAGGGAGAATATTGAAACTGAATTCCTGTGACTGGGAGACATAAAAATGCTGGGACATTTGAAAAACTGGAGGCAACAGCACGTTTCTCCTAGATTTTATATTAGTATTGCAGGCCTTGTTTTCTGGCAAGTTACAACAGACTGTGCTGCTGAATCACAGAATTAGTGTTTGTACTTCCTAAATACGATAATGAATGGGAGCTGCTTGAGCTATAGTGTTTGTGAAGGGAAAGCCACTTGTTATAAATATTCATTTGACAAAATGTAAATAGTTTTATAGGAGTGTAAACTGTTGCAAGTTATTTGATTCAGTACAGTTGTCTCTTCTGCATTGTTTGTCACAAATGCACATAATGAACCAGCTAGGATGACATGTAGACTTGACAGTGAATTAGTTTAGCCTTATTGCTGTTTGTTTAACTTTGTGATTACACACCAATCAGATAACTCATCTCCTTTGTCTAGAGAAAGCCACAGCAAGTTCCATATTTCTTGTGTCTCTCCAATTCTTTGTTCCAGTACTTCAGTGTATTATTGGACACTAATTTTTTATTTTATATCAGGAGATTGTAATCTTTTTTGAGATCACTGGCTTATTAACCCAGAACATTAAAAAACAAAAGGAGAATCCTTTGTAAATTTGTTTTCATTATTGAGGGCTATTTTTAATTTTAATAAAAGCTTCCATGGCAATAGATTTCATTTCAAATAAATGGGCTTCTCTCTAGTGGTGTCTCAAACAGAATTTAAAAAAATAGAGTAATGAGAGCAACAAATAATGTTATTTAAAATGTGTCATACTCTTAATTTAAAATCCACTGTCTTCATAAAGATTTTTTAAGTATAAAACCACATCGATTTATGTTTCCTCTTTAATTCATCTTGTAGAGAACATAGTAAATAATTACCATCATCTCAGCATCAAAAGTGAACTGTAGCACCTTTTTCTTACAGCAGATGACTACAAAGTGTTTATAAATTCAGGCTGCATGTGAACTGAAGGAATGTATCTCTTGCTGGTTTGAAGTGTGTGCTCATGTTAAACACATGCTTAACAACTCGTACTGCACACGTGTGTGGGCAGAGGCTTACTGCACTTCTTTCTATAATCAGAAGACATTAACTGTGTTTAGAGGGCTGATCCTTAACTTGAACTGAGTGAAAAAGAATTTGCAAACTCTTGTGTCCCTTTAAATTAATCACGGATTTTGAAGGTAGCATATATTATGTTTGATTTTGCTCCTAACTTAATTTAAAGTTTGAAATCAGTGTTGTCATTTTGTACTGAGCAAAGAGGTCACAGCTCTATGCCAGCTACAATCATTTGTATGAAAACAGTGAATTTGGTTCAGGAGCAGTTTTGCTGTTTGTTTTGTTAGTCAGAGTTCTTTTATATCTATTGTTTTGGTCTAGATTGTATTTTCACTGGAAAAAAAAAAGTCTGGAGCTTTAGAAAGTAAGTGATGAAAATATTTTTTCTCTTTCTTTTGTTTTGGATTCTTTTCTGAAAGTTCAGAATCTGGAGGACTGAACTAGATTACTGTTTTAAGGCATATTCCAAAGACTTCACCAAGCTTCCACCAGGCCCTTAGAGACTGCTGGAAAAGCTAAGAGTTATGTGTTTTAAGCAAGATTTTTTAAAAAGCTTTACTGAAGTTTATCTAAAACCCTTACTATGAAAAATTCAGAGCAGCAAACTTATTCAGTGCTCAGAAAGATAATTTTCTGAAACGGTTGGAGGTTCATTTAGAGCTATCAAATGTTGAGGGATTTGTATTTTGTTTCTTTTTTGTTTTCATTTAGTAAGATTTCTTTCCAAAGAGGTCAACAGGACTTTTCTAAAGGGATTTAATTAAAGTTAGTGAGTAATTTTGTGTTCTGCAGTGTGTTACATATTGTGAAAAGGTTATGGATTCACCCAATGCAGCACATCAACAGTGTAAAGGTGATAGGTGAAATTCTTCTTGTTGCAAATGCTGAGATATAATCATTTAAAAGGTCACTTGCGCTCAAGAAGAGCATTTATTTAAGTAGCAACTTGTTTTGGGATATGCTGCATTTTTAAAGGTTAAAATAGTTTCTCGCTGACCAATGTGATCAGCAAGAAGCAATTTTTTTGTTTATTTTTAAAAATGTCTTCATGTTACTTGACTGTGTAGAATATTTATTAGCATCCTGTGTAACACATAATTGATTTGAAAGCTGGAAGTACCACAATTTTTCACACAATTTCTAAAATTTAATACATAGAAGATTTGAAATCTAGAATTAGTTTGTTTATATTATTATGTACATTGCTATGGCAGTAAAATATAACAATTTTAAGTGTAAAAATACAGGAGGGGAGATTTATCAGAGTATAGTCTGTTACTTTGTATATAAACAGTTTTTCTGAAAGGATATGCCAATTGTCTACAGTGAGGGGGAAGATTGATCTTTTTATTTTTATAAAGTGGTTTGGGAGTGAAATAGATTATGTAGGTGTGATAGATAGACCAAAGTGAATCATATTTTAAATAATGTGGAAGACCATAAAATCAGAAAGGATTCTTAGGGAGATGAAAAAGCGTTTGTTTAAAATGATTATTTAATTCTTACTACATTTATGTAGAGAAGTTCAAGTGCAGTAAAAATTATGTTACATCTTTAGAGGACTTTTTCCCCTTTTCTCTAGAAACATTTTAAATTGACATTAAATTTCTTTAAGTTGCTGTGTTCCTTTCACTCACAGTGCTCAATAATCCGCAGACATGGAGGAGGAAAGAGCTCTTTTGTAAGGGCTTTTTGCTGAATAAGATGCTGCAGTCTCTCTTCCCCTTGATCTTAAAGATTTCTAGTACAGAGCAGCATTTTGCTCAAAAAGATTTTTGAAATGCTTTTGTTAAACCATTATCATGTAGATATTATACTAACCCTGAAATCAAAACTATTTTCATGAGATGGTGTTGATTGCTTATATCCACTGAACATTGCACATTCCAGAGAAAATTACGTGAGCAGGAAAAAGAAAGGAAAAAAGTGTACATAAGGAATTAACAGTTAAAAATGAATGACTTACATTTGTTTCAGGATAATTTTTACTCAAATAAAGTCACCCTCCTTAATTTGCCTTGCTTTCCATTTGAAAGAGTGCAAAATCTATTTCCTGGGCAATTTTGCACAGCACAGATATTAATACTTTGGGGTTTAATTGTATCCTGTGTTTAAATACACTGTGGGTGAAACCCTAGACCTCTGCTTAATTGCTGTGAGAAAATAGCCTGATTTCTCTGAGATTAGGCACACGCTTATGTATACTTTGACCCACGAGTGCCTCCTTCAGAATTAATCTTCTAAGGTAGTGGGATTTGCTTTTGTACGTGCACTAGACCCATTCATGACAAACGGTGCCTAATAAACCAACTTCACCCTCTGGACCTCTCTTTTGCTGTCAGAGTTTTTCTTCAACTATTCATTTCACACATCCCTTGTCCAGTTGCTTATTAGCAAATAAACTTTAAAGCTGGCAATAGGAATTAATTTATTGATTTCTCTTAATTAGAGCGGCTTAAGGTTTAAATATTATGCTGCAGAACTGGAAATGTAAAACATTCATATTTAAATGTTAGGCAATAATATTCTGAACTGGATTTAAATATGCTGGATAGAAGACAATTTTATTCATATTTATTTTTGAAACTTCCTCTGTGCTATCCTTCAGCTGAACTATCTATTCCATAAAAGCACTTTTCCCTCTGTCATCTGCATTAGGATTGTTTCTATAAGATGTTACAAAAAGTTCTGGTTTTCAAATATTTATATTAGTCAAAGTTAGCCCTGTTTATACTTTTTGGCAATATAACTTTTTCCTTAAAAATGAAGTACTTCAGTTTAACTAAACAAAATGTGTTGAAATGGATGGTCTTATAAACTTAAGTACACTTGGCAACAGAAAGGACTAAGGCTCAAACCAGAAAACACTGGCTCAAGTGAGTAGCCCCTACTCATACAAATATCTCATTAACTTCAAAGCAACAATTTGTGTGAGTTGGGGTTTTCAAAGTTTGGCACTAATGCACCAATCCTGACTGCAAACACTGAGACAGATGTAGAAGTTTTCATTTTATTAATGCCATTAAAATCAGGAATTGGTGGTGTTAGTATTCTTTTATGAGTTTTTAATGCTTGCAGGAGCATGTCCTAAAATTAGAAGATAGAGACATTTGTTTCAGTTTTCAGCCAGCTTTAGTCAAAATAATCTTTTTGTGTTTTCATAGCTCTGGTTTTGCATTGGAAATAAGAAAACCAGTATTCACATATTAAATTTTTAAGAATTTAGCAGCAAAGAGTTTGACTCAACCTATTAAAATCAGTAATTTATAGTAGTGGAAATAATGATGTAGGAAAAGAAGAAAATCCCAGATGAGCTGATACTTTTAATTAAATAACTGCATTGAAAACTATATTAATAAAATATTATTTAACTTTTATTTGTCCAAGCAGACTTTTTGCTAATTATCAATTAGCTTATTTTTGTCTGTTAGTTGTCTGCCATTCCCTAAATAAGTGATCAGAAGCAGATTGAAATGCAGGGTTGTGGGGGTTTTTTGTTTTGTTTTGTGTGGGGGTTTTTTTCCCCTTTTTTTTTTTTTTTTTTTTTTTTTTTTTTTTTTTTTGTGGTAAACCCTCTAGCTATTGTTATGGCAATAGTGCTTGGTTGGCTGATACTGAACTACACGGTCGGGACTCTCATAAGGGAAATGCAGTCTTCATTAAAAAAGCCTTTAACAGCAAGCCAAGCTTGATTAAAATCATATACAGATGAAATAATTTCTTTACAATTCCTTTGTAGTTTTGTGCATTCACAATAACTCTTTAGGTTTAATAATGCTTGGGAGACAGCTGGGTTACTGCTTAAGATTCTGCTGTTACTTCCAATTACTGCTCAGAAATCAAAATATATAATACAGTTTCTATTCAAATAACTGCAAGTATATTAATGTGGTATACAAATGTGAAATGGGTTGGGCAAAAGAAAATATTAGAGGAGACAAGGAATTACTAAAGCTTGCTCTCTTATATGGAATTCCTCTGATAAAACCTGAAGAGGCAAAACTTTAAAAACAACAAGGAAACGTTATGAGTTTTGTTATTGTTACTCTAATCAAGCTGTGATAGTATAAGGCAGCCCTAAACTGGCTTGTATGTAAACTGGCTTGTAAAATGGAGCTATCACTTTGCTTAATTTGTATTTGAACATTATTAAGAATTTACATTTCCAAAATTTAGGCTCAAAATGTAAAAAGAAGCAAACTTCACTAAAAGCTTAGGAAAATAGGAAATGCTTTTCCCTAGCATGTAGTCAGAGGGAAAATATTGTTGGTAATGCTAAACAAAAGAAAACAAAAAACCTCTCTTAAATCTATTGGTTAATTTTATTAGCCAGAGTCCAATTAAGTAACCATAATCCTGTTGATCTTTATTACTGATGTGCATTCCTTCCATAGCATAAATTTCTATAGCAGAGAGCTTAGGGACTTCATGGATGGCAGAGACCCGTTGCAAATGACAATTCACTACTAAACAAAGCAAGAAAACAACTCAATCAAAAGGTCAAATTCCTTTCTGTGGGTGATGACAGAAGGATGATAAGAGGAAAGCCTTTTTCTTTCCTTCCTTCTTTTAATGCATCCCTTCCTCAGTAAATGCAAGTCTTTAAACTCCCCCTAATCAGCAGGACCTCCAGAGTGGGTCTGTCCTACCCTGCCAGCTAACGAGGGAATCTGGGACATTAGGCACTGGTTGTCTCAGCTGGTAGGATGAGTTGATACAAAGCTCTTTTCTCCAGTACTTGTAATATTTGACCTGCTTTTTCATTGTCAACCCACGCCCACACATTTTTTTTCACCTTACCAGCTGTTTGCTTCTGTGTACTGTTCCAGTGAAACAACTGAAATGCTTAGGCATGAAAAGCATCATTCTGTGCCATCCTTCCAGAAGAAGGATTCTTGTAACTTATCCTCAAGACTTACAAGATTTTGTCCATAGCTGTTACCAGATAGCACATTGGAGCATGCAGCATGCCTGTGTGTTTACAAGACAGGTCCTCATATTTTCTTTTTGGTAATTCAGATACAGAACTGTTTCTACATTTCTGTAGGGCCTGCACTGTACACTCACTCCATAGGCTGATCCTGTCTGAATTGGAGCAGGGATGTATCCTATACTCATCTGATTGCAGGAGTTTGTATGCAGTTCAGTCGGTTCTGGATGCATTTTTTTCCTGTGTGAAAGGAATCAAAGACTTGAATCATGTACGTTTCTGTGCACTTTTCAGCGGGATCAGAAATAATGCTGTGCTAATGCATAAACTCTTGTGAATCCCCAGAGACTGTGCTGAAGTCATGAACAACCAGTGACAAGTCACAGCATGTGGAGAGCAGGTTATGAATCACTGCAGCCCTGCTGTTCAGTATTTCACGTTTTCTTTCTTTCTTCTTTTCGCCCTCCTTCAAAAAATACAGACTTGGATTTGCATCTACTAAGCCTAAATAATCTATACACTGCCAGAGTATATGAATGCTATTTCACAGGCATTGCTGTTTGTTCACAGCCACAGCAATCCTCTGCTGCAACATTCAATATAAAGAAACAAGTGAAATATCAAGAGTGAAATGGCAATATTCTTAGCTACCAAAGATCAGAAAACATTGTTAATGCTAAAGGAGCTGCACCAATTAATATTTTTTCTAAGTCTGACTTTAAGTTTCAAGGACTAATGTGGTCTGTTGTCTTCTCTACAAAATATTTTGTATATTTCACACCATCTATGGGCATGCAACAGCCTAGATCAATCTGGAAAGATTAAAAAAGGAAAGATAGGTCAAGACAGATATCAATAGATAGGAAGATACCAGGAGATAAAAATAATATGATCTTTCCAAATAATTTATATTCCCGTTGTGGTTCTAATTGAAAACCAAATAAAAGAATATGGGCTATTCAAATATAGTGCCTTTTAAGATGGACATTCAGTTTACCAAAATATATTAACAGCTACGCTTTGAAGTCATGACCAAAGATCTGTAACATTAAGTTGAAAACTGCCATACTGCAGAAAACAAAGGCAGCATTGAGCATCTGCAAGTAGGGAGCAGAAAAAGATTATATAAAAATAATTATCTAGATGCTGAGTATTCAAGGAATTTACATATCTGTTATTTTCTTTTAGGTCTTGAACCCATTTATTTTACTTTCTTTCTAAATTTTCATGTTTTCCCATTACATCTAACTTATTAGATCTAAAATCACTCCCAGTACTTAATTTTACCTGAGGAATAACTTTCCTGAAGAAACTGCCTTCTTTTGATTTGCTCGTATTATGTAGTAGATTACTGTTTATACCCCTAAACCTTTGTACTTCTCTTTCCTTGCTGCTTATGCATTAATGGATGCATAAACACTGCCAATCCAAGCCAGCATTGTTTCACAACATCTTCCCAGCTATGTGCTTTAAGGGATGGCTGTACCTGTGTTCTAATCCCTCTGTACATACTCTTTCATTCATTGTCTTTTTAGGTTCTTAGTTTCATGCTTCAAAAGTATCATGATCTTTTATCAGCCTACAATAGCGAGCCTCTTCCTCAACAATAGTGCCTGATATGAAGGCAGATTGTAAATTGTCAGGCACTCTTAGACAAAGAATGCATTGGGGAAGGAGTTCTGAATAGGATTGTACTCTCATGGGCTTTCAATAAAAAATATCTCTAAGTTCACTATCAGATTTTAGTAAATTAAGGTCATCAAATCTAATTGAGAAACTTTGTACAATTCAGCTTGCTTTTACTCACACTTCAACCTGCCCATCAACTGGGCTTATTAAAATGTACATATGTGATTTTACCAGAAAACAATTCTTTTTCTGTGTACAGCATGTCAAATTCTAATATAATTTCATCCCATAACTGAAGTTTTAATTGAGTTGGCACCTGTTTGCTCATTTGTGAAACATATCCATCTCTTAGTAATATTGTTACAACTTCTCTTTGTGTATTGATAGAAAAATATGGCAAGGATTTATTTATTACTTTTTGTGGTAAGTCATCTCAGGAGCTCATTGTTACCTAAAACAAGGTAGCCTAGAGGATGCTGCCATTTTAAGGCCACAAAAGTATTTCTAAGAATTACTTTAGTTTAGAAAAAAAAACCAAAACAAAAAAAAAAAAACTTGGAAATTGTTTGAAATTCCTTCAAATCTTCTTTCCTCCATCATGTAAGGTCTCTCATAGTTTAATTTATACAGATGCCAGAATGTCTTTAGTAGTATCTGCTTGTATTATACAGTACTGACAGTCTGCATGTCGCTCTTGGCATTTAAATGAACAAGTTCTAGTACTAATATTTCTGAGAAAAACTAATAGTGAAGTCCCTTTAACAGCACATTTTTCTTTATTATAATAAGATCCAGCTTTAAACCTGACATTTACAAATTCCTTTTTCTGTTTAGGGTGAGTCTCTCTTCCCTGCTTTTTATCAACTGAACCAAAATTTTCCTATTCTCCTTTTCCTTTTCTCCATTTTTTGCTATTTAGCATCACTAAACTTCCTTCAGTTATTTATCCATGACACACACAGGTCTTAAATCAGAGTTATGACATAACAGTTTTTTACTGAATAGTGGCAAAGTAGCCCCTTACATTTATAGGTCTCACTACTTTAAAACCTGAATAATGCTAACAAGCAAACTCCACTATGCACACAATGTGTTGCCTGGTCTTTGTGAAAAAAAACACAAATGTGGCAGGCCAGAATATTCACAAAGCTCCTTTACAGTTATGTAGACTTTGATAAATATTACTCTTAACAACCATTTATTTTAACTGCTCTTTTATCTCCAACTTCAATTTCATTACAAAAGTTTATCTATATAACATTTTAAAAGTTCAAGTTTATAATTATATATGTACTTTAGATCTAAATAAAAAGCATAAGAAGATTTGAAGTACTTTTGAGAGGCAAACTTGAAGAGCTGTGATTATTTATCTGTGACATCTTAATTCTTGAAAAGTAGGAGTATCAAATTACCTGTTGAAAATAAATGCATTGAAACAACTTGTAATTACATGCCTATTTTGTCTACATTTGGATAAAACATTAGCTTCTGCTGGTTTTCCTCCAAAACTGATAAATTCAAATCAAATGCCATCCTGGCCAAACAGCATTGAAATGAACATAAAAGTAAAAGAAACAAAGTGAGGCACAGTCTGGCTGTGCTGATTCTTACCATTTGTTTCAAGTTGTTTGCTTACAATTATCATAATAATTGGAAGGTTACCAGGAAAAAAATGCGGAAGACAAGGAAAACTGCAAAAGTGATTAGTGTCAGAGTAATGTGAATACTAATGCACCTCCTCTCTAGGTGATTAGGAAAGAAGTTCAGTTTCCCTGGAATAGAGCAAGGTGCAGTACAGTGATTTGTCAACTTTCTGCATTAATTTAAAAGAAATACGTTATTCAAACAGAACAGTTTATGATAGCTTTTGTCCCCTTTTTAACACGTCTTTTATAGTTAAAAATACACGTGTTGTTTCTAGTAACATATTGATAACCCTGGTGTTACAATTTAAGGTGATTTATTTATTATGTAGCTCATAAACTGTGTTGTCTATAATAGTAAGTATCGCTTCTCATTCATGTAAAAGTGGCATTCATGTGTTTCCCAAATAAAAGCTTCCAGTGAAGCTAGTGCAGGGTTTTCCTGTGATTTTGTAGCTTATATGTCTGTTTGGACTCTGAAAGAGGTTTACACTCAAATCCAACTTTAACAGTATAGTAGAGATAGGCACCCATAACATTTGCAGCCACTTGAATGCACTCAGTATTAGAAGAGTACTGAATTAAAATGATGGGATAAACAGATTCAGAACTGGTGTTCCAGAGAAGCAACAGGTGAAATTATCTATGACCACAGACCACAAAGCCTCCAGTGTGAGTCAAATGATTCCATGAGTCTCTGGTGTGTGGGGAAATGGGCTCATGGTTTTTTCTCTGCATATATCCTTTTCAGAAGGTATTGTAGCTCTGAGAGGGAATTGGATAAAAGATCTTTGGGGGGCTACATTTTTTTTTTATATCAAAGAATGTATTTTTTATTTAGAATCTAGCAAAATAATTTGCTATAAGAGGCATTACCAGTGTACACCAAAAATCTGGATATATGATATTGAAGGGAACTGATAAGGAGAAAGCAGAAATAAATTGTGACCTCTTTAAGCATCAGGATAAGAAGTCTCCTTTAATTCTTATTTTCAGATAATGGAGGGAAAGAGAAACAAGAGGAAATCAGGTGAATGGTGTGCACAGCTAAGCTCTTGCACTGGGAAAGGTAGTTAGATTTACACTGAGATATTATCTAGGGTTTATTTTATGAACGGGTTTGCTACAAATGTCTTGATAAACCTCTTAGGAGGATGTTCCACAAATCTCTGTCTTATAATAAAAGTGTAAAGCTTCTTCATAACTACTTTGTGTTAAGGTTTTCCCAGTAATTTCTCCTTACAACACATCTGGAATATTGTCTGTTATGGTTAGATTTTAAAATCCTAGGGGGAGCAGTTCACATTATCAGTAAAATGTTTATGCTTAAGGGTAAGAATTAAATCCTTTCTTGGCCAATACAGTGAAGTGTACACTCAGACTTCCACTACTTTTAATCACTTTCCTTTTACAACTTTTGCAAGTGGCATCCCCTGTCCCAGCCCCTTTATTAATGGCCAGTTGTAAATGACTTTAGCAAATGGAGCACCATTTGTCACACCATAACAAGTGACGCACTGTACTGTATTTCTAGCCCTACCACTTAATTTAAGCTTTGAGATTTATAGCTTGTCATCATCCTCTCTATCTTTCTGTTCCTTCTTTGTGCCTTCCCAAGTGCTAAAACAGCTTGTTGGGAAAGGGATTTAGAAGTAAAAGCAGACATTTCTACCTTGGCTCAGAGCTCTGAAAAGCACTCATTCAACTCTTTCACCTGTGTGGTGAATTCTCCTGGTGGATTTTCTTCTCCTTTTTAAATGCTTCTCCACATTTAACTGATATTTGATGAAAAGATCCCCCTCTTACAATTTCTTTCCAAATAATCCCACTGTAATTCCGCTGCAGTCACCTGTGTATACGCTGTATTTGTTTATTACTTTGAAAGACACATACAGAACAGACAGCAGCCAACTTGTTTTGCAAATTAAAAAACTTTTATTTAAACTTGAAATGAGTTCTTTCTTCATGGTGTGCTGCCATGCTCTATGCCATCAGCAAATTTTCCTGGGCTACAAATTTGTAGCCCATTCCTCTGTCTAGGCTATATAGATGTTTATATAGATTGCAGGCTCTGTGCCTTATTTCATGGAAAGTGGCAGACATCCAAGCAGTGACCCCACCAGTTTAAAGTTCCTATGAATCAAACATCTGTTCTGTGTTTGTGAATTTGTTTGTTTGCTTACTTAAGAGCACTGAGCATTGGCCTTGCACATGCTTACCCTAACAGAGCAGATAGGTTGTTGAGGTTTACTTTTAATTATAGTAGATTGCAGACTCTTTTATTCTTGTTTTCCTTGTGCTGTGAGCAATTAACGTGCTCATTTACCTCCAGACTGGTGAGACCACTGGTCTCTTGGCCAATGCTATGAAAACCTAGCTGGGCACAAGGGTCCTGCAGCAGTTTGCAGCTTTAGTGATCCCAAACTGCAAACACTTGGCCTGTTCTTCTACTGCCCAGCAGGTTGTAAAGTATTTTCACTGGTATAAAGTGAGTGAAAAGCACAGATTCAGAGATAGGCAGGCAGAATCTCCAGGCACAGCAGCACTGGTATTTTGCGCTGTTGCTGTAGCTTAGCAGGGGAGACACAGGTCAGCAGAGGTGAGTTAGGTGTGCTGGGGACACAGCAAAGCCAGAGAAATTCACAGCCCAGTCTCAGCCTTTCTGTAGCTGTTGTGTCACCAGGTCTGTTTTCCACTCTGAAAGAATGCTGAAGCCATTCCAGTGCTTCTTTCCTGAATCCTTGCAGCTACAAGCCTAAGCAGGGGATTGTCATGTGAAAATGGTATAAGAAGCTTTCAGAAATTCCGTATAAATAATGTCATATGACTTGTAATTTTCAGAACAAAAGAGCTAAAGATCAAGCAAATTGTTTTAGCTAGAATTCTGATTGCACATGTCTACCTTAGAGCAGCAGCCAGGAGTGCAGGCAGGATCTGTGTGCTCATAAAGTGGGAATGGAACTAAGAATAGAGCTGGAAAGCAATTCTCTGACCTGCTGGTCTTCAGTGTAGTCTTCTTAAATCTTCAGGATAAATTCCAAGGAGTACACTGAATTTATAGGAATTAAGAAGGCACAGAATTAATGAACAAAGTCAGGTCTAGTAAAAGGAGGTACATTTTTACTAAATTTTATGAAGCTGTACCTTTTCACATAGCTTTGAATTTTAACACAGTAAATCACTTTGTATACTCCTACATTAATCCATTATTTTCTACAGCATGGTCACAAATGCTTTTCTCCTCTGATGCAGTTCTACTACGTCGCTTTGAATGTGATCCCTTTGTATAGGCTGGCCAAAATCACATTTGTTTGTTTTCCTAGTGCTGTATCACATTGCAAGCCCTTATTTAATTTGCTGTTCGCTACTAGTCCTCAGTCTTTCTTTTTTTTAGTGCTTTCCAAACACTATCTTCCTTCCATAGTATATTTGTGTTTGAGATTATTTCTCTTAAATATTTGAATTTTGAGTATTCATTACTGAGGATTGTTTTGCCTTGTTTTTCAGATCTGTTCCCCAGCTCTCGTAAACTCTCTAAGTCTCTGTCATTTAAATAAAGTTTTGTAAGCAAATAATGTGCAATTAATTTGCATTCCACCCCCTCTTTAATTTATTTATGAGTAAAAAAGAGGAAGATGCAAGCAGGTTCCAGTGGGAAAAAAGGGGAAAATGGAATTAACACCAGTGATCACAGTATTTTACTGGGTACCTCTAATGTCAAAAGTTACCTCTAATATGAATGTCAAAAGTTAGCATTATACCTTCGTACATCCTCTGACATATCATATATATTGAAATTAATATCTGTTCTTTGTTGGCTGGAATATAACACAAAAATAGGAATATCTGATGTCTTTTGAATCTGCACGTTTGGTTTTTTTGTAATGTTCATGAACACATAGAGCAAAATGATAATTTCATTCCCATTCTGTGGAACAATACCAGCTTCTTGCTTCTTTTCAGGACAGAGCCATATATTAAATTAGTGGCTCTATTAGTAGTGCACCAGGTTAGAATGAAGCTTCAATGACATCACAATGTTTCCTTAAGCAGTGGGTTTTTTCTAAGAGCATAATCTCATGGATTCCCTCTGGACCTGCCTCCATACACAAACACACTTTAATAAGTGAGACCTCTGATGGGGTCATCAAGACCAAAATGAACGACAACAAAAAAAAATCTTCGGTCCTGCTCTTATTTAGTTAGTGACCCAACCTTACCCTTTAAATATAGTAGGATCAACATACTGGGCCATGACCTCAAAGAGCTGTCATGTCACTTTTACTCTGCTTTTCTTTTAAAATGTTATGTAAGTTGGGGAACTCAGCTGCAATGTATGCTGTATCATATACCTAGATTTATTTCTCTGGATTAAGGGAAATATCTGTGGAAAGTGTGCATTTAATTATTCACAGATTTATTTGGGTATTTTAGGTTTGAAATGGCAAAACAGAAAAATAAAAGTGTCACCTGTAAATTTTTAGCAACTGAAAGTGATCACATTAGTAGTATATTCAGTAGTTCTGTTGAAATCCTTACCTATTCCTTACCACTGCTCTTCCAAACCTTCTCAGGTTGGTTCATGCTTGGACAAGTCTTTGACTAAACAAGAGTTACTGTAAGAGGATTGCCAAAGTCATTTTCCCCAAGCTCTCCATTTTTTATTATTTGAATCTTAATGTGTTTCACTGTTAATTTCAGGCAGGGTTGTAACTTTGTTTTTGTGTCAGAGATGTGTTTTGTTTGTCAGTGGGATTTTTTTACACTGGTCTGGGGTTCAAACACAAAGGCAAAATGCTTCTTTTTGTATCTTTAATCCCCTCCAAGTCCTGTGTCTCTGGTCACCTGGCAATTAAGTTGATAACATCCAGACATAAATATGTCACAAACAAAACATTACGTGATTGTTTGATGTAGTTACAGTTCATGATGGAAACAGTTTCTTCTTTACTAAATCTGCAAAAGTAAATTCTGAGCTAAAAGCTCACAATTGTCCCATCTTGCTTCAGAATGACTGAATATTAATTTTAATTTTACTGATATACAACAGTTATAGGCAGGAACAGCATTTGGTAACATGAGCAATGTTTGAGTTGTTGTTTTAATGTTAACTGACTTTTTAAGGATAAAGGCAGAATTCCAGATGTGGAATAATACGTTTCAATTAATCTTCTTTTTAAAATGACACTTGAGTGTAGACATTTATTCTTTTATTTTATCAACACATGGCATGGATTTGAAAACATAAACTTGCTCTCTAACCAAAGCCAAGCATCTGAATAGAAACAAAGCATCAAATGTAAGTTTTCCCTAGCACAGTTAATTTTTATTAATATGGATACTACTAGTAATAGCAATGTTAATAGAAGTAGCATTAATAATAATCCTAAGACCACTCTAAAGCTATTATTCTGGTATTATGGCCACTGTCACAGGCCTGGTACATATTAGGAAAGCACACTGAGACACAAAATATATCCAAAGGATGGGACAGAATGACCCAACTTAAATGCACAATAAGAATGCAGGACCACCTGCATTTTATTTCCAGAAAAGGCAGCAGGACCTAGCAGAAGAACATTTTATTTCAGAATTTTCCCCCAATATCTTTCTCAACCAAAGCCCGAATACAAGGTAAGAAAAGACAGCAATTACCTCCATTATATAGCACAGAGTCTTAAGGAAACCTTACTTTCTGTGCAGAAAAAGGAAAGGCAACAGACCAAAATAGAGCCAGGGCATGGTGTGTGATGATTTGTAGCACTGCATGGGAGTGGTGATGGCTGCTGCTTGCCACAGTGGATGTGAAAGGCCAAGTGACGTTTGCATCTCATAAAATAAACCAAATCAGGCAGAAATGTAGTTTGAAAGTTCTCAGTTTGATTTTGGAACAATATGGTATTTCATCAGTTTTTGGATAGGAATCTTTTGATTCTGTAAACTGGAAGTCATCATGTCAGACTTCAGTGAAGGACTGAACAAAGTTTAGAACATATAATTTCTTCCTTAGCAAAATGTTACTATTTTCTCTCATAGCTAGATGTTCCCATAGAGTTTGGAGTAATTTCTATTTCGAATTTTGTCCTGTTCTGCTTTTTGAAGGGTCTTTTTTAGCAATACGTTTTAAAAGGTTGGTTGTTTTTTTTAATGCCATGAAAATTTGCATCAAATGTAGTAAGAATGCTTAGCTATTTTACTGGAAATAAAATTATGGCTATAATTTTTTTAATATAAAGGATAAATCGCTTTCAAATTTAGAAGCAAGGTTGATGCATGCTGTATTTATCCTGCCTTCGGCAGTGAGAAAGTCTAGTTCTGTTTTTCACAATATTTTGCAGTCATCTGTAGATCATCCAACCTGCTTCAAAAATGTCCATGGACTATCTTGTCTCCAGCTCTTATTCCGCACCTGGGGAAGAAGGGCAGTAAATAAAGTACTTAAGATTTAGAGTAAAATATACTTTATTATTTAAAAACTGTATCTTAATATCACTGGAATAAATACAAATATGGGTTCCCAGCTGTGCCTGGCAGCAGTGGGAAGCCAGCCCCGATCCTGCCTGCCTGCAGGTACTGACAGCAGTCGGGAGCCAGGCTTGGGCTCTGCCTGCCGGGAGGCATTTGATAACAACTGGGAGGCAGCTCCTGCTGGCTGGCACCGGCAGCAGTCCTGCACATCACCACTGGTCTGCAGGCTGTCGAGCTGTGTGCATCAGATTAACCTCCAGAGGTCCTTTCCAGGACTGTTTGCTAAAATAGGATATGATTTGCAATAAATTTCAGGGATGTCAACAGGATTTTAGAAATGGCTTTGTTTTGGAAGATGCTAATGAGCTCTGCTGATAGATTATCCTGCTAGAGTGAAGAGCATTAATTTATTATGTCAACTGGAGACTTTTTAGAAAACTTGTATAAAATTTAAATCACTGCAGATTATCTTCCACTAGTGTCCTGAGAAAGGACTCTTAACTGTTGTGAGAGAGCCTCTCACAATGACTACACAAAACTCTACCCATGCCCACCTCCATCATAAAATAAAACACTGCACCAGACCACTGGTGATGTGATGGCTCACAAAGGCCTTTTCAGTAGCTCAGCAACTGGAATTAACTTCCCAAAGTCAAGCAGAGCTGAAGTGTGAGAGGGTGGCAGGGAGAATGCGGGTGCTCCAGCTCTGCTCCCTGTTCCATCTGCTGTAGGTTTTGTCGTGGAGCCATGAACCCAAGAGGTGGCAGGAGGACAGCTTGAATTGGGTGAAAGATAATGCATGTCGTGCTCTGTAAAGCTGATAAAAGGCATGTTTGTACTCAGTTTCCTGAAACAAATACATAGGAATCCAAGGGGGTTTTAATTCTGATTACTGTATGTTGGACTTTAAAGAACAGACATGCTGGATTGAGGGTACAGTGTTGTTTTTCCTTCTTTTCTGAATCTTTCTGACAATCAGTAACAATTTTCCTCCCAGTTACCAGCTGACTCTTTTCCACATGCAAATGTCCTGCCAAAGCTGACACAGTTGAGGTAACCGGACTAAAGTTCTGCTCTAATTTCAAGACAGCTAATAAGCCTAATTTTTCAGAATGTGGTAAGAGAATAACAAAAAATTGTTTCCAATTTCCAATGTTTGTTACCAGCTCTTTTAAGTTCATTAGTGGTATATCTGACTTAAAAGGCACTGAAGGGTCAGGATTTGTTATGCAGGATATGTGGCTCTCAGCAGTTGAAAGTCAGTGTAATCTGGTACGTCTTGAGTTATGAGTCTGAAATATTGTCTTCTAATAGTGGCAAGTAGCAGATAACAGGTTTTATATAATCATATTTCAAAATGAGAGGACAATAAACAGCAGTATTTGAAAGTAGAAATTATGAGGCAAGATGGACTACTACCCTTTTCCAAGAAGTTGGTGAAACAATTCCCAGTGATGACATTTGTTGGCAATAGCTCCAGGTATCACTGACTAGGCCAAATAGACAGCATCTCTTACTGCAAGGTAAAAGCCATAAATGGCAGAAAGATTTCCATTCTGTAATAATTCTGTACCTCAGTCTAACCCAAAAGCATAAAACTGAGGCTGTAATATTGCAGTAATGCTTTAGTTTTCTGTTAGCTTGGACTAAAGAATGCTGCTACACAGTATAAAGTTGTATCTACACCTCTCATAAAAATAGTCAACCATTTATAAACTCCTGTTTTAACAAGGTTGAGCAATTTTAGAGATCAAACTGTAAAATTAGTGCTCCCTGGGATTTGTATGGATAAAAGATTTGTCAAATTTTTGAAGCTCTGAACTTGCTAAGATAAAAAGAAAGCAATTATTGTGAGAAAACATTTTTGTTCAAATTTGAGACTGGCAATATAATTTTCATGTAATTTATTTTAGAATAGCAACTACAAATTCACAGTGTTTTAATTTCATATTTCCAAATAAAAGTTCTTGTTCTTGAGTTAAACTTCATTTTCCAATGAAAATAGCAGTTTATTCTTTAAGATTTTCAAATTATAATTTCTTTTTTTAAAAAGTAATCTGTATTTATTTATGTTATATATTTATTTTGTATGTTTCAACTATTAAGATTTCAATTTTCATTGTTTCCTTTAAGAATTAATTTTATCTTGTTTGAAATTCTTAAACTTTAATTACTGGAAAGTATTTTGCAGTATTTTACTTTTATGAAGTATGACCCAGTAGTATGGAATGCATAACAGATTCTGAGCAGTTGAATGTACACTTACATCTTGAAAATAGAGTAAAGTTACAAGACTGACACTAAGGAGATATGTAGTCATTAACTACTTCCAGTCCTTAATCACTACAAGTGCTGTGATGTCCAGTGGTGTCTGATCCTCTCTAAAGATCAGGAAGAGTAAAATAAATAATTAAAATAAATAATTTGGTTGCACTGGGTGTGAGCAGGTTCCAGACTAAATCAGCCTTGTTCCCTTGAAGGTTAATATATATACTGAGTTATTTCCAGGGCTATGATTTCTGCCCATCCATCAGTTTTGTGCAGGCTTTAAAGAATATGGTAGCAAGAATAAAACTACAAATCTGTCAAATTTTAGTCTTTAGAAGTGAGACTCATTTAATTGTTTAGAAAAAGTCCAGTCCTAAGTTGTCTTAGTCCTTTAAAAAGACATTCCCAGAGTACATCAATTAAGTATTAAAATTCATTCCTTCCTTCCTTGCAAGTTTTTTTCTTCTGTCAGTAGTTGCCTACATAGTCTGAAAGCACATCAGATAAAATTAAACTAACATACCACTACTGGCTGTAAGTGTCTTGGGAGACTTATGATAATGATGTGAATTACAAAGATTTGTAGTAACTGAGTTTAAAGTCTGTTATTTGGAAATAGGCAAGAAGTTTCCAGGAGATTTTGGTGTCTTTCCTTTTTATCCATTGTGGTTGAGTTCAAGATAATCCTTGAGGGCATTTACTTTCACATGTAGAAAATAATCATTAATTGTTTTGAAAGGAATAGAAATCAAAGGCAGTTAAATTCCACAAATATAACAAGTATTTATCTCACTGAGTTCAGAAAAGAAGCAGATGGAATGTATTTCCAGGGATGGAATGTATTTCCAGAATTATTAAGCATTATAACTTGTTTAAAAGCTCCTGAATTTGCAGTGCAGTGTACCTGAATCACAGATTGTATATTATTCCCCAGTCTCATTAGAGCTTTCAAGGAGAAAGCCATCTTTGCTTCTACAAGCTTACTAGTGTGTCTGCCAATGCAATTTATGGTGCAGGAGTGACCATTAACTCCTACTCCTTTAAAACATATTTTCTCTTAGAGACCCTGACAACTTAGACATAGGACAAAAGTGTAGTTTATTGACTTCTGATTGAAGAAGATGGAAAAGTAGTCTACAAAAAAAATAAAAAAAGTAACAAAAATAAAGCTTGAATTATGTATACTGTAAGGTAATAAACAAGATGTCCTAACTACTAAATCCTCCCATGAGCATAAATTGTTATTTATTACTTGCATTACACTGGAGAAGTTAAAGAAGGAGCAGGGCCGCATTGTGCTTGGTGCTGTATTGAGAGAACAAAAGCATATTTGTCTGAGAGAATTTACCAAACCCATTTACATTAAAGCATTTATTCACAATCCCAACTCTGTCACATATTTAAAATGTTAGTCACAGCAGTCATCTATAATTACCTATCAAAATGAATACGTAGCTCCCCTCTGAAGGCAGCATTTGCTTTCCATTGCTGCCCCAGCCCCTCGGCGGGATGGAAGCAGCCGTGCCCTGTCCTTGCCCCAGCACGGGCATGGCAGGAGCCACGGGCAGCAAAGGGGACACTGGGCACCCCAAAACAAGGAGAGAAAGTGCAGCCTTCCTTCCAGATCAGCTCCCTCTTGTCTAGATGCCTGTGACAGGAATGAAGCCTTGCTTAGGCCAACACTCATTCCTCATGCAACACTTACTCATGGCAATGGTCCTGCTCGTTGCAGTTTGACAGATTGCTGCCAGCACACCATTTAGTTATAAATATTTGCAGTATCCGGCTTTATTCATGACTAAGTAAGTTCAGTTATGAAATAATGCAATTGATACTTAAAGGAACACTAATTTTTACAGTATATTTTCCATTGTAAGTATTTTTACTGCTGTCAGTGGGAATAAGTTTAGATCTTGTTTCAGCTCCAGACCAGAGAACATGACTTCATTGCTGAGTTGCAGCCACTAACATGTGGTTGTGGGGATATTTACAGCATGTAGTGGTGTTTCTAAAGGCAAATAGAGAAAGAAAAAGTAATAGGCATAGAAAAAAAATGTAGAGTGCACAGTTTAACAAAGATGTGGAGCCTTGTTATCTGTTGTGCTTTCACTGGAAAGGGCTTAATTGTGCTTTCAATTACATTACATGGCTTTCCTGTGTTTCTTTGTTCCACAGAATAACACTGTTCAGCCTTTCTCATGGAAGAGTAAAAAAAATTCCTTGTCTTGCAAACAGTCTGAATTTGATACAGGATGAGATGCTGAATACAGCTGGTCTAATACTTGTATTATGACTTTGCTGTCTCTTCAAATCCTTTACATTGTGAATTTCTAGTGAAATGTTGATGCAGATTCCAAGGAAATGTTGTTCAAAAACCTGGGATCTATGGATAGGAAATGACATCGTATTCTCTTTTCTCATTTAAAACAGTCAGAGATTTGGCAACCTTGGTAAAAATGTCAAATAAAAAATTGAAACTATTTAACATGAAAAGTTTAATCAAAGCTTTGAAATGAACCAATAGAAAAATCAGAACCTTTATACTTTTCTACTGTTACATTGCATCTCAAAAGTACAAATTAAATGTCAAATAAGAATTGATTTTCCCATCTTGGACCGACAGCTACTTAATTTCTTTGATATTAAATATAGTATTAAAGTAATAGGAAACCCACAAAAGCTCCTTACGTTTCACAGAGATTTCTTTTTCTATTTGTTTTGCTTTTTTCTATTCTTTCTAAGCAGTAAATGGGAAACCACAAATCCCACAAATCATGAAAGATCCATACAGATCTTAAGTATTGAAAGTTCTGTTCCTGTGTCTCAGCTCAAGAGCACATAGGAAAAACATTCCTAACTTTACTTGCAAAATAGCTGAGCAATTTCTGCTGAGGAAAGAGATCTTGGAATCACAAAAGCTAACTGGAGAGAATAAACAAGCCAACCCAATAAATTAGGCAAAACAAATCTAAAACCATAGCTCATTGCTCAGAAGTGAGCAAAAACTATTAAGAGAGGAAGAGGAACAATCATTACTTCATGGTGCTTTCACAAACCAGATATTTTAGAAACCTTCCTTCCCACACTTCTCCCTCCCTTTTTTGTAACTGTAGTTAGAACCTGAGAAGTTACAGAAGAAGGGAGATAGGATGATCAGAAGTGTGGAACTGTTTTCAGTACAAAGAATAACTAGATGCTTTTCAGTCTGGGATAGATGACTGATGAGGGATATAATAAAACTCCATAAAATCAGAATAGCATGGAGAAGGTGATTAGGGAACAATTATTCACTGTCTCTCATAATACAAGAAAAATAGGCTTCAGATTATATTGTCAGATAGCAGGTTAAAATCAAACAATACATAATAATAGATAATAGCAGCTAAAAATTCTGGGGGGCTGTAGATAATAGAATTTCCATGGATTCAAAAAGCAATTAGACAAATTCATGAAATCCACCAAGAACTGACTCAGAATATGTGACAGCAGATGCCTGAGAGATGGAATATTACAGTAGGGAGGCAGCACTAGATGCCTGTTTTATTGTTATACTCTTTTCTAAGCATCTTCTACTGAGCACTGGATTACAGTGACTTTTAATCTGAATAAATATTATATAGTGCTTCCAGAAAATACAGCCATGCTGGAATCCTCTTGCTAGGATTTTCCTTTTCCTTTCTCTTTATGATGGAGGTGTAGAATACACAGACACTTACTGAAAGCCAGTGTGATGATGCTCAACACACCTGAAATCAGTCCCCAAGGTGTCTTTTAAAGGGATTCCATACACAGCTGCACCAGAAATTGGTGGCTTGGTCTTTTATTCTTGACAGAATAAAATTCTTGACTACCTCAGTTTTGCTTTACAAAGTTTATATTTTTATTAAAATGAGATATGGATTAACTAAGTTAAGGGAGAAAGAGAAAAAAAAATCCAAACAAAACAAATCTTTTCTTTCCTCTATAAGTTAGCATCTGTGCAGGGTTTTGACATCCAGTGATGTTGCATTACAGCTGCCCCCAAATGTAACTTGTGCCAGAATAGTATCAGAGATATACAAGGGTGTTTTGGTTTATTTTTTTCAAAGTATAGATTCCCTTTCATCATTCTTACCAGTGCTTTTCTGCTCAGCTGATCCAGGCATCCAGCATCTTAAAACTAAAAGGCAGTTGAAGTAGTTATTGAAGTTTTTGAACCTACCCTTAGTATTTGTAAGTTTGGTCAGTGCCTTTCTGCAGTAGGTGCCTCACTAAAACGCAGTGTTATCCCAAAGGCTGGTGCTGTGTTACTGCTGCAGCGCTCTCCCCTCACGTCTGTTTCACCCTTAATCTACATTATGTATATGCACAGACAGTTCTTTTCCCACTCCCACATTTTGCTTTATGTTTTTGTAATACTCCATCTGTATTTCTTCAAATAGTTATGATGATACAATATAATAAAGTTCCCCTATTCTTCCTCTTCCTTTTACAAATGCTTCCCAGAGTAGTAAAGGGAATTTACTTACTGGCTTGAGAATGAGGTCCAAAAGCTATGTGAAATTTTTCAGTGTCTGAAATGATATACAAACTGCAGAAGACTAAGGTTCTTCGAATTACAGAAAAATATAGCAGTTATCCCTTCTTTTGCCTATAAAATATACTGTGCCTGTCTTTAGAGACCAGAAAATCTGGAGTTTGTAAGCCTTTTGCGTCGTTGGTAAATATAAATAAATAAACTAAACAAAGCACACCACAGGAGCCTATTCCATCATTCCTAAATCCACTTTCTCTTCAAATAGGCAGGTGTTTTTGCTTCATATACTCTGTCAGGCTAAACATACTGCACTCTAAAAAAGTCCAAGGTACTGTTCATACTCCAAATATAGCGTAATGCCTGAAACACAAATTGAGAGGGAAAACACAGTCCAAATTTTGCTGACTTTTCTGGATAGATATATATTCTGTGACATGCACAGCAGCACTTTTTCACCAGTCTTTTCAATATAACATGAGAAAGATTCAGGGCAGCAAGCCCTGTTCAGTTTGGTGTCCCACTGGTAGCCTCATGGTCCCCATAAAGCATCCTTCCTCCTGACATGTAGTGAAGGAATCAAAGCTGCTCTGTGTCTCACCAATTGCCAGCTGCCGTTTCTATTCCGTGTTGCCTTTATGAGCTATTTCTTATTCAAAGTTATAGGACCAAAATGGAAAATTTCAGGACCAAAGAAATAAACATTTCCTGTATTGCCCCCCATGCTATGTGGTGTGCCACTTAGATGTAGTTGATTATTTGGATTCATACCTTTGTATCTTTTAAGCTCACTGCCTCGTTCACATTTCTTATACTCTGGCCAAGTTTGTTGCAGCTTGTTATGTGTCATCATGTTTTCTTGCAATTCATCACTCTAGCTTCCAGCAGCCTAATCAGATGCCATGTAACTGAATTTAACACAACAGAATGTATAAAAAATATTTTTTCAAAATGTTTTCATCTGCCAGCATGTTAGGTACTGAGCCATGAATCTGTGCATAATGGGGAAATAGAAGCTGTATGCCCAGTGAAGTACGTCTGCTGTTTGTGAATTAATAAGCAGATCTCTCCAAAGTAAAACAGTATTTCAATTTACAAACATTTGCTGTAGCTATTGGCATGCCATTGCTTCATATTCCTGCTATTCACAGATCTTTAAGCCAGTGTCTCACTCCCTCCTTGCCCATGGTCAAAGACACGACTCAGACATCTCTTCCCTGAAGGTCAGTCTCAATTTGCCTTTATTTCTATGAACTTCAGGGGTTTTTTTTCTGATATTGCTTGGCTAAAATTTAGAGGTAATTCCTGTTCCAAATGAATAAATTAAGTTCAGTGTACAGATCATATCTACTTAATTTTAAAATTAAACAACCCGAGCTTTGGTGCAAATCTTGAGGTACTTAAAATATTGTTCTGCCTGTCCATTTCATTTTGTAATGCATTTTTCTTAAAACAGTGTATGATGGAAGAACTGATCTTCACATTTTAAGAGAGGAGACAGAACATACAGAAAGGCTAAACATTGGAATAAAGATTATACATAAACTGTGTGTGACAATATAGAAAATAGCCTAATGCTCTGAATGGTTACACAGCTCCCAGAACACCTACTCATGCCATCTTAACTCTAAGTTTTTTTTACACCCCTATATGATCCATTTATTCTCTTAAAATGTTGGCAGCATCTGAAGATAAGTACAGAGCAATTGTCTGGTTGAGGGAAATTGACAATATCTGACTTAGAAGGACAAAAATTAAAACCAAATTATAAAATGAGAAGCCCTCAAAAGGAAAGGGGCATGCAGCTATTGCAAAAGTAAATGAAATAGCATGAGAAAAGAATAAAAGAAAAGCCATTACACTTGAAATTTTGTAGAAACCTGAATTGGATGAACTAAGAAAGGAAAGTGAGTAGAAAATACCTGAGATGATGAGTTCAAGGCAGCAGGTTGGTTTCAAGAGCTGCCATTAAGTTTGTGGGGAGAAGGATTAAAGAAACTGGGATGGGAGAGAGTGGACAGAGAAAAGTAAATTTGTCTAGAAAGAATGAGAAAAAGCTGTAGACATATTTTAACTCCAGTGAGCAAGAGTGGTTGAAATTTCAGAGCTACTCTCTTTTAAAAGCAAATTTTCTTAAGAATGTTGAGGGTTTGAAAAAAAGGAACAGTTAATTACCAACTTCAAATCTAACGGCTGCTAGCAATGTTTCCTATCAAAATGGAAAGTGAGAGATTCTCAGCAAATATCAAGCCAGTATTTACCTGCAAATGCCCCATATATTAATATTGATGAGAATTATCCCATTTTTTTAATACTGATGAGAATTTTCCCATTACTTCACAGAAAAAGCATGATGCCACTAAAATGATGAAACCTGAATATAACCTTTTCAGCAAGAGATAAAATATATTGATTACTGACTGCTGTAGGTCATCCTTAAAGAGCTTAATGTTTGATTTCCTTCCTTCCTTCCTTCCTTCCTTCCTTCCTTCCTTCCTTCCTTCCTTCCTTCCTTCCTTCCTTCCTTCCTTCCTTCCTTCCTTCCTTCCTTCCTTCCTTCCTTCCTTCCTTCCTTCCTTCCTTCCTTCCTTCCTTCCTTCCTTCCTTCCTTCCTTCCTTCCTTCCTTCCTTCCTTCCTTCCTTCCTTCCTTCCTTCCTTCCTTCCTTCCTTCCTTCCTTCCTTCCTTCCTTCCTTCCTTCCTTCCTTCCTTCCTTCCTTCCTTCCTTCCTTCCTTCCTTCCTTCCTTCCTTCCTTCCTTCCTTCCTTCCTTCCTTCCTTCCTTCCTTCCTTCCTTCCTTCCTTCCTTCCTTCCTTCCTTCCTTCCATCCTTCCTTCCTTTCCCATCCATGGTTGCCCAGCAGGCATCTCAGTACTCACTGACCCTGCCAGTTCAACTATTAAAGAATTTATCTCTCTGAGGAGGCCTGATGTCAACATGATAATCTGTTTGGCGGCCCTTATGATGTCCCATGAATAAAACATATGACAACACAGTTTGAGCTGCAGAGCTTACTATCTGTTACCAAAGAGAGTGTTTGGAAGCTCCCTGATGGCTCAGCCATTCTGATTCCCAAAGGTTGTCTACTTTATACTTTGGCTAACCCACTGACTACTCACAAAAGGTGTAGTTAACTATTTTTCACTGCCAGCATCCAATTTTTGAATGGCATATTAAAAAAAGAACTAACGCAACAGTCTGGGGATTTCACTTGTGTATCTGTGGTGAGAGAGAAATAAAGGATTTTCATCAAGCCAAGAAAGTGCTTCATGGGGGGAGGGGAGAGAGAGAGAGAACTGAATTTCTTTAAGGAAGATCTTAAATTACTTATAGTGGAGTGTTAAAATAGCCACTTGAACTTACATGAGACTACAAGTGAAAGTATGGCAGTTCAACTCATAAAATGTGTTCCTCAAATGCATTGTATTTGTGAACTACTTTAAATAAGTGAACCTTTTCCTTTGACTACCTGTTGAAAACAAGGAACTCTGATTCATGGTTCTTCCCACAAGGCTGAGAATCACTTCTTGGCAAGTTAAGGAGGTAAAACCGGTTCCTAGTTCTTAAGGCGGATAAAGTCGGTGTGGAATTGTTTAATGTGACCTTTCCAGCACAAGAACGCTGTTGTTTTCCTATTTTCGAGGGGTTTTTTTAAAGCCTAGTCATTAAAAAATGCTTATAGCTCACTTTTTCCCCCCTGGAAATCTCTCCCTTTATGTAGAAGCTTTGGCCATTAATCCTTTAATTATGTTCCTGCTTATATTTAATTTTTGATCTTCTATACTAGGAATCATAAAATGCACATTTTATATAAAGGTTGGTTTATACTACTGCATAACAGCTGCTGTTGGCCAAACAACTTTCCAGGGACTGTCTCTTGTCCATCAACAGTTCTCTTTTCAGCAGCAAACACTCAGCAGAGCACTTTTTACCCTGTGGATTCTGTGTTTCGTGTTAGTTATTATCAGATGCCACTTATCCTTTCATAGTAGTAATATCTGCACAAAATTCAAGTTAGAGTAAATGGGTTAAATAGATGAGGTTGGGATGTTTTTTGAGTAAATTCAAGCTGTGCAAGTGAAAAGTTGCTTTAATAATCTGTGCAATACAGTAACTGAATGTCAAGGAAATGTCTAGTTTAAAATAAATAAAATTAATGCCTTACTAAATCTGGGGCTGATCACCTTCCTGATGAGTCTAATTTATTATATAAGATATTTCTGTCAATATTAAAATTGGACAGTTAAAATTGTACAATTAGTATTTTAGATGGTACAAAAATTTCTAGATTTTGATTTTAAGAACACATTAATATTGAAAAGCTCTAACCTCAAAACTTGCAGAGGTAATTATTTTTAATAAAAATATCAACAAAAATAATATGCAAGGGGTTATTTCACCTTTATGGTTTTTGGGTTTTTTCATTCCCCCTTCATTTGGATCATAGTTGTTTAGAATGTTCATTCCATATTGTGTATTTTCTAGGATCTTGCAGAGTCCATTTTAGTGGCCACTATTAATGTTTTACCTGAACATATGGCTAGTTATCTTCATCAGGAATTTTGAAATCAGCAGGAAATTTGCTTCAATTATGAATAAGTAAAAGCTCTTTTTAATTTTTTTTTATGGAAGTCTATCTTGCCTCCTTCAGCTTAGGTAAAGCACTGTCACCATTGTAGCTTAAGTCTCCCTGCTTCTCAATTTCAGCCAAAATCTTCACTTTAATTAATGCATCAACAGGAGGGCAATAACTTCCTCAGTTTTGTGTTCTCTGCTCAGAGTTTTGCTTGATAAAAGTTGTCCTTAATATTTCTTTGTTTTCTATATGACATTCCCAGATAGAATTTTTCAGTTGTTTCGTTATAAATGCTGACTAGAAGTGCTGAAGGTTGCAGTAGTAGTAATCCTAGTTTAGGCTCTTCATTATATGCTTGTAAATTTATTGCCCATTGTTTCAGGACATCAATTACAGGTGTCAAAAAATTATACATTATTATATGCTAAGCACTTTACTTGTAAGAAATGGTGTAAGAGGAAAAGTGCATCAAAGCTGTATTAGTTTGTTCTGTTCTGTTTGTTTGAGAAGTAGCATTACAACTTTGGAAAATTAGTTCCAAACATTTATTAAAAGATAGACATTCTTTGATGCAAAAAGTGAAGGGAAGACATGACCAAGAGCATGAAACAGGAAGAAGAAAGTCTTTACCTCTTTCAAGGGTGTGTTGTGCATGCCAAGGGGAAAGGCCAGGTTTGGAATTGGGAAAAATTGTTTCAGTGAGAGCTGTGGAAGTGCTGCATTGCATTGCCTGTGTAACCTCCAAAACAGATTGGACAGACATCCACTGGACAGACATCCATTGTCAATTACAGAAAGCATATTGGATCCCACCTTGGGCAGAGGGTTGGTCTACATGGATTGAAAAGCTCCTTCTCAATCCTATGTTAAGTCACAATTTTCTAACATCAGGGTAAGCGACACATACATCCATACAGAAATACATTACTTTAATTTTCATTCTGATAGCACTCAGGCTCAGTGATAGGAGACCCTAGATCAAACATCAATTAAAGCTACTTTTGTAAGCAGAGCTGGAATGTAACCCTGCAGAAAGTAGACACCATTTTGTATGCTGTCAGCAGCTCTAAGGAAGAAAAAATTAGAGAAATTGTTTTCCATTAGTCTGACTCATTCTGTGATTCTGTTACTTTGTGAAGCAATGCAAATAATGTAGTAGGCAGGATTAAGAATGAGACATTCCATTTCACAGCAATCACATGTGACACTTGCAAGTAGATTTTAAAGGAGTTTTCATGCTCATGGACAATTAGCAGGCTCCAGATGATTTCTTTCTTTGTGAAGTTTCTTAAGACTGAAAAATGCAATTCACTCAATAATAAATTTTTTCAAATAATAAAGGGGGGAAAAATATAGATTTTATGCTTATCATAACTCACCTTAGAAGAAATCATTCAGCTCATTAAGAGTTTGTAGCATCCCACAACTGTCTTCCATATCTTTTTCTTCTACTTATTAACATAGCATCCATGATGTACCAGAGTATTTTTGTGAGGACTCTCATGAGGTGCTTCAGTGGTATTGTGAGACACAGCAGATTTCTTGAGTAGATATTAGAGTCAAGATAGGAGTAAAAAATTCATGGAACAGAATAGCAGTGGGGTTTTTGATGAGATATGAACAACTGTCACCTTTGAAACTTTCCTCTCCACTTTCAGCTCTGAATATGCTTTGCACAGGCTGAACAATGATGGTGCTACACATCTAACTATTAATAGTAGACATGAACTGCTGCAGGGAACTGGCACTTAAAACAATTTGATGAAAAACTTATTTTTTTGTCACAAGCAAATTGGGTTTTGAAACTTGAAGGGAATCCAATTGAATATTTAAGAAAACAGTATTTCATGAAAACATTAGCTATAAATTAGACAATGTTCATTTAGGGGTAGAGCCTTGTCCTTCAGATAACACTCTAAAGTGTCAGACTCAGGGTGCCCAACAGTGACAGGAAATTTGCTGGTGGCATATGCTAAAGGCAAGATCAGTTCCTCCAGAGAAAGTTTTGATAGGGAAGCCTCCTTTCAAGACATTACAGGACCAGGCAGGTGAGCTCCACTGCCTAAGGCCAAAATAGGGAGCAACTGTGAGAGATCTCTTTGTGCTTGCTCTGTGCTTGGAGAAGGTTGTCTCTGAAATCACATCTCAGCTTTTTCCAGCTCTAATTTTGTGAATTCCATCCTGGACAGTATTCAGTGTTCTGCACTTAATTTACAGGACATTGACATTTCTTCTATCATAGAAAATGTTAAATACCATTGCAGACTTCACTAAAAGTTTGCATTGTTAGCCTATGGTGATCCATGCATGAAAGGCAAGAAGACTTGCTGGAATATCACAAGCACTCTGATTAAGATTATTTGGATCCTGCATGCATGCAGTGGCTAGAGCCCCAAAGTTGTGTATTAAATCATGTACCTTTTTTGTAGACACAAAACTGCGTGGACAATTAATGGGATGTTTACTTCAGAATAACCTGAATGAGCTGTCTGTACAAACTTTTATGAAAGATTACTGTTACCTTATATAAACTATGTGACATGATCCATATAAATGGATTTTGGGCTGTTTTTTCCAATATAGAAAACATCTATTCAGTTTTTCGTAGTTGCTCTGAGAAAAATAATATCCAGTCTTTAGACCTGGCTTGGAAAATAACACCTGCAAAATATAAATCAGGGACTACAACCACAGTGAGTACTAGGAACACATGAGAATATTTTATATTAAAAGGTACAGAACTTTTCTTTCTGTGGTCTCCCTTATAAAAAACTAGAACTGTTTATGAAAATCCTAAAACTTGTAATATTTCTGTCACAAATTTTTTTGTTCTTTTCATGAGAAAAGTGCTGATTTTTTTGCCCCTTCATATTGAATAGACTTAACATCAATATAGTTGTTTTGTCTAACTTCAACTTCTTGACGTGAACACCTTATCATGCCAGAAAACCACTTTTTGTTCATGCACCTGCACAATGATTAATGGAGGTACAACCCTGGAAATAGCATTTGGCAGTTAACAGCTGCTACCAGCACTCTGGAGAGTGCACAGAACCTTGCAAAATTAAAGCCAGAGATTTGTTCTCCTCTAAAAAGTCGAACAGAACTCCTGAGTCATGTATGGGGTGTAGATTGTGCATCATAATTTCAGGTATGCTCTTTACCTTTTGTCTTAAGAGTGACAAGTTCAAAGTCAGCTGATATATTACAACAAAAGACCTCTCAGAAAACTGCCAGCACACACCTGGAGAATATTGCCAACACAAGCAAAGAATTTTAAAGCAGTCAAATTAAAATAAACTAGAAAAGTTGCAGTATGAAACATAACTGGCACACCTCAGCCAAGATGAAAGCACCCATTTAGTCTCAAAAGAAAATACAGAAAAGATAATGAAATACAGGAGAACTGGGACAGCAGCACCAAACGATTCCTTGCTGGGTTTTGGTCAACATCAGTTCAGTATTGAAGCCACAGCTGTACCTCAGTGGACTGAATGACCCCACTGACCTACACCTGTGGCCCAACAGCTGGTAACAGCTGGTAGGTGACTTTCTGGTTACAAGATGCATGTATGACGGAGTCTTGGATGCACTTTGTCCTCAGTAGTAAGTGTTCAAGGTGAGCCTCAAAAGGAAACAAAAACTCTTCTTCATCACCTTGAAGTGTTCTGTAATATCATTTGCCACAGTAGCACACCAGACAAAATACCAGCAAAATTCAATAGATAGGTTGTGATAACTTATCTAAAGTAAATATTTTCAGGTCGCAAATTCAGCACCCAAAGGTTCTTTAGAAAGTTTGGATTTGGCACCAGCTTGGTTCCCATCAATTCATCAAAGTCTTACTGGCCAGGACCTTCAAGTGAGTTTACATACGCTTCCAATATCCATTTAGCCTCAAGGAATTTCCAATTGCCAAGGGACCAAGGGGAATGTGAGTGCTGATATCAGTGCCGGAGGTGACTTTCTCAAGAAATAGGAGAGTAAAGCCAAGTTAATCTAGTTCTGATCTAGTACAGCTTTGTGAGAGCTCTCTGCCAAACCTGCTGATACTGCTGCTAAGGAGGATGTTACATACATGTTACATACTGATGTCCATCTTGTGTTAGACTCTCTCAAAGTCTGGCTCAAGAAAGTCTGACTGGTTTGTATTAAACCTGGGCTTTTTTGCCTTGCTGTGCAGATTGCTATAAATAAGCAGGGTTGTTTATTCAAGTCAAAGTGTTGCTATTCTCAAAAAGCTTATGATTTCCAGTTCCTCCTGATCCCTAACAATGGTAGTAAAAGGTTGGGGAGAAATCTGGCTCCATGCACTTGTAGACATCTCACTCATGCACTGAAGCTTTTATGGTTTATTAAATAAATGGATTTAATGGATGTGCTGGCCCTCTGTTCCTTCTTTAGTACCTTTGAAGTACTCTCAGTGCTAGCTGTCAACTAAGAAAAAAATATCAGTCAAACTAATGAATAGGCCCAAAGTTTCCCTCACCATTCTTCTCTCCTGAGAAAAGGCCATGGCATATTGTTGAAGCAAAACAATCCAGATTTACTATTCTCCTCATTCATTCTCAGCTGAAATAAAAAAGCTTGCACCAATTTGCAGATTACTAGAGCATCTGAGAACAACCACTTATGGGGAAGAGAATGTCAGAGTAAAGACTTTGCCACAGAATCTTTTGGAAGGGAAAGGAAGACACTGTGCTTGAGAGATCAAATTCAAAAAATGTCTTTGCTAAGGAATTTGTGCCAAAGGGGCAATGGTAAGACACCAGGTACAAAAGGAAACCAGGGGCTAGAGAAGCTGAAAGAAGAGGCGTCCCACTGTGGAATGACTGGAATGCTCGGAAAGGGAAGACTCTGTATTGACCATCTTGCTTGATCTGCATGTCAAAAGCAACTTCTGCCACATAGAAACATACTTCTGTTCCAAAAAATGCTGTGATAAACAAAGCATTCAAGGCCATGCCAT